>NC_040890.2:13889264-14189264 GCF_900634795.4 Betta splendens | reverse complement strand
CTAACCCGATTCAAGCCAAACATCCGCTTACTTTTACCATCTTTCAAAATAAAATCCGTAAATAACGCCACAGTCGCGTTAAAGTTTAAAGGCGCATATAGCACGCATGTTTGGTTTGACTCTGAGGGCTGCAAGCTTCCACTGCTTTTTTAAATGGCAGTGTATGATGTGCAAAAGGAGGGGACCACGCATCAAAACAGCAACAGCGACCCGCTAAGAGAGACGCTGCTACTTCCTGTTTTATTTTGGCGTTTCAAAGTCCGTCTCAGAGGAGGTCGCACCGGGAAGAACCGAGCCTTTCAAGAGGAAGTGACGAACTGTCTTTGCAACTGTTATTTATCTTTATCGACTTTGTCAGCCCAACAACTAAACATGCGATATGAACGCTCTTTCTGGCGTCAAAGTTTAAAAGTGTGCGTCAAGTGAAAGGCGCCGCTCCGTCGTCCCACCGGGGCGCGTGTTTAGCACGAAACACAGCCTAGACACCGAAATCATCCTGATTTGGTAGGTGTCAAGAATGCGGAACATTTGGCTCGCTTCACAGGAAACCGCATCTTGAAATCTGACGTCTAAAACGCAGTCGCCAAACGCAGCTGCAATTCGATGCGTTGCGCTTTTACGCAAAACGAAAACGGGCGGCCGCAAATAAAGACAGGTTAAACAACTAATGCGGGCTAAAGAGCACGCAGGCCCTGCTGCAGGAAGAAGTTCCCGTCGGTGTCAGGCTCGTCAAACCCCTCACTTCCTCCTGCCCAGGGCGGTTTTATCATTTAATATGTGTTGACTCAAGTTGACCCAAATCCGCAGCTCACCTTGGGGGTGAATCCAGGTATGAGTCGCTCCGTGAGTTTGCACAGGACGACCCCATCCTTCAGCGACGTCTTCAAAAAGTCCTCCGGGTCCGCTATGTTCTTTTTAGGCGAGCTGAGCACTCCCAGTGATATCAACCACGTTACGGTCTGCTCCTCTGGATTCATAGCTCCACAAAACGATCATTGCCCGAGCACGCGTTTGTTTAGAAAAAAAAACTGGCGGCCTGTTCCGTATCAATATGCAACTCACATCCGTACTTCTGCTGCAAGTTAAAAAGAGAGAGGCGGTGGGGGGAAGGACGACACGGTTTCTACGCGCAAAACTGATGATCACCCCTACTGGCAAACAGGCACCTCAACAATGCACAGGAGCAATATTTTAATCATAGAGGAACACATGCTCGCAGAGGCATTTCCTGGTCAATTACATAAGTCCGAGTGCAGCAAAGACCAGGGAAAACTGATCTGGACCCTTTTTCTACGGGACAAATATACAACATATAGTAAAACACTAGAAATACATCTATATTTGGAAAATATACAAGACTGTGGAAACTATTTCACCTGTTAATAGGGATCAGAATGTTGTAGAATAAAAAAAAAAACAAGTAACCTCCATCTTATTTTATAAAAAGACAAAACAAACAAAATACTTTGGTATCAGATTTTATTGAAAACCACCCAGCATTGACTGCTGTTACATTCTCGGCTCGCGTGCTTCCTATTTCCAACTTTTTGTTCCACTTGAAGATTCAGTGAGCAGTCTGAAGGAAACCCTATACCATCATCTGAAAGACAACAAATTATATAATTTTTAAATGACAGCAGTGTAAAATCCATTACGACACACACCTGGTTGACATACCTGCATGAATGCACTGAGTTTTCAATGGTTTAACAACTGGAGGCCACTATTTGGGTTGGTTCCGAGGGCAGTTGCCTCAAGGTGCCGTTCATCCTGCAAGAGAAAACAGTATTAACACTTTTCCCTTTTCCTAATTATGTATTAATACAATAATCAAAGTGATATGTTGTCCTTGGTCCGACTGCGAAGTTGCTTCAGTGATCGTTTCCAGTTTGGCAGTAGGACGAGTGTGTTCTTCCAGAGGTCTCCATTGTTTGAACAGGCATGCTTGTGGAAATGGTTCAGATACTGGAAAAGGCTCTTACTTTCTAACTGGTTGCAAGTTGTCTCCCAAGAATATTTTTACACATACTTTTAAATTGATTAAAAACGTGCTGTGGCCAATACATTCACTCAGGTTGGAAGCTTTCAGGCAATCCCCATTGTTTTGAGGGGTCAGCTGTCCAAATGACTTAATATTTCATTGCTGAAAAGGGATGAAACTTCATGGCATGTTGAAATACTTTTGACAAGTTTAGCTGCTGAAAGCGAACTAAAATAAAAAGGCTCATTCAGCTCGTCTCTCCTTTTGGTCCCGAGGCAAACGTCTTGGAAATCACCTTTTGAGATTTGGAGATTGCAATACAGGACAATGAGAAACCCATTACAGATGAGAAACAAAGAGGTTTGCTTTGCTTACCAGCTGTTGACTATCAGTTGAGTTGCATTTGTTGTTGTTGCCTTTGGTTTTGTCGTTGCATGCCATCAAATGGCTCTAGGGTGATGGGTCCGTTTCCAAGGAAACTACATTGAAACATTCTGACAGCAACATTTCCCTATCTCCTAAGAACAGTAGCATCCAGCTGGAAGTACATTTGTGTTATGAATCAATGTGACTCCACTAATTACATAGTCCGAGACTCAAAGTTTTGCTGAGAACTTTGTTAATTCAACAGTATTTTACATTTGTGTTACGGTCTGTTTTTCTGAAAATCGACGAGGAGTGGTGAAAGGTACAACTAAAAGCTTTATTAGTAGGAAAGCCAGACTTATAGGGCATTGCAGATTCCAACAGCACTGAATGTACAAAAACTAACACTCACTGGTAACTGTACTGTTACATGAGGAAGAAAAATACTTAAAAAAATGTACACATAAAAACTCGGAAAGTCAAGATACAGCTCAAAGCTAAGCTTCTTAATCCACAGATTTAGACATGGCTAGTTTGTCTCGATGCCAGTTTTCATCCAAAGCACGTGTTTACTGTGCACGGAGACTAACGTTGGTTTTAATGCGGTTTCCAGGTTCAGTTCAGTATCTGCTGCGAGCCATTCCTCTATCGACTCGATTGCCACCACGGCCACCGCGTGGCCCTCCGCGACTTGAGCTGCTGTATGAATCACGAGGAGGGTAGCCTCTATCAACAGGGGGAGCTGGGCCCCTCTCCTGCCTGCCCATTCGCTCCCCACGGCTAGGTGGATATGGTTCACTCCGACTGCTGGGGTAACTGTCACGACCGCCATAGCCATCCCGGGAACTGCTGCCATAGTCATCATAACGACTGCTTCCACTGCTCCCACCATAGGATGGTGGGGGGCCCCGTGAGGGTGGGGCGCTGCGAGAGTTACCTGCAGGGTCAATGGGTCAGGTAATTGGCAAGGTTTAATTTATACATTCTCTTGCACGTTAAGGTGCGCATTTTGTGCCAATAGAGTTCTCTTTGACAAACATATTTAATGGATGACATGTTTACACGCCCCATTCTGTGAACGATCTTAAATTGAACATGGATATTTAGTTGGTATGTTCAGTAATATTTCCAAGCACAGGGAAGAAGCGGGCAGTGTTAACCATTTCAGCATGCCATCGGTTTGAGTAGCCACTGTCCTTTCAGAGCTCCAAGAGTTAGAACTGCAGGTCAGGACGAGGTATTCACAGTTGTCTTGACGGTTTGGAAGGTTACTCCTTGAGGGAGTGCTTTGCTAGGCAACATACTGAGTGGTAAACGGATGTTTCCAGGAACTTTTTGGATTTCCTCATTCTTTTGATGATTGCAGCTGTGATATGGACAATGAATAAATTTTGTTTTTTTCAGTTGGAATGCCAATGTGTAAAATTTCAGATTATCATGAAAATATGCAACTTCAATGCAGATCAGTGTTGCAACAGAGAAAAAGAAAAATGTTTAGAGAGTCTGAATGCAATTCCACTTCCTCTGGGGTGGGGAGAAACGTCTCGTAACTGTAGGTTGTGGTGGTCAGCGCTATGATTCGGTTGCTTATTTGTGCAGCTCTTCTTTGTGCCCAATAGTTATCGGTTGCTACTAAACTCATGGCCGAATATCTTACCGTAACCGTCATAGGAATCTCTGTAGGAGCCACCACTTGGACGATCCATATAGTTTCTGGGTTCCCGGCCACTACCGTAACCATCACGATCACTAAAATATTGAAAATAAAAAATAATTTATTGAATGTGAATTAGTAGGAGACACCTAGAGCTGTATGAAGTATTGCATGTACCTGTAGCCCCTTGACATTGATCCATAGTCATCTCTGGAACTAGAATACTCTCTGTATGAATAATCTCTTGGTGGTGGTCCATAGTCTCTTGAATCTCTGGAATTATAATCCCGACTAGAGTAGCTGCAAAACAACACAATTAATTTAACAGATGCAGCTAGACCTTACTTGGCCAGTAAACAAAGGAAGTTGTGATAAATCTACATTTATAGAATATAGAAAATTAGCATTTGCTATTTGTTTGTCCATGCAAAATGTCCAGATGTTTTTTTCTTATTTCAAAATCTTAGGTCTGTAGGTAGACAGGTTTCTTACAACTGAAAAAGTAGTCTTACCCATCTTTAGAGCTGTAATGATCATCTCGTGGTGATGGATAGTCATCTCTTCTGGACATCATGGAGTCTCTGCGTGGAGGGGGTGGACCATAGGGATCCCTGTCCCTTGACATGGGAGCTAAAATCCACACATCAACAAATAATAGATGACTTCAGTAAATTAAACCAACAAAATGTAAAACCAAGAATTTTCTCACACTTACGTCTGCTCATAGGACCAGAAGGGGCAGACCTCTTGGGTGGGGGACCTCCATTACGGACCGGGGGCCCTCTCTTTAGTGGAGGTGGGCCTCTGGATGACACCCCTTTGAAGAAGGGTTCTACATCCCCTGAATCATAGTAGTCTTAACAGACAAGAATTGCAAAAGTCAACACACCAAGCTCCAACTCACTGATAAATACAAACACACTGACTATTTACCTCTAGATGGTGGGCCTCTCATGCCACCGGGACCTCCTCTAGAACCCCGGGGGCCTCTGGGTGGACCACGACTGCGAGAATGCATGGGTGGATGCCCTCGTCTGAGGTTGCTCTCAAACTGAGGTTTTGTAGCTTGCTCCACTTTGATAGGCTTGCCATCAAGAGACTGCGGGTCAGGAACAATTAAAATGGTGATTTCAAGAGGATTCTTTGTGAAGACGATGACAGATTGAACATAGAACTTACTTTTCCATTCATCTCCCGCGCAGCATCCTTAGCATCAGCAGGATTTTCAAAAGTGACAAAAGCAAAACCTCTTGACTTGTTGGTTTCACGGTCCTTCATCAAAAGAACTGAAATCAGAGAGGGTTCATGAACATTTCAGTATTCAAATGCAAAAGTTATAATAAATGACAAATAAGCAGTGCACTGGTATTTATAACATAAAAACTAAATTGTTTAAATAGTTTGTGCGGAAATTGTTTTTTTGATTTGCAGATTTCATACTAAACCTCTATAAAGCAAACGAACAAAACTAAAAGAGAGCTTTTGAACAGCACCAGGAAAACTGCATGAATATACACAAAGTTTTCAAAGTTTGAAATATGTTACGAGTAAAAGGCCCAGCGGCGGGTGCGCTTATTTCAGACCTTCGACAATCCTGCCGTATTTGCTGAAGTACTGCTCCAGGGCCTTCTCGGTGGTCTCGGTGTTGAGTCCACCGATAAAGAGCTTTCCTGGACGGTCTGCCTCTGCCATCGTGCACAACCTGGGAAAAAAAGTTTATAGAGTTAATAAGATTTTACACAATGCAAACAATTCACATTATAGCCGTATCCCCTCGGTTTACTACTACCTTCTTACTCACTAAAGTATTGGGCTTCTAAACGCGCAAAATGGCGATAAACGTGCCAGTGGTTGTAGCTTGTTAAATGGCTAACGCTAGCTAGCAGCTACTTACAAAAGCCCAGAATTTTACAAATGCTACACTTTAAAAAGGCAAAAAAAATATTTTACTTCATAAAGACTATGCAAACTAAATGTTACCTGCTACTTTAGTGCGCAGTGTTAGCCCGCGGTTCTTGCTATATCAACGGTTTCTCGTGCTTCCTTGTCTTTCTCCTTCTCTTGCACTTCCGGCAGGTCGTTCGCATAATTGCGTAACACCGCCACCTACCGCTTTATACAGGTTACAACTCAGTAGAATCAACTCATCTAAAGCAGTCGTCTTCTTTACATTGTAGTATGTGCGACAACATCTTGCAATTATTATTCACGTAAAAAATTTCAGATTAATTGACTCAGCTATCAACATTTTGACAAGAAGGAAAAGTAAAGTTTGTGCTTCTGTTATGAAGTGATTAAGGTTTTCAATTATTTGAAAATTCTTTAGTGCAAATTTTAGTTGCAACACAACATACTATAGGCAATAGGCTTAGGTAGTAAAAGTTGATTACATTATGTAGTACTACACTATTTAAAGTACATTTTAGAGCATGCGCTTTGACTTGAGTTTAGAAACTTCACTACTACCAAATTTGCCTGGTTCTGTTTTGCTGTGGGTAATTATGGGTATAGACCAACAACTATACATTAGTCAGAAACAACAGGTTTTTCTAAACATTTAGAAAGACGTAGACTGTATTATCAAACGCAATGTCTTAACCCATGAGTAACATTTTTGGGGACTTATTATTTATAAACTAAATAGTCCAGGCTCTAATCTACTAATACATTTTGTTTGATGATCAGAAGCCTCTTCACTTTTCTGGTTTCGAAAGTAGTTAGTTAGTTTTATGTAATGTATAATGAAATTAAATAATAATATAACATAAAATGGTAAAAGCCTAAAAATACTACATAAGTATATCCAAGCAGGACACACGAGTAAAGAAGGCATTTTACTTTTAGCCAGGCAGATGTAATATTTAATCACTGATAATGCTATAACACAAAATTGCAGTCACCTAGAGGAACACCCAACTGGGTTTTAGGTATTTAGAATTGTTAGACCAGTTATACTTTCACACTTTCACAACCGCAGATACCGAAATGTGACAGCAATGGTCAAAATTCACAATTATGTTGATTGTTCATACCACACACACATGTTATGTAACAAATTGGTCAAATACAAATTGTGTAGCACATTTAACTATTATTAATACATATTGCATTACACAGCAAACACAAGCTCCTCCTCTTGCCTTCTGTGGAGATTGCCAGTGTACTTGTGATGGAAATTGTTTTTATTTTGTTTGCATACTCACTGAAAGCAGTGGATACAACAAGCTGAACTAGTTTTACACCTACTAACAGTATCAAACCAGATAAACCCACACCACGCCTTACTCATTCATTGCTTATTTCTGACAGTCTTCTAACATTCATGACAGTCAATCAGAGTGACCAACAAACATTCATTGTTCATTGAATTGTACCCTCATCCTTCCCTTCTTATATCATGGGTATTGTCCATGAAAATACAGACCTCTCCCTATTAGCATTTTAGACACACATGCACAAAAAGGTCAACACATTGTTATCAAATATATAAATATTGAATAAATCAGTTACTTAAGTGAGTTCTTATTGAAGCACAAAAGCACAAAAAAGATGAGACTGTAGGTGCAATACCATTCATATTTGCCAGTACAACACTGCTTTAAAACATTGTTTTGACCAAATAATTTCATTCATGTACATGGACTACACAATGACGTCCTTGCAGACTCCACCCTTCTAACCCTTTGTCACATTCTCTGGGGACGCATGAGCTGTTATTGTCCACAAACTGGCAATACAGGTGCAAGTTCCTTGTCAGAAATAGACACGTAGCTCCTTAGTTGCGCCTCCTTCATTCAGTCAGCAGTGTTTTACAATGATATCATGTGATGTGGTTTTTCTTCTGCTGGGTTCTCTTACCAACTACACCACCGTGTATATCATGAAGCATTTTTAATTTACTTTTAGTAGTTTTTTTATGTGTCATGCTGTTAAAAAAACAAGGATAAATGTCTGCAGAAGCAACGTCAGAGCTACTTCCTAGGTCTCCACACGTCAGAGAAATAGATCAAATCCGACTCCTCTTCTTTCAAAGTAAATTAACTGCCAAAGTATTTTGAAAGTGTACATATTTAAAATAATGTTTAACATTGTATATGTACGTAAGGTTAACGTAAATGCATTAAATCTGTATTATAAATAGAATAAAATAACTTTAAATGTAAAATCATTGAACGACATGCAGACTAATAAATGTACATATTTATTCTGAAGGTTGAAACCTTTAACTTCCGGTGTTACTTGTGTGGCTCGCCCACAGCTTGACAGAGCAGGTCAGACAGGTCCTAGACAGCGCTGCCACTGAGTAGCCCGTGGAAAGACCTAGCTAACCGGGAACACCTTCTGCGTTTAGGAGAACGAGTTCTTTCTTTTGACAGAAGTTCGCTTAACTAGCTGAAGGACCGCGTCTGCGATAAAATGAAGAAGGAGAAGCACTTTGGATTTTTGTTGGTTTATTTACTGGCCTCGTATTTCGTTGCGTGCTCGGCGTTTTATCTTCCGGGTTTAGCCCCAGTGAGTTTTTGTGAAAAGGACAAAAGTGAGGCGGATTGCCAGGTATGCTCATGAAATATCATTCTCAATTTGTATCTTCTACGTGGATTTTGTTCTGACGCGAGAAGGGTGTGAGTTTGCAAAATGTTATCGTCCGTAGTTGCTAGCTAATCAGTCCTCTCCGTAGGCCCCGGCTATTGCCTGGAACCAACCGGAACTCTGGCTTAGCATTGGGATGCATTTGTGGCATAATTCATTTATCAGTGCCCGCTGTCGTTGCCAAAGGCTTATATACGCACCCCGATGTGCCGTGTTTGACGGTAACCTAGCATGATAATGTTAGCATTTTTACATTGACTCAG
The DNA here is from genome assembly GCF_900634795.4 of Betta splendens. Taxonomy (NCBI): domain Eukaryota; kingdom Metazoa; phylum Chordata; class Actinopteri; order Anabantiformes; family Osphronemidae; genus Betta; species Betta splendens. Next base: position 14,180,410 of record NC_040890.2, on the reverse strand, counting down.
CGTGGTTTTGACTCGTCGGCGCTCTGCTGACGTTACGTGGGGAGGTCCTGTTCAGTTTGGATGTCCGTAGGGTTTTAGCGTGCTGTTCACTACGTGACGCTTGGGTCAAGTAAAATCGAAAGAAGTTAAAGTTTTGTCTTCCCTTTATTTCTATAGTTTTCACTGTAGATCACAAACGACATCTACAGCAATTAAGGCCAGTTGTTCAACCGTAGCCTTCAAAGTTGTGCACATTCCTGTCATTCTTTCGACTGGTACCAGGTTCTGATCACCTGAATTGCTTTTCTTCCCTAAACTGAGCCCATATTGGCACATTTCATTTATTAAGGAGTGTAACCTAACCCAGGCCATCTGATTTGGGTTCATGTCATCAACATGTCATAACACTCCTTTATGTGTCAAATAGGTCTTACACCAAGTGCTGGTGTGGCATTTACCTTTTGACAAGGTGCACCTGCTTGTTGAAAACCTGCGATTTTATTTAACAGATGTTTTTTTCTTCACAGGACAAGATTCAACTGTTTGTTAACCGCTTAGACTCAGTGGAGTCAGTCCTGCCTTACGAGTATGATGTGTAAGTAACATTTTGTCTCTGCCTAATGCTCCTTGTGTGTTCAGATATGTGTTTAACAGCCCATTAACTTCCTCTTAACTTTGTGTATAAATCTGTATTTGTTAAAGGTTTGACTTCTGTACAGAAAAAAATGAAATCAGGCCATCTGAAAATCTTGGACAGGTGCTGTTTGGTGAACGAATTGAGTCTTCACCATACAAGGTGGGTCTTACCAGAAGATCTATATGCTCACGATGTGTATGATGTCCCTAAAATATTATGGCATCTGTATAGGTTTTTGCAACATGTTTCCAAAATATCTTTTACAGTTTAGCTTCAAAGAAAATGTTCAATGCAAAGGGGTGTGTACCAGAACATACAAGAAGGATGACCAGAAGGATACAGCCAAACTGGATTTCATCAAGATGGGAATGCAACTTAACTACCAGCACCACTGGTTAGTAAAGTGTTACATGTAAACTGCATCTGTAATAAGGACATTTTGTTTAAAAAATCGTCGAGCTGTGAGCAAGAGTACAAGAGGAGAAAACTGATATTTTGGGGGGAAGGTTGTTGAGATTAACCTCTATTTTTAGGATAATAGACAACATGCCAGTGACATGGTGCTATGATGTGGAGGATGGTCAGAAGTACTGCAACCCTGGCTTCCCCATTGGCTGCTATGTTACAAAAGATGGTCGAGCTAAAGATGCTTGTGTCATCAATGTAAGTTACAACTTCTGATTTTCTACCTTTTATTAATTAGTCTGCTTGTGAACTGATCTTATTATTTTCATATTATATACATGTAGCTGGAAGTAATTGGTCCAAAATGTATCATGATGACTACTACTGATGAAACCATCAGTAGTAGTAAAATGCAAACACACTGTTATGATCTATGTTTGCTAAATCAGAGTAAACTAAGAAACTGAAGAACAGAAGTAGAGCACCTAATTTGCAAATTAAAGGTTTTTGTTTAAACAACTTGGTGAATCCTGGAAGCATTACTAAACAAGCACACATGGTTAACAGCTAAAACAAATCTGACCCACCTTTCCTTTTGCAAAAGGCCAGTAACCTGTAGAGTAAATAAGCTGTAGTGACACAGTAAACATCCAAGTTACCACAATCACCTCACAATGTTCTCTGGTTTTACTGGTTTCATATCGGATAACACAATACCCTATGTTTAGTACATGTTGGGTGTGTTACTCACTGTAACAATATATCCCAGGTATATACAATGCTAGGTTACACCACATTTATCACTGCAGAAGAAATGTCAACATTCATATTGATTTGTGAAATGTTAAAAGTAGTTTGTCAATATGCACGTACTGTCATACAACACTGGGAAAAGATGGTGGTTGTGGTCATGGCGATCTCAAGTTTTCAAGTTCAAAAAAACAACACTGACACATCCTCAAAGGAATGTGTTCTGACATGCAAGAGACTGACCAATGCAGCGCCTTGTCAGGTTTCATACTTTACTGTTAGTATCTTTAATGTTTAACTCAAGATTTAAATTAGTGATGTGTTTTATCTCAAGCCAAATGTTGTTACAATGAGCTGCTACTAGCAAATCACTGATTTGGTGATAAGAAAAGTATTTTAATACCTAATATAGTACCTAATAGAAACAAAGCAAATATTGAAAGATAAATGAAGAATTGTTTGTTGTTTTTTTTGTTTGTTTTTTTGTCAGGCTGAGTTCAACAAAAAGAACACTTTTTACGTCTTTAACCACGTGGACATAAAGATCACGTACCACAATGGAGAGCCTGAAGGATGGAAAGGGGCCCGGCTGGTTGGTGCCACTTTGGAGCCTAAGAGGTAAAGATACAGTGCCACACTCTACTGATAGAAGTGCAATATGTCTCAACCTATTGACAGTCTACCATCTAAAATGAGGACCACAGTCACTGAGGTGATCTGATGAACTGTCTTTTAAAACAGCTACAAACATGTGGATAATGAACACACAAACTGTGACCCAACCAACCAACCAACGGAGGTCCCTGGGGAATTTACCAACGATGTTTCCATCACTTACAGCTACTCTGTCACATTCACGGTGAGCCTCGCTGAAATTAGTTCGATACCAATTTGTATATATAAATGTAAACATGTGTGTTTAACTAATAGAATTACATTTTTGTTACAGGAAAACAATGATATCAAGTGGGCCTCAAGATGGGACTACATCCTGGTCTCCATGCCTCACACCAACATCCAGTGGTTTAGGTACTGTATAAGTGCTCCAGCAGCTTTAAGATGTTGATGTTCCTTGTGCATAAACACTTCCTGCGTATTTGGTGCGTTTTGTTGATGCCAGATTGTGTCTCTTTTTTTTTTTTTTTTTTTTTTTAGTATCATGAACTCACTGGTCATTGTTCTCTTCCTTTCTGGCATGGTTGCCATGATCATGTTGAGAACTCTGCACAAGGACATTGCCAGATACAACCAGGTGGATCAGGTACAGACATTTAGTAGTTGAAGCCGATTCATGTGTGTGTTTAAAGCACTGTCATTAAAATGCACTCTTAAAGGCATCAATTCTTCTTTGTTTACTATAGGACCACACTACCCAGAGAAATATTATCTAGTTTGGCAGGAAATATTTCTAAGAAAGCACATTTCTGTTTTTTTCATGAGTTATTGGAGTTTAAACCCACATTTTACTTTAGTGGCTGTAAATACTTTTATCCCAGAGCACGAGATGGGATTATTAAAATGTAGCTGAAAAAGCTAATTCAGATATTAATCCATGGATGCAAAGTACCCAGAATTATAAGTGTGTTGTTACATTTTGCAGGTAGACTTGATAAAGGTTCCATCATCCAAGGAAAAATCATCTCTAACCTATGTAAGATTATAGAAAGCTACTTTCAGCACAACCTCTTATGTGGTTGAATAAGGTGTTTGGGTTTATAATTGCAGCAAACATGGACATTAAAGCCAGAATGTGAAGTGTGGTGTGGATTGTCTCTGATTTAAGAAATGTTTTGTTTTCCACCAAATGTTACAGCCTTTGCTTTAGTAAATGTCGTCTAATTTTTCACGTTACCCCGCTGCCAGTGTGTCAGTGTGTGTTTCATTCTAAGGTGGCATTGGTGGTTGGTGAACCTCAGCAGCTGGTGCTCTGTTGGTCATGAGCGTTGGGGCTTCTGCTTCCTTTTTCAGGAGGATGCTCAGGAAGAGTCTGGGTGGAAGCAGGTGCATGGTGACGTTTTCCGTCCCCCCAGGAAAGGCATGTTGCTGTCTGTGTTCCTTGGACAGGGCACTCAGATCTTCATCATGACCTTCATCACACTCTGTAAGAGCAAGATTACAACAGCAATATTGGGCAGCAAATAATTGTGACTTTTATTGCGGAAAACGATGTACGTGCACTCGTGGCAGCCTGAAAATCTGTCTTTGTATTCAAATAGTTAATTTGCAAGTTGCTTATTTATCCTGCTGACTGAACTAATGGCTGCTTGTCTACGTAGTCCTGGCCTGTCTGGGTTTCCTGTCACCAGCCAACAGAGGGGCTCTCATGACATGCGCTGTGGTCCTCTGGGTTCTGCTGGGCACACCTGCTGGCTACGTGTCTGCACGCCTTTACAAAAGTAAGAATGTGATAGAAGCTAATTGTTTTGCAAAGTCAACGCGACTCTGTCACTGTGGTATTTCTTATCTTAAACGTCTGTCTTGTTTTTCCTGCAGCTTTTGGAGGCGAAAAGTGGAAGACAAACGTTTTACTGACAGCGCTCCTGTGTCCCGGGTATAATCAAGAAGCTTCTGTTTCTTTCTCATTGAAACGTGTTTGCCGTGCCTTTGCTCTGTATATTGGTGTTGTCCATCTAACGTGTTCCTTCCTGTGTTCCTCAGTATTGTGTTTGCTGACTTCTTCCTGATGAACCTGATCCTGTGGGTGGAGGGTTCCTCAGCCGCCATCCCCTTTGGTACACTGGTGGCGATTTTGGCCCTGTGGTTTGGAATCTCTGTGCCCCTCACCTTCGTTGGCGCCTACTTTGGATTCAAAAAGCCTGTGAGTCGGGTCTCCTCGATTTGTTTATTTGTCCAATATGATAATATTAATTGTAGGGGAATTGTTTGTTAGGGTCATTAACAAACTCAAATTTGTTAAATAGTTTTGCTTTTTCTATGCAGGCAATTGAGCAACCAGTTCGAACCAACCAAATCCCTCGTCAAATTCCTGAGCAGTCTTTCTTTACAAAGCCGATCCCCGGCATTGTGATGGGTGGAATCTTGCCCTTTGGCTGCATCTTCATCCAGCTATTCTTCATCCTTAACAGCATTTGGTATGAATGTTGTCATTCCTGATTGTTAGTAGTCCCATGACTCAGCGACCGGTTTTACTCTCTGCCACGCATTCTCTGTTTGTAGTGAATGTATCGTTGTGTTGTAGGTCTCACCAGATGTACTACATGTTCGGCTTCCTGTTCTTGGTTTTTATTATCCTGCTCATCACCTGCTCTGAGGCCACAATTCTGCTCTGCTACTTCCACCTATGTGCCGAGGTACCTGAATGTTCAGACAGCTATTGTTATTTAAAGCTTTTCATATAATTGTACACTGTACATGTAAGTTGTTCAGCATCAGTAAGGCTGAGCTCTGCTTTTTCCATCTCGTCCAAACTGAATGTAGCATGTAGTTACTTCTGGATTGTAACATGTTGTCATTTGTCACTTGTGTAGGACTACCACTGGTGGTGGCGCTCCTTCCTGACCAGCGGCTTCACAGCAGTCTATCTGTTCGTCTACGCTGTGCATTATTTCTTCTCAAAGCTACAAATTATCGGAGCAGCCAGCACCTTCCTCTACTTTGGTTATACTATGATCATGGTCCTTATCTTCTTCCTCTTCACAGGTGAGGCCTCCACTCACTTTCACACTTAAAGCAGCTGACATAGATACTTGCATAGATAATTACTTGTCCTTACCTCACCACGATGGATTGTGTCATTCATGTCTGCTTGTAAATGTGAGTAACATTGTGTACTCAAATAACTCTGTAGCAGTACAATGAAAATACAGGATCTCCATCCTGTTCTAGTGGCACACTTAACTGGTACAGGACAGCTTATTGTTTGCTTATCATTTCCTTAGAGACAGACCCTAGCCTTGTAACCTGGCTCACATTTATGGTACTCTTGTGGCAGTTAATTATAATTAAAGTCTCCATGAACTCTAGCTGTCAGGACGATGTTGCATGTACTTCAGATCCACCTGTGTGGTTAAGACTATGCACATGTATGTGCCACACAAAATCCGACACAGGTTGACTTGGTCTCCTTGACCCTACTCAGCTCATCCACTCGTATAAGACGAAGGGTGTAAGTGAGAAGAGAATACTGACTGGCAAATACATGCAGAGCTTATATCAAGGCTCACCGTCACGGGGTGACGTCAGATGATGACATACATATTACTTGGCCTGTAGCCCTACTTGGCAGTGCTGCACTGTTTGACACTATCTTAAAGTGCTGTAAGTAGCAAGAGGATGAGATGTCAAAAGATTATCACAGAGAAATAATCCATTTTTAATCTAAATAATCCTAATCTTCCATTTTACCAGTTTTATTTTGATGTCTGTATTTTTTTTCTACCTCATCCCAACTTTGATCATAGTTTAATTCAGGATTGGGCTGATTTCCCCTATTAAGCAGTCACAACTCTGTCCAAAGTTAGTTTTTAAGCTCTTAGTGGATGGAACTTGGTTGCACTGTGACACACTAGGTTTGCTATACATCTTGCCACCAAATTTGTGTCAACTGGCAACAAAAAAAAAATTGTTTAATAGTTATTCCTACTTGTCTTGTGTTCCCAGGTACAATCGGCTTCTTCGCCTGCTTCTGGTTTGTGAATAAGATCTACAGTGTGGTCAAGGTGGACTAATGTACTACAGGAAAGACTGAGTCTGTGCTGTCACACTGGTTTGTGTGAAAGACGTCTAAATCACTTATCATTAAAACCTGGAGAGCAAAGAGCCCATTCTTTTTTTGTGCTTTAAACCTATGTTGCTACTGTTTTGTTTTCTTTTTAAAATATATAAAATTTTGTGTTCACTGTTGAACAGTAATCCTTTGAGTCACATCTTTAAGAATCAGAGGGGGTTCCAATGATCTAGTTTCCATAGTGAGTGCTTGGTTTTGGTGGATTTAAGAAAAATGTCAACATTTTTATTTTCATTTCTATAAGCAAAGTGTGTGTTATTCCTTCTCTATTCTCCAATGGTTCCGTGTTTGGTTTTGCATTGCCTGTATTGTAAAATAAAACGCGTGTAAATATACTGTATAGAGAGAGCAGGTTTGAAAGAATGTCACCATTTTTGAGCCGTCCTTGTGCAGTAAAGATGGGGCTAAAATGTCTAAATATCCGCCTTTATTGCGTTCGATAAGTAATAGAAAACAGAGACACTGCAATCATACCTGGCCATTTCACTGTACTTTTGGCTACGTTTATGTTTGCATAGAAACAAGTAGTGCGTGTGGTTATGAAGCACATGCGTGTTGAAGAAAATTCTGCTCCAGCTAAAGTATGTTACACTAAGAATGGCCTCTAAGTGACATGCCTGACCTTTTGTGGCCACATAAGAGATTCTTGCCTAGTTAATTGCCCGTTAATTTACTCATAGCTCCTATGTACCATTGAAGTATACCCTTTTAGATTTTAATGAGCAGTTTGCTGAGTTGTAAATGCATAAAACACTGCAGATGTTTGCTTCCGGCAGTGTGGAGTAATCACCCAAGGTGATAACATTTTTACAAATAAATGCAATTAATTTCAGAAGGCCATGTTTTATATGTTGGGGGGTGTGGTTGCAATTGGAGACATGTGTATATAACCATCTCAGTTTGTGAATGACAGCTGGTTGCATACAGACAGGGACCTGCATTGAAATAATAAAACTGCTACATATGAAGTGTATTAACAGATTTTTCTTAAGTTAAAACTTTAAATCTTCTGATGGTGCTGAGCGATTGTGTGAAGCATAAAGTGCAAGTTATTGTGCAGTCACGTTGGTTTATAGATGGTTTGTCAATTTCTCTAAAACATCAAAACTACATCTGATCGATTAAAAGTCTACACTAATTCAAATAATTCTGCAACTCTCCATCAGGTCAAAGACTTGCGATACTATCTTAAGCACTGAGTTTAAAGACTTGTCCGCTTACAATACGCTGCATAATAATTTAAAGCAAAGCATATTATCGCTCTGTGCCGTCCGATAACACTCTCGTAATGTCTCCTTTTGGCAAGTGACTTTTCATGTTTTCAGCTTTTATTCTTTTTATTTACCTTCATAGTTTTTAGATGATAGGTCTATGGGAGTCATTGGTCAACTTACTCGACCAGCTTCGTGTATCGTCATAGTTAATAATTTAAACTTTGATTAGGCCTCGACCCTTTTCAACTCTTAGGGCAGCTTCTTATTTTTTGTAACACATTTATTGTAAATTATAAAAGATAAAATTGTGTTCAGTGGCAAGTGTTTATTGCGATTTATGACGTAACACATTAAGCTGACCTGTCATATTCAAAAGCAGGTAGACGCTACAGTAGCTGCTCATCAACAGGAAAAATGACAAGTGAATGAATAAGGTTTTGCCAAATGAGTGTTTATCTTTTCTGAAACACAAATACTGAACCTGCGACATCCTTTGGCAACACATTTTCTAAACATCTCAATGATTGTATTTCTCTAAAATGAGTCATGTCAAGCACATAACACTTTGATTAATACTCATCACGTCGCCTTTTTTATGAACTAAGCGCCAGGAGGCTTCTTTACAAATTTAAACGTGTTCGGATGACATAAAAAATCTGTTACAATAGATTGTGTAGCGCAGATGACATTAAGCAGCACACATTCTGTTTGTTAATCACACTTTGCCATCTCCTCCGAGCGGCTGACATTTGAAAGGCATCAAATAAACAGTGACACTTGAACGCAAGACAAAATCCCGTCGACTAAGACTTCCAGCAACAAAGGCTAAGACAAAAGTGCGTGTGTGGTTCTCAGCTCCAGGAAACAGACGTGTGTGTGTTGTAACTGACAGGCACAACAAGCGGCGCTCTGGCTTATTAAGTCACTGCACCGGGGGCCGAGAGCACGTGTTCACCAACTGAACAGGTTGCGGGACTGGAGACGGATGCTGCAGTTTGTTCAGCGGGCATTTCCTGAGGAGAGAGTAGTTGTGCAGATTATCCACATTAATACTGTGTCAGAAACGACTTCTTGGGTTAAAAAGTGAGCGAACAAATGAAACATCAGCTGAGTTTAAAACTTCTTTTAAAATACTTTTTTTTGTAAAAGATGCTAGTTCAGTCTTTGCACATTTAAAATAGTAATAAACCTTCAAATCATAGCAGACAACCTGACAAATGGCCGATATAATAACTCTTAAAAATGCCCTAACAACAACCAACACTTCATAATAAAACAATACTACTTGATTCTATGAAAAAATGTAAACAATTAATATACTAATGATCATTTATGTGATTCTTCCTAAGTGGACAACCCTGTTGTACAGAAGGCCTGTTAGTTTCTATGTGAGCACAGACTTCAAGTAAGACTATGGGCTGTGGAGCTCGTGCAGGCGGCTCATGTGCTGCGCCTGCTGTGGAGCGCGAGCTCCCTCTCGGAGCCGATGCTGGTGGACGTGGTCTCCTTGCGGCTGTCCCGCGACCTCCTCTCGCACGTGGGCGAGGAGGACGTCGTGCACTCCGCCCACGTCTGCAGGGGGACCACCCGGACGGCGTGGGCCCCCGAGCGGCCCTCCGTGGTGGTGAAGCAGCTCTCCGCGGCGGAGCTCTGCCGCGCCCGGCCCCGTTTGCAGAAGAGGCCGCAGAGCAGCGCCAGGAACTCCTTCCTCACGCTGCGGTGCATGTAGCCGTAAATGTAGGGGTGCAGGCAGCACTGTAAGAAGAAGAGCACCAGGGAGAGGGAGGAGAGCCAGGCGGGTATGGCCGCCCTGGCGCTCATGGAGATGGTGTTCAGGATGCTGTAAGGCCCCATGCTGAGCACGTACGAGGCCATGATCACGAAAACCACGCGAGCCGCTTTGCAGTGGTAGTGGAAGCGTCTGTGCCGGACCCGGACCGCGTGCCCTCGGGCGGAGCCGCGGTCGTCGGCTCCGCCCCCCGGCCGCTGGGGGCTGCCGGGCCCCTGGAAGTCCTGCGGGCGGGCCCGGGAGAGCGCCTGCGTCTGGACGGGGTGCACGAGGGCGTTCTGCCGCCGAGCCGCCCTGAACACCATCCAGTAGCACGCCAGCATGACGAGCACGGGCAGCCAGAAGGAGAAGGTGGACACGGCGGCGGAGTAGGACAGGCTGGAGGACCACACCACCGCGCACACGTGGCGCCGCGGGTCGAAGGCGATGGCGCCCCAGCCGTAGAGCGGCGGCGTGCTCTGGAGGAAGCTGAGCACCCAGGTGCAGATGATGAGGTTGGTGCCCAGGTGGGGGGTCATGCGGGTGGGGTAGGACAGCGGGTGGATGATGGCCAGGTAGCGGTCCACCGACACGATTATGATGGTGTTGACGCCAGCGAAGGCGAAGAGGTGCATGAGCACCACCAGGGCCTGGCACAGCCGGGCGTCCAGGGGCCACACGCCGGGCACCGCCGTGGCGATGGCGAAGGGCATGACCAGGACGGTCTGGAGCAGGTCGGCCAGGAGGAGGTTGAGCACGAAGCGGTTGGCCACGTGGAGGAGCTGGGGCTTCCTCTGGAACACCAGCAGGACCACCACGTTGCCGAACAGCGACGCGCACACAATGAGGGATATCAGCGCCATCTTCACCGCGCTGTCGGCCACCGGGGACCAGGGGGCCGCGTCCGGGCCGGGCCCCCAGGGAACGTCGGTGCAGTTCACGTCCATGCCTGGTGGGTCCGTGTGGGGAGAGGCACGCGTGCCTCGGGTCCAGTCCGACTAGGTCAGTCCCATCTCCAGCAGCAGAATAAATGCAGAGAGATCAGCGGACGCGCTCCTCCTTGTTTATGTTATCCTCATGTAACATGGCATCCATGGCCTGGTAAATCCCGTGGAAGTGCCCATCGGGGGCCGTTACCGCTCGTCTCCGCCGATGGCCGCTTCGCCCACCCACAGGCCGCGCTCCTCCGTCAGCCACATCTGCAGCAGGAGAAAAGCGAGGAGGGGGGGGGGGCTCGTCTGGCGACAGCGTTCGAGCCGTCAGCGTCGACGGCAAACGTCCACCGCCGCGGCAAACGCCACTAATCCGCGAGGGGAACGACACCTCGCCGCGTCGCTTCGCCCGAGGACGCGCCGCGCGCCGCGGCTCCGGTTCGGTGGCAGCGAGCTCTCGCGGCGCGTCTTCGCCCAGCGGGGGTCTCTCATCCGGGACTAGCGCGTCGCTCCCGACGCCGCTGCTTTCGGATGCCGTGGCAGATGAAGCGTGCGTCGTTTGATGCGCTTCCACTCCCCCTTCGGCGGCATTAGGCTGCTTGCGCTCGGGTCTCGTCTCTGAGGTGTCAGAATAAACACACGCACGCGCACGCACGCACTCGCGCACAAGGACACCTGCGCGGAAATGTCTCGCTGCTGGAGGCTGACACCGACCTCCCCCTCCCTCCCCCGTTTTCTCCTTGTTGTTGTGAACGCGCACGACTCGCGCCGGTTCCACATCCCCGCGTGCCACGGTGAACGCGTCAGGCGCAGCACACTTTCCCCCGTCGTGTTAAATCTGTGGTTTCCCTCGCTCGGTGCTCCGCGAGAGAACACAACGGAGCAGACGCCGGCGTGAAACGCGTGGCCGTCTAACGCGTTCATCCGTGGCGTGCGGCGACCACGTTTATTTTTAGGCTGTTAGACGTGAGTTAACGAGGGAGGTGGTTATTAAAAGAGCAGCCTTTCAGTTCGACAATAAACTCGCGCGTCTCCTTGGTGACAAGCGGTAATTGATTCAGGCTGGAAACCGGAGCACGAGCGCAGGCTTTATGGTGATTACTGTGGCGTGAGCTGTGCGTCGTAACCGATCATCTGATGGGAATGTGAAATTTGAATGTTTCACTCATTGCGTTTGGTCCCTGATTCTCACCAAAGATGGTCTGACCTGAACATCCGTTCATTTTCAGCTCATTTCACTTCATTCATCAGATGAATTGTCGTGGTTTACTCCTTTTCCTTCCTTCTTTTCCATCTTACTTCAGCTCATGCATGGAGAGGAGAGAATAACACAACTTTTTAGTTCTTGCTTCACATAATCTCTGTGTTCAAGCAATTCAAGGGTTTCTTTACAAAAGAAGATATTATTTTCGCTGGGAAACCTCCATTCACAGAGCGTATTTCATTATCACAACCCAGGTATTTTTAGCCTGTGACAATATTAAACTGAAAACCATAGACTGAACAGGCTCAAGTTCATTATGGTGTGATGTCAATAGTGAAAAAGCTTTTACATGTAATGTCTCCGCATTTGGGGACCACTCAGTTTTTGATCAAATCAGCCCAACCTCAACGCTGAGTGTTCTTGTTTGTACAAACATTTTTATACCATCGCAGGAATAAAAAGCTACTTTCAGCCTTTTTAGAAAAAAAAGAAAGACTTAATTAAGATGCACACAAAACAAAAGCACTGCTACATTGTGCAATCCAATTAGTGTGTTGCTTACATGGCCTACTAATCAACACTCGTAATTAGCCATTTTATTTCAAGCCTTTGCTCTATCAGAAAGCCTTTTGATGCGACTCGAGCGCCCTGTGTTTCAGATTCAGATTGCAAATGAAACGCTGGTGACCACAAAAGGGTGGAGAGATGTTTCCTTGTTTTCCTGCTGAATGCACCGCGGTTCAAAGGGGACCAACGGGCCTGCAGCCTCCCGGGCTCAGCGGCTCCCGTTCACTGTCACTCACTGACACCTATGGGTCAACGCAATAAATCACACGGTGAACGGGGAGGCGCTGGACCTGCAGCCTCATGCGTCTCTGTCCATTAATTAACCAAATGCTTCATTGTAAACACCTCTCACACTCATTACATGAACTTTATGACTCAGTCACATGAACTACATCCTGTCCCTGTCTGCTGGCTGCAGATGAAGACTCTGGGCCTTACTACACCCCAGTGTCCAGTTTAAAAACCAATGTTAACCATTGGTAACTTGTTAACTTGTTTAAGGCTGGGAATTCTGCCAATACTCCAGAAATTCATGTAAATGTAGGAATCGGTATTATAAACCTTGTTGGCACGTTGAATTCGTATATCCTTCATTATCCCTAATTCATATCCATATTGCGACAGCATGAAAAGCCTCGTTCTCGTCTCCAGGCAAGTCCCGCGTGTCAAACTGACGAGATAAGCCTGTGGTGAAGCTGAGGTAAGAGCTGTTGTGAAATGAAAAGTACTTTTCCAGGATAAGGATTTCCTTTTGAAATGTCATCTCTTGTCTGTATTTATCGATAATCCTCACATTAATTGACAATCTCTGTATCTCACCACAAAAAAACATGTTGGATGTTTGACATTAAAGCGATTGCAAAGAAAATTAGCCCGTAACATTTAACATTTGAGTTTTTTTTTTCATTGTAGGCACAGTTTTACTGAAAAGATTCCAACGTAGTTTCTAACTCATGTTATATTCAGCTCTTTTCCACAGTCACCCAATAAACAGATGTTTAATTAGCATTGAATCAAATAAATGAGTGGAGCATTATTTATTGTGGCAGTTCACATCACAGGTTACTTTGAATTGATGATGTCCCCAAGTCAACTACACAATAATTACAAATGCTCAATATCATTAATATGTTCTGCTCTAAATAATTATATGCACATTTGTTGCATAAATATATAATGAGTGAAATATTTTATTTACACATCTCAAAATTATTAATATCAACTGTTGCAGCTATATTGTGCATAAAACAATAAAGTTTTTCAACTCCATAGAAGCATAACCAGTAATGTGTTTTGATCTGTTTCTTTGCTGTCTATTAATAGTTGAAGTCTAAATATCATTTCTATAAAACTTTTTTTGTGCTTCAGTATTTGAATATTCAAATTTCTCCATTTTCCATTTTCTTGTCCGCTTACTCCCTAGTGCGGGGTCACGGGGGTGCGGTGGGTAGCACTGTCGCCTCACAGCAAGAAGAATATTCAAATTTTATGAATCAAATTGAATCTTGAAATGCAAAAAAGTCTGTCTAAAAGGATTGTATCGTCATCATCATCTCGTCATTGCAGCTCCGTTTGCTGATACTTTTGCAAAGACCTGGCTGGAAACATCTCGGCTCAGTATTTGGTAGGAAGAATTTTTAGACTAGATGAGGTGACACAAATTATGTGAGTGTTTTTGTACGTCGGATGTTTACATGTACTTTATTTTGTCAGCCACGCGCAGACATGTTGACAGTAGTAAACCAGTATGTTATAAATATGATCAGCATGGTTCCAGAGGAGACGCGTAAATAGAAATGTCTGTAAACAAACAAATGACAAACAGATTGAGAGCAACCATCACAGCGCTGCTCTCTAAAGGGACCCTTTCATTTCATTGCACAATAGCAGTTGTCTCTGAAGCCCAAACATTTTAGAAGTAATTACTAGTGTTTTCCCCAGAAGGTGATTACTTTGCCACACTTGGCAGCCATTGTCACTGGCCGCGCACCACACTCATCAGCCCCACAAAGGGGAGAAGTGCTCGATTGATGATGAACCCTCTGTGGCTCGGAGAGAATTTAAAAGTACTTGTACAAGGCTCTTTCAGGAGATTAACTTGCAATAAGGGCTACCTGCCATGGACACATTCCCTGTATTCATGGTGGTGGCACAAAGACTTTTTTAAGAGGGGCACAGCTGCATGAAAGCAAATGGTGAATGGGGATAATAGTCACAAAAGACAACAAACCTCAAGTGTAAAGAAATAAAGTGTTTTTTTAAGATGGGAGACTTCCATTCAGGGCCGGGCCATTCCTTCCTTTGACCATTGAGGATCCGGCCACTCCACCACCCAAGGCCTCACTCTAATTATTTTAGTACAAGACATGTTATGGTGCAAAGTGGCAAAGAGAGAGCACTCTGGACCAAAGTGCACTTTAATTCAATCATTCTATTTGACAGATTCCCCCTTCAAATGGACGTCACACACCAGTAGACTGGCACAATCGGGAGGCCCCTGGCAAGGCCTGGGGCTCTTTGGCTGAGGTAAATAACAAAAATCACATGCACTCCTAGAAATGAGTAAATGTATAAGCAGGTATGAGTCGATGTCTTATTTACTCACAGGTTGTGCCACGTAATTCGACTGTATGCGGAGTTTTGTGATTTTCTTCATGTGGAAATTGTGGAAATCTTCAAAGGCTGCCGGAGCACAGCTACAGGGGCCCGGAGCCGATGCCATTCATTAAGCAGAGCTCCGGAGACAGACAGAGAGACTGCATGTGTCCTTGCTTGCCTAAATGTGAAAATTGCTCATGCCATTATTTCAGATGAGAAAGTGGGAACTGAATGGATTTGCTTTAATATAGCAGACATGGGATACCACATACAGAGAGGCGGAGGGGGGGGGCAGACTTCATTGCGTTTGCTCACACAGTGGAAAGGCCCTGACAGGTGTGCTTTTGTGTGCGTATGTCTATGTGCGGATAAGGCACTTTGTGTGCGTGTGTGCGTGTGTGCGTGTGTGTGTGTGTGTGCGTGTGTGTGTGTGTGTGTGTGTGTGCGTGTGCGCTAAGCCTCTCCACGCTGGGGCCGCCACTCCCTGGCGAAGAGAGAGGCCTTCTCACTTCTTCTTGAACTGGCCTTATAGCAGGCCAGGATCCACTGCTGACCTCGAGTCTCCGAATAACCGGCGCTGGCATGGAGAGCGAGCGACTGCGGAGCAAGTGGCGGATGGACGTGAAAAAACAACAGCATTTAGAGCTAGCACGCAGCGTCCTGGTAGTCTCTGTTGTTCGGATTAATTCTAAAGTGCACAAGGAAGTGGTCACTCATCGCCTGCACCTTGGTAAGAGCCTTCAAACTGTCTGGTGTAATATTTGAAACTACTCTGCATGTCATTAGTGCTTTTTTAATAGCAGAATAGCAAATTTGTGAGATGTTTATGTGATCTTGCAATAAATAACCTGTTCATCAAACACGATCGCACGTCAACTACAATCTACTCAGAAACATCTGAGGAAGTATCACTGCTTCTATTTGGACATCAGTGTCGTAGTCAGTGAGGTGAATGACATCCAGGGTCAGAGGTCACCCCACCTAATTTAGTGATGAGGGATAAGAGACCAGGGACTAATCCTAAAGCTGAATCTGAGTATCTTTATTGTAGCGGGTCCATTGTTAAGCGATGACAGGCTGCATATGTTACATTTGGTTTTTTTTTTAGCAAAATTCTCCAAAAGAGGAACGACAGTTCCTGGGTCATCTTGTTTTGCGGCAGCTGGACTTTGACGCAGTTTTATATTTGACCACTAGATGTCAGGGTTTGACTAGTTACAGCGCATTATCCTATACCCCCCCCCCCACAAACTTCACCAGCACCTGAGGGGGAAACTTGTGAGTAGCCTACACATGGTGTGACAGCTTCCCCAGGAAGCTCGGGTGACATTTGCCTCACTTAATGACACAAGCTAATTAATCATTAGCTGTCCCAGAGGTATTGCTGTTAGGGAGGCTTTGTCGTGCCTCTCCCCAGTAGGGGGTCCCAGCCTCAACATGTTATGTATGCATAACTGCCTCATCCCACGCTACAACGTCTTAATTCTGTCCCGTGTAGCTGGTGTGACGGGGCTGCACTCGCTCTCTTTCAGCCCTTCATCACGGATAAAGTGTAATCGTCTCAGGGCTCCGGCACCTCGACGTCTCCCAGCTCCTCGCGTGGAACGCGCTTTGCCATGAGGTCTGTTTCCCTGTTTTGCGTCAGGCTTAGCCGGTAGTGAGGAGGAGAGGTTTTATTGATGGATGATTGAGCAGACGAGGGGGGGGGGGGGGGTGGATTTGCTGCACCAACGATTTTAACTACATCACTTCATCAAGGCCCAATAGGCGCTTTTACAGTCGTATCAAACGAACGCGGGACTGAGGCGTCCGTCTTCTCTAAGCGACGCCTTTCATTGTCGTTTATCTGTAATGAGGTGCTGGTTGAAGTCCGCTCTCTCCCCGTGGCACTTTCCACGACCAAACGGCGGAGAAGCAAGAGGCGGTCGCTCTCTCCGAACCCAACTGGACATTTCCCCAACAGAGGGCGGCGGAATATTTGAAATATACTATTTGTGTGCGTACGTGGAGCCGAGCTAACAGGGTCGCGTGGGTTGCGGGTAATTATCTCTCTGGGGTGAAACTCGCCCCGGCCGCGCTTTGAGTCCGGCGAGAGCGTGCGAGGGGCCTTTGTGAAACATGGAGAAAATGAAACGCGCCCTCGGTGTGCGTCCGCGCCCCCTCGGCATCATTATCCCTCCTCCCCCACCGGGTGCCTGTCTGCCCGCTGCGTAGCGGGGGCTACAGGTGATGCATCAGGTTCCCTCTCCACCCGGCAGAGAGGAGGGCGGGTACGTGGGGGCCACCGGGGCCGCGCGCTGATGAGGACCTGGGCTGTGGGAGGGCTTTGAAAAGTGCTAGAGGTTTCGGGATGAGACCGGGCGAACCCTCGGGATGCCGTGACCCCTGACACCTGCTTTTTGGCCCCTGCGCTTTGTTCTGTGACCTCAGAGTGATATGCGAGACACTTTTCACTTGGACAGGTTGCAGGAGTGAGTCATCAAACCACTGCAAGCAGAGATTTTTGACTTTGCTTCCTTCCATTTCTATTTGTAGGCCCTTTTTTCTCTTTTGATGATTATCATGTGTGTTTCGTCCGTGGCGCCTTTGCATGCGAGCGGAAGCTCCCACATCAGAAACAATCCTCGTACCCCCCCCCCCCTGTTTGATACATCACATTTCATGCGAGCGCCCACTTATTGCTATGCAAAGGACTCGTAGGTGAGGCTTTAGCGCCCCTGCTCTGCCAGGTGCCATTTAATACCACTTGCATGCACACAAGATCCTTCATTTCCACCCGAATCACGGGGAAGATTTCAGTAAGCTACGCGGCGGCCGTTGTAATTGTAATTCCGCCAGTATAGGACAAACACGGGCCCTTTAACGGCGGCAAAGATGTAAAGTCAACTTGAATCCTGAGCTGTGGCGGCGAGAAGGGTGTCTGTAAAACAAACACGGGTGTCTGAGTAAACCCATCCTGGGAAGATGAGAGCGGCGGAGGCACATTTATATGCTATTATTGTGCTCACGCTATGTCACCTTGATGAAGCTCTACATGACTTTGTTTCTGCTCTTACATTTAAAATGCGGCCCGCTAAAGAGGATCTTTTGGTGCAAGACATCTAAGCCTTGACCTTGTGGGCAAAGGCAGAGTTTTCACAACGCTGGCAGGAGGCCCTTTGGACACGACACATGAAGAACCCAGAAGAAGACGAAGCCGAGGCCTTTCAGGCGCCCGGATGAATGTGCTGCCATGATTGTCGGTGTCTCCCGCCGTGGTTCCCTCCGGTGGGATCCTCCATCTGCGCCCAAAGTGGCGGCGCCGCCCGCTCCGCCGTGCCCGTCGTGTTTCTCTGTCAGCAAGTCACACACACACGCATGCACACGCAGGGCTGTACAAGTGTACCTGACAGCAGCAATGTTTGTGCCCTGGATCGCATTTAGCAAAGCACACACACACACACACACACACACACACACACACACACACACACACGCACACACGCACACACACACACACACACACACACACACACACACACACACACACACACACACACGCACGCACACACACGCACACACACACACACACGCGCGAGTCGCGTCTCAGCAGGGGGCCACGGGAAACAGGCGAGGACTAGTCAGCCCACCTTTACCTGCCAGCTGAGCTTATTAACAATGAATCCAATCGTTTCACGTGCGGCACACTTGAAAGGCTCCATAGCATGAGGCTGACGGAGGCTCGGGAACGGGCCTCCTCCCGGTTTCTGGCGGGGACAGTCTGTAAAACTGTCCTCCCGCTTCCGTCAGGCCGAGCGAGTCGCGCAGCCCGTCTCAGGACCTTCAGCGGCATTTGTTTACGCGCTTGTTGATCGCGCATCGAAGCGAGGCAGGCAAACTTTCCTGCCCACCTCCGCCTCGTCTGCAGCCGAGGCTTCTTTCATGACATCGGGGGGGGGGGGGGTTGCGTGCGATTCTCTATCTCGAGGAACCCCCCGCAATTACATCTGGCACGACTCTGCATGAAGCAGCGCTTCGCGCGCCTTTGTGCGTCGGGGCTTTGAAGAGCCGCGGCCTTCTATAAGTTTGCTTTTTGTCCCCCCTTCTGTTGTACAGCTCCCCGACCCCCCCCCCCAACACCCGCCCCATCCCCCAGCTCAGGACAGAAGACAGAATGTGATGTGTCGTCTCTCCCTCCACACAAAGCCTCAGTGCATTGGACACACCTTGGACGCCACAAAGGATGAAAAGCCCAACGAGGCTTGGACGCGCAGGGCCGCGCTGCCAAGCCCGATAAAGACGCTTCAAAAGTCCAGCGGCACACAGTGGTTCTGCTGCTCCGCTCTATTCTTTTCCTTCCCAGGGCCTCGCTTTAAAAAAGGGACGGCAGAGAGAGAGAGAGAGAGAGAGAGGCCGACACTTTGGCCCTCTGTATTTTCACCTGCGCGGGTCGGTGCGTGTGGCTTGTGGGGCCATGTTGTGTCTGCCGCGGAGCAGACGGTGTAAATGTGCGTGTAAACACCAAGATTAACGTTTGTATGTCTGGTTTGGGTATGAGTGCGGGATTAACCAGAAACATCCCGGCTTTGAAGCAGGCGGCCCATAAATACACTCCGCTGCCCCATCTCCCATCCCCTTGTCTCCTGCCTCTGAATCTGCCACCGCCGCGGCCTCCTCTACTTTAACTCGCGCGTTTATGTTGCAGTCGCGGGTTCGAACGTTTGCTGCTGCTTGTCGTGAATTTGAGACAATCAGAGAAAGAGCTGCTGGTGGTTTCCTCCCTCCTAATTTCTGTCCCCTCGTGAGTCCACAAAACTCACTAGACATCGTAAAACATTACTTTTTCGCCGGTATGGCCCTCCTCCTTCCTCCTTCCTCATGCCCCTCTCTCTCTCCCTCGCTCGCTCGCCCCTTCATTCCCTCATTGAAACAGATGGCGTTTTATGCTGGGCACAATCAGGACTATTCAGCGTCAGGCTGGGCAGGCCCTCCCCACCTGCGCTCAGCCCAATCACAACCTAATGAACACATTGGGAACAGTCTGTTCCAAATTACTCCCAGTTGGAGCCAGGGCCACAGGTAACCCCCCACCCCCACCCTCACCCACCCTCACCCACACACACACACACACCCTTGCCATCACACTCTGCCTCTTCCCCTCCACCTCACCTCCTTTGCAACAGTCTCCTCGCCTGAACAGATCGGCTCCAGCGCTCAGACCCTCAACTCTGACTCCTAATGAAATCAAGATTCTTATCTGGGCGCTGTCAGCATTCCAGCACAGCTCGGCGGAGGCTGCGCGTGCGGCCGTATACGTTACGCGCGGGCCGATATGGATTGACAGCCGACGTGTTTATGTGTCGGAGCTGAACCGGTCGCACTTGATACGTGTCTGACAGCTGCTTTTCCATATGCGTGTGGGAATCTGTGCTTTTACTAATAATTGTCCCACACACCTGCACACACACACACACGCACACACGCACGCACGCACGCACGCACGCACGCACGCACGCACGCACGCACGCACGCACGCACGCGCGCACGCACACACACACACTGGTGTTAACCAGATCAGATGACTTGTCAGCATGTTTCCACTGAATCAAAGGGCACTATTTATGTATTTATGTGCAAGCTGTCACAACTTATATGTTGTTGCCCATGTTTTATTCATCTACTTAGGTCGAAAAAGAGAAAATGACTTGTCACTTGCACCTAAGGAACAGTATTATTCTGTGTGTGTGTGTGGGAGGCAGCTGTATATCGTAGGCCGCCGACACCAGAAGTGTGCTGTGGCCAACAGCCGCTGACATTCTTATACACCCTCCAACAACCCCAGGGACAAAGGAGCCAAACCAGGGCGCCTGCCTCGTCATGTCCCATCATTTGCCAGAGGACCTCAGGAACCCCGGGCCACGTGGGTGTCCATCACTGGCTTTGACAGGAGCGCTGCCCCTCCTGACTGGCCTTTTTCACTGTCCCCCTGCTCGATCTGCACCTCAATTGGCCCTGCACCGGTGGGCGATGCCTTCTCCTTCTGCCGCATGTCAAAAAGAGCCAGGAGCCACAGAGGAAGTGCAAATATCCTCTAATGGCCTTGATCCAGATGGATGCGTTCGTGACAATAGGCCCTCGTGCCTGCGGTTAAGGTTTTTTGTCAGTGAGAAACGCAGAGGCCACCACAATAACACAGCGGAATTATGCATGCGGCCGAGTACCATTGACATGTTAAAGAGCAGTTGCCAGTTGCTATGATAATTAAGTTAGCTCATTCTAAGGAAGAGATCTCTTTTCTCTCAACATGTATTTAAAGACACTTGGGGCACATGAGGTTTAAAGACAATAGACATAGGAGGAGAAATAATGGATTTGCTTAACACAGGGCTCTGGGTGAATGCTGCTTGATGGGCCTTTGAAGGGGGTTATGGATTTTATGGACTCCCTCAAGGAGCTGACCCATGCTACGAAGGCCATGATGATATTACCTTCTGGAATATCACACTTGCCATAAGTGATCGCTTGATGTTTGCTTACGTCAGGGGGCGTCTGATCTCCCTCAGCTTCTACACGGCCGCGTTGAGACTGAGCACTTTGTGTACAGCTGGGGCGTGTTTGGCCTGTAACACAAAACCAGGAAACCTTTGAAACTGAACCAAAGTCTCTTCACGAAGAGGTTGGAAGTTCAACGCTTATTTGGAGACTGCGAAGCTGGGAGTCCTGGACACACTGGGGCGGGTCACGGACTCCAGAAGCATCCACGCGGCTGTGGGTGGATTCTAGACGGGGAAATGATGTGAGCCTCGTTCTCTGTGTGTGCACATGTTTAAGTGAGCAGGCCGGCGCCCTGCTCATTCCACATAGATACCCATGCAAGATGTGTGATTGTGCTGCCATGCTAATTTTTCCCTTTTCCCTAAATGCTGCCAATCTGACACAGCAGACAGGCGCTGAGTGAAAAGGCTTTAAACGTGACTCTAGCACTTTCAATGCAGGTCCGTGTTAACAAGATTGTAGTTAATGGTTCTGCTTTTATGGCGGCGGTCACATGTATAATTAAGCTGCTGTTGTATTTGTCATAAAAATCTCCGGGGGTGCAGGAAATGTTGCCGGAGCCATTTTTACTTTGAGCAGTGGAAAATTAAAACCGTCAAAACCTCACAATGTTGTTTTGACATCATTCCAGTGTTTATGGATTTTCCTGTGCGCGGTTGAGGTTTTCGTATTAAAAAACACTTAACGGTCTCACCTTGTGTTTGTTGGGGGAACAAAGGTTGCAATGTTTGCACAATGCAGATTGTCCCTTCTGGGAGGTCTCGCCTCCGGTGCTTCTTGTGCAGCATGTTCTGCCATTAATGGCTGTTTAGCGTTACCTGCATTGTGCCTTGACTCTACAGTCCATGTAGCAATGTTAGATGCGTGCATAGTACAAGCGATCATAACTCCATCATACAAGGGGATTTGCTTCAGTAGCAACCAGTATGACTATGAAATGAGGGGGGGTCCTGCTGTTGAAAGAGTTTCCACAAAGCCACACTGATAACCTCTTACCCCAAATATTAGAACATCTGGAGCAGATGTGTTTCCACGCACAAGGCACAAAGACACAGACGCTGAGCTCTAAGTGGCCTCTGCAGGATTATCTGCAAATCACGCGACCGGTCCGATCGGGTTTAAACAATCGCTGTGACGGTGCAGATTTTCCGACTAGCGCTTCGTTCCTTCGCTTCGGAGACACCCGGAGCCGTATTAGGAGTGGATCACTTAGCGGGATTACGGGGAACTTCATGCAGCAGCTTGTCTGCGGAACGCCATTCACCGCTGCGGAGGCTTAGATGGGCTGACGTCTGCTTCAGTCGCGTGACCCCGGCGATGTCTATGGAGATGAGTCGGGGCGTCATAGACCCGGTGTCACCTCCGCAACGCCACTTCTCTGCCGCGGTGATGACTCGGTATCTATGCTAATATGAGGATCAGCAGGGTGGAAAGTACATCTGGCTGGCGCTTGTGCCTTATCTTATCACTTCTCCTGCCCTGATCCCTACATACATGCTGCGCTGCACACATGAAAGGATCCCAGCCCGTTCTCACTCTATCTCTATCTCTACCTTCACACTTCGCCTCTACCTCCATATCTATGTCTCTTTATTGCTTCCCTGCATCCGCTAATGTTCCGCTCTAACCCTCTGCTTCCCAATCTTAGGCCCTGGACCTGCCATTGAAATGACAAGATCGGCTGAATTAGACCTTCCCAGATTATTTCAGGCCTGTAAATCTGTAGCAACGTAGGAAAGTCCACGTTGACATTTCAACCCAAACAATCATTCATATGTGGTTGTTATGTCATCCACTTCAATCTTTGGTCAAAAATGGGTGCGCCCAGACAGTAAATCCTGTCTGACTTAACTAACCCCCCTCCTGCTGCCTCATCCCTCTTAGCCTCTTTGTCTCCATCACCCCCCCCCCCCCCCCCCATCTCCACCCCTCATCCCTGGCATGATTATTTCTTATCATGTATTTATTTGTTTAATCCACCCCTCCCCCTCCCAACACTTGGCGCCCCTCTCCCTATGCATGAGATGCCTGTCTGGCAGTGAGGCCCCCTTCACCGTCCCCACCTCCCCCCTACTTGTCCATATCCAGTCCCCATCCCATCCCCACTGAGCTCCAGCCCAGCCACAATGGGCGGATGTTGCTTCCAGAGCCTCGTAGCTACATTTGGAGGGGTAGCTCCCCCCTCCCCATACTCACCATCCCCACATCCCTCCCACTTGCATGTGGCCACTACTAGGCAGCCTCCATGCAGACTATAAATAATGGATGCATTAGCATGCATGAATATCTTTTTGGAAAGGGGGGGGGGGGGGTGCCTTAATTCATTATTAATCCCCTTCAAGGCAAACTGGGCCGTGGCTCTGGTAAAGCTGGGGCTCTGCTAAACCCTGATTTTGGGACTTCACTCATCTACACTGAGCTCTTACTCCCAAAATAGGTGACCAGCTCCTCCCATTGAACCATACCCAGCCCCCTCGCTATCAGAACTCCTCCTTCTGCCACCTCAATCTCTGCTAAAACACATCTGGAGAGTGGGGGTAATCTCTCATTTTAGAGTGGGGGGTTAAGGATAAATTGTGATTCCAGGCTGATCATCTCCAATAACATCCCATCGGTTGGTTGAGGTGCATTTAACTGTTCATCCAGATCTTGTAGATGATCTTCCTTAATATGCCAATGCAGAGGCAAGGGGGTGTTTCTGTTTGGAGCTGAGCAGTTGCAGAACTCCTGACTTTGAGTGAAATTTGCTTCGAGAGCAAGGTTTAGCTGAGGAAGAGCGGAAGTTGAGGCGGGGGGTGTGAGGTGGGGGGGCCAGGAGGGTGGGCTGACATCAAAAATGCGTAGAAACCTAGTTAGACAGCATTAAGTCGTGCATGTGGGTGGTTTGCAGGAATTATGTATTATTTTTAAACCTGGAACACTATATGCACCATTGAGGATATTAGATCAAATACACGGGTTATAGGTTAAGCACATGTGTTTCACGGAGATAAATTCCCGTACAGTGAATTAACAACGCACGTGGTTTTGATTGTGAGTGTGTTTGTTGCCGTGCCAGTGAGTGTTTATGAGCGGGCTGCAGAGCGCGTGTCAGCGAGTGTACCCGTCCGATCCATAGCACACGCTGCTCGGCGCCATCCACCCGCCTTCCACCACTAGGTCGCACTGCCTCCCTCGCAGGCTCCCCTCCTGCCTGCCACAGCCTTTTGACTGATCCAGCCAATCATCAACCTTTGCAGCAGTCACATCAGCGCATCACCCTATCAAAGAAATCCAACGCTACACGCGTGAACGTATACTTGTGCAAAAGGCTGTATGCATCTGCTCAGTCCTACACATTCTGGATATGTGCCTGCTCGTATTCACATTAATACAATGTACATAATCCTGTTTGTTTGACGTGCCTTAGCATATAAATATAAATAATCCGCATAATAAAGTCAAATACAGCTTCATTATTCATGTAGAGCAGCTTTTGTATATTTTGCAGACTATTAATAAAGTATATTAAAAAAATGTACCCTGACATAAATAAAATGAGTTCTCCTTTAGGTTTTTGAGTGTTTTATAATCACGACAGGATGAAATCTTAGCTAAAGCTTATACAGAGCCCCAAAAAAGGTAGAACCAGAATGTATTTGTTGAAGAATTAACTTTTATGATCAACAAATTCAAATATTTACAGTATCTGGTGTTTTTATGCTGAACTAACATTGACCAAACTGAGAAGTCCACAAAGCATAAATGTTTCCAGAATAAACAATGTGAGTCCAGAGAGGAGGGGGCAGAAATCACTAACAGCAAAAGTATTTTTAATAAAATATTTAGTAGAGTTTAACCACAAGAGCAGTATTTAATAGGTATTTTGTTCTTTACAGCCTATCTGCAGCGAGCATCTAGCAGTCTAATAAAGGGAGCGTTAGCCTCTCCCCGGAGACACAATATTCACTTTGGAATTGAACAATCTTTTATGTGAGTAATGTTGTGCACAGGGGGCTGCTGGGTTTCCTCCTGCTGTCCGTCAGGCAGGACGATGGCAGCAGGGGTTGTTTTGTTGACACAAGGAGGACCTGGTGTCTGGAATGTTCTCAGCTAAATGTTTGGATCTCGGGTCTTCGGCACGAGGCCGGGGTCTGGTTGTGCGCTGGAGGCACCACACTGTGCCTCTGAACTTCACTCAACCCCTTAAATTCCTCTTCCTGGGCAGGAAATTGAAATATTGTGCAGTATTGGCATGCTGATGGTCATCTATCACAGGGGCCTGCGAGGGGACGGGGGTAAGGAGAGACTCTCTGTAGATCAGAGATGGGCTGCTGGGCGCGGGTTCAAAGGTAAAGCGGAGCAACCTGGGTGAGGAAAGAGGAGAGTGCTGTTGGCAGGAGTCCACTCTTGAACCAGCTTTCATCACCTGCCTCGTTCAGCGTCGCTGCCACACGGGAGCGGCGGGTCTCCTCCAGGCGCCCGCAGCACAAATGTGTGCGTCCTCATTACGGCCGCGCTCATGTTATGTGTTTCAAAGGCCACGCGGACATTTAAAAGCGACTAGTGCCTTGGAGAAATAGTGTGAAAGAGATGTAAGGATCCTAAACCGGCGCAATAAACATTAATGTAGGTGGGAGGTCATTGAAATCATTATTTGACATTACTATTAATGTGACGTCAACAGGTGATGCTTTGTGTTCCTGCTACTCTCTCCGCATCCTGACCCGTTCGCTGGGTTTATGTCTAGACAGCGAAGTGATGATGCTGCCTTCACCGTTGCATAATCGTGGCCGTAAATGCGCACAGCGCACCAGGAAATGAAACTCGCCGGCGCATCACGGGGGGGTAGGATGATGTAGATGTCACTGGTTATATAAATGTATAGGGCACAGCTGGGAAGAGCCAGATGCGGTGATGTTTGTCATTTCAGAGGCGCGTCTTCCCTCGTCCGCGTCTGGAAACGTCGCTCCGCCGTGACCTTGTGAACTTGCCTCGCGCGTGACCTCGACAACTGCCTCCGGCGGCTCCCAGAACGCCCCTCCGCGTCCCCGGGCTCATTTGGACAGGCGTTCTGCCCAAGCAGGAAGTGACATCAACGAGTACAAACTAGAAATATGTCGCAGGACGGAGCGTTCAGGATGTCCAGGAACGGTGCTGGTTCAGGAGGACGCCTCGCACCGGCTCCACAAAGTGATGCTCACTGAAGGATGCGGGCGAGCGCCGCACAGGCGAGACAGACAGACGCAGTGGAGGCTGAGTGAGTCCCACCCGGACTGAGTGCTTTAACGCCGTCACTTCCATTCATGCAAGTTGTAATACGGTGCCATACTTTGCTCCGCTCAGAAGCCGCTGACGCAGCGCGTAACGGAGACGACGGGACTCGGCGTGTTGTGTGTGAATTAACGAATTGCGTCCGAGACGGGGGTGAGGAATGTGGTGCGATGAAATGGAAAACACCTCTGCTCGCGCTTGAGTGTTGAATGGCAAGTGCGGGGAGGAGGAGAGGGATGCGCGCGCGGGGCTCAGTCGCTGCGCGTTTGCGCCGGAAACGCGGGCAGCTTGTTTAAACGCCGGGCTGCAACGTTACCAGCAATGAGCAAGAAAACACGCGGCTGGGACGAAGTTTACCAAGTTGGATGAGAGTCGCGTCGCCGTGTGAGCGTCCGCTCGGCGCGTGAATGGCGTCTATTTTTATCCTCCCGGTGCGTGCGCGTGTCTTCCGCACCGGGGAGGCTCTGACGAACCCCGCCGCGCGCGCAGACCGAGAGTGGCGCAGTCACGTGTTGTCTGCTATTATCCTGCCCTGCGCCAGGTACAGCCCACCGCTGCGTCCAGGCGGCACCGGGGAGGGGTTTAATTAAATCCGGTGTACGACTATTAAACAACAAAAAAACATTTAAATATTTGCTTAATAAATATTCAAATTCGCAAAAAAATACATATATATGTTGTAGATGTAACAAAAAACATTGAACTGACAACGCCTTTATTGTCTCAGCAGTGATTTTATATAAGATGGAAGTGATTTGTTGAAGATGAACAAGCTGCTGGCATCACCTCATCACCTGACTGTCAGCCAGATGAGATGACGTCAGACTTTGCCTTATAGCTATAGTTATTCATAATATACATACATCCGTTTAGTAAATGTAAACCCTTCATATATTTTGCTAATGTTAATATAATAAAACTGTGATTTAAATTGTACTGCTGGCTCCTGTATTGGTGAGTGCATATATCTCTGCCTGGGTATACAGCTAGCACACAGCTAGTCTAGCTGCCTTGCTCATGGGCTTTCTCAGATCTTCACATCCACAAATTGCCCTATTGTGGGATAGTTTAGAGTTAAATGCTCCTAGAACTCATAAAACTGAATTCAAGACCTTGTGGGAGAAAATGTGAGTTTTCTGCCCTGTGAAATAATGCATGGGCTATAAATAGTGCTACTACTGTATAAGTCTGGCACGTGTGTGCAGCAGCCTATGGGATTACTGGTGTATATAACTCACACTGCTGTTGCCTGCCTGTCTGTAGTGATAGCTTCATTATTCATGGTTGCGTGTAGACAGCAGCGCTTAATCTCAGGGTTTAATGGGGCAGTCTGTGACTCTGGAAGTAAACACTCGTGCTCGGTCAGCTTTATCAGGCCCGTGTTGGGGAATGGAGAGGCACCAGGAGGAGAGAGAGAGAGAGGAGGAGTGGGCGAGCGAGCACTGCTGAGCTGGGCCTCAGGGTGGCAACAGCAGCTCAAACCCCCATCCAGTCCAGCGGTAATTAGCCAGACTGGACCAGGGAGCGGGGCCGTATATTGTCTGTGGTGAAAGGCGGTGGGCGGGGGGTCTATTGGCACTCGACAGGTGCAGCGGGACGATTGGCGTCAGGACTTGAGGGAATGGAAACCAGAGATGAGGCCAAACGGCGGCGTCTCCGGCGGGTCGGCCGCTCGCGTTCACCCCTGAAGGCTCCGCGAGAGCCTCTTCCTGCCCTGACCCCGTCTTCCCGGAACGTACGCACGTGTGGACGATTACCTTTGTGTGTGTGTGAGTGTGTGTGTGTGTGTGTGCGTGCGGGCACGTGAGCTCCCGCGCGCGCGCGAGACAGTTACTGGTGTGTGACACGCGGGGTTAAAAGATCAGTAGGGCGTGTTTTGAGTCGCTGTAATCATCTGTCTCACTTCATCTGCCTCACGGGGAACACTGGGAACACTGGGAACACTACTGTTACAGGACACGCCATGAACCTTTGACCACTCAACTGTAACAGGAGCGGTCCAGAACCCGTCGTAATGTGTTTTGACATGTTTTCAATGGCAAGAAAGATTCTGCCGCGTAATTAAGCTGAGGAGGAGTCTGGAACGGGCTGTAAAGAGGACCCACATGAGGACCGTGCTCACCGTCGGAGGGAGGACGAGCGGCATCGCTGACCGGGCCGCGTTTTTTTCCTGCTTCCTGCCGGTTCTGCTTGAACTCAATAATCCTGGTTACAACCATTACAAATCCTGCTGTCTTGACTGGAGAGCCCAGACAGGAGACAGGCCCTGAAACTGGGTTTCATTTAGCATTCCTCTGGGCTTTACGGGCAGGTGTTTAACATTACACCCGGGATATTTATTGGCAACTTTAAAGGCAACTTTTTTTCTGCTTACTTCTCAATTAGCCGCTCAGACGTACGGTGTGTGCGCCCCGCGAGCGCGCACCGGCACACAAAACGTGACATACGAGGATGTCCCACGCAACGGTGCAGGGCTGACAGTCCGGTTGCCTAATGGAGCATGTTCTCACTTCTTTCACCAACTCTGTCACACACTTTATGGCTTTTGAGACACAGATCGACACCCCTTGAATCTACCCGTGACCCGTGACTGTCTTTATCCGGCCGCATGCTCTCTCCTCTCCCTTCACCCATTATGCCGGGTCAGTGTGCGATGCGGGCTAGAAGCAGGGTTAGAGGCGTGATGGGATGTGTGGCTTGTAATTACTGAAGCTTAGCCGGGCCGGTGGCTGTGATGTGCAATTCTCGAATCAAGGTGCAGCCTGGAGACTCGGTCGGCCCGGCTGCTGCCCTCTGCTACTTGATTGCTGGCAGCTGGGTGAGTCATGTCAAGTGGCAGGCTGGGAAATGCGAAATCCCCGATAAAGCACAGAGCCCTAAAAAGCCATGAAGCTCCGGTAATGAGGAGGGAGACGGGTTTAGAGTGTGGGCACGCTTAGCGGGCGGCGGTGGCGCTTTCTCCCTCTTCTTGTTGTGTGTGTGTGTGTGTGTGTGTGTGTGTGTGTGTGTGTGTGTGTGTGTGTGTGTGCGTGCGTGCGTGCGTGTGCGTGTGAGAAGAGGTGAGGGGTGTTTGTATATTTGACTTTCTAATCCTGGATTTAGAAGGATTCAGCCAAACTCCAACAATAGAGGCCTGCGTGTTTAAGTCTGATACAGTTTTAGATACGGCCGCCTTAAATCGTCCCGGGTCGAACCCTGACACAAATCGTAAACCTGCTTCCCATGCATGCCGCGTCTTTTTTTCCCAGGAACAATCCTGAAAATCATCATGATTTCTGTCCACGAAGAGCAAAATAATTCCTTGTGTTCGTGGCAGCTTGAACTCCACCGATTGTGGAGCTGTTGTAGCAGTTAAGCACATTCCTAGTTTTGTGGAGGCTATTATGCATCTTAATCACCCCCTCAGATTTTATAACCTCCCCGAGCCTTAGTGTGTGGCTAGAGGGGACCACATGTAGACGGAGAGCAGGAAATAATGGCACGGCCAGGACTTCCCCTCATCCCAAATAACCACCGCTGAGTGTACAGTATAATCTCTTTACATAGAAAGGAAATAAGCAGATAAACAAAGTATTTAAATTAGATTTACCATCTTAGTAGTAGTTTCTAAATAAATCCGTAGATAAACAATATTTATCAAGAAGATACGTTGAATTTTTTTGCCTTATTTTAAAGCTATGTGATTAAATTTGCAGCTCCTAATTATTCCCCATGAACCAAAATGACTCCGTACATATTTGTTGGTGAGCGCTGTGATAAATGCGAGGCCTCGTGCAAGAGCGAGCAGCAGAGTGAAACAGACCCGGACTGGTTGATGGAGCAAATTAGACTCCTGTGTTTCCCTGTGTCCATCCATCACTCCTCCCTCACCTGCTCCCGGGGCGCGGAGCTAAACACAGGACAGGGAGGTGCGATGACACTGCACCGCTTCCTTTTTGCCACAGGGTTCTCGCTCTTAACAAAGCTGCCCTTTAGCCTCCTCCTCCTCCTCCTCCTCCTGTGGAGGAGCTGCTCCAACCGCTGCGTTAGCCGCCGTTAACGGAAGCACCTGGGCGCCCGGAGCCGTGACGGACGACGCGCCGTCACTCCGGGGTTGCACGGCGCCGCCGGCCCAGGTCACAGCCGCTGTCTGTGGAGCGGAGGGTGGGAATGGGCCGGCGCACAGAGAGTCATGGCTTGTTTACCCTGCGCCTGATGGCCCCCCGCCAGCAGCTACAGCAATTATCACCTTGGAGGAATGTGGGACCCTTGTGTTAAATTCCCTTTGACCCCCCTGTTGGAGGAGGTCGGGAGGTGGGCGCTCCCCCCGGGGGGGCGTGCAGTCGGTGGGTGCAGGGTGGAGGCCGCTGCGTGTTTATGCGTGTGTGCTGTCCCAGGAGTAACCGACCGCCGTCGCCGCACACCCCCAGCAGGGCAAACGCGATTTGCATGGTGTGTTTACAATGTAAATTGGTTTCTAAAGATCTCAGCTTCCACCAAAGGTGGTCTGGGATCATACGTGTGATGTGGGTCTCATGCATGTACGTTTAGCTTACTTGACTGTTCTGCCGGGGGTTCGTTTCACTATTACGTGTAGGAGGCTTCAATAAATGAGCCCCACCGCTGGCACACTTTGAAGAAATGAGCGTTTGCGATTGTAATGTGTGTGTTCGTCTCAAGCTGTTTTTAGTGCGCTAGTGTAAATTACGAGTTTACAAGTCGGCGTAGTGCGCCGTTAATGTGCATGTGTGCGGTGAGGGAGAATAAACATTTTAAAAAAGGAGGGCGCGCGCGCGTGTGTGTGTGTGTGTGTGTGTGTGTGTGTGTTCTCTCTGATGCGCCACGTTTCAGCAGTCGTGTACGTTTGACATGTTTGGGCTCAGGCGTCTACCCAGAGACCCCCCCCCCCCCCCCCCCCCCCGTCTTCCTGGGCCCCGTATCAAATGTCTCTGTGAGTGTGAAGTACTTTGGAGAGTATCACGTGTGTTTTAGGGCCTGACGGTACCGTGGTAATCAATTACGCTCCAGGCGTACGCGTTTTTACATCCTCTTTTAACGGCGTCATGGCCGCTGTGGACACACAAATGCTTTAATGGCAGAGTTGACTTTATTTTGGTATCTGATGGAAGATACTATGTCTGTGATGTAGTGCACAAAGTAAATCTTCTCCTGAAGCGTGCTGGCGACTGTCACCTCGTTTAACCCTCAGTAGCCCGTGTTATCCGGGCATCGATCAGCTCCTTGAAGGCAGCCGCCCTTTCCCCGCAGTGTCATCAGATCACCTCGCCGCTTCCAATTAGCCGTCAGCCCAGACCTTTATGCACCTTATTGGCTGGACGGAGCAGCAGCAGCGGGCCAGACCGGCGGCCAAGCCCTGTCCCGACGGTCTAACGCGCTCATCATTTATTCATCCACGCACACCCAGACTGCAGCAGGACCAGCAGCTGCCAGCGACGAGGGCCACGGACCAGAGTCAGAGCGGAGCGAAATAGAGAGAAAGGCCGGATCCGCTCATCATCTGAGTCCTGTTGTGAGGAGTCTGTTGTCATGGCGATGGCGATTGTTCCTACAGGTGCTGTTTTTCTCTGTTTCAAATTGCACCGCAGTGCTGGCCGAGGGGCTCGACCGGAGGCTGATAAGGCGAGGGGGCTTCGCGCGAGGCCTTCGTCCTTCAGACGTTATTTCCATTTGCACCACACTTGTTGTAAAGGTGATCGCCGAGCTCGCGTGTCGCGTCTCCGTCTGTGGGCCGGGACAGACACGGTTCTGCTAACCGCGTCTCCTCGTCTGTGAGGAAGCCCCCCCCCCGTGTCTCTCAGCACACTCACCGCCGCAGCACTCATCCACCAGCAGCACTCACACACACACACACACACACACACACACACACACACACACACACACACACACACACACACACACACACACACACACACACACACACACACAGGCACACGCTTTCGCATGAATACCCAAATGCAAGGACTTCAGCCTCGGCGGGCTCACGCACGCAAAGCGCCCGCTTACTCACCCAGGAATTATTGTTGTAGTAAAAGTCGCTGGGAAGAGAGAGCGGGGGACAGGGGGAGTGTGATTCCCCCCCAACAGAAGCGGGACCCAAGCGTCAGGACAAGCCATCGCTTTAACTTGTAGCTGTTACAGTCAGTGCGAAAAATAAAGTTGGTGAAGGTCACAAATAATAAAAAAAAAGCCCTTACACTTAAATGCTGATGTTCACGTGTAGCATTAACATGATGGTGTTGTTGATTACGTCTCAGGTGGACAGCAGCACTTACCTTTAATGCACATGTAGGTAAATGTACAGTGTGTATAGGTCAGCAGCTTACTCATCATTAATGATGCGACAGATGGGTTCTGGAGTGTGTTGTCCTGCTACTCTCACTTTTCTCTGTCTCTCTGTACTTCCCCTGCTGGATGTGTGTGTGTGTGTGTGTGTGTGTGTGTGTGTGTGTGTGTGTGTGTGTGTGTGTGTGTGTGTACTCTCTCTGGTCCACTGCTTTGGCACAAAAAGGAAAACCGGGCCGCCCCATCCTTTGTGTCGCTTCTTGTAGGAAACTAGTAGCAAATTATGGCTCAATGAGGCGTTGCTGTTTTGTATGGTCTGATAAAGTGCAACCGAAACCGTTTGGGCTGCACTGGCCTGTTGCTGTGTTTGCCATTGTAGCTCAGCCTTTGAATTCAGGTCTGTGTGATGCTTGGTTAATGTTGAACATTAGATGATGGGGAGGAGGGGGGCCGCGGGGGGGAGTTTCTGGAGCTTCTGTCCGCCGTGTTTAATTGTGACGAGGGATGATTAGAGCTCTGTTCAGAGCTGAAGGAGCGCTTTCTGCCTTTGCTTGCTTTCAAGGGTTTCAAAATCCCAATATTGTAGAGTTCTCAGATAGCGCCAACATGACACACTTGTCAAAGTGATCAGAGCAGGGCATATGTGTGTGGGTGTATTGAAGTGCGTGTAGGAAATATCCCAGTTTTTACTTCAATGCATTCATCCAACACCTGCAGTAACTTCTGAGGTTGGAAATGTGAGGGGTGACTCACAGACTCTGCACTAATTTCAGGAAGATTTTGTACTCGACGGATTTAAACGAGTAAACTGGAAGCAAACAAACTACTTTAATGTGATCTTAAGACTTTATTTGATCATGAATTGAATCTTATCCAAGCAGTGAATATTTTTGAATAATGTGCACTCGTTCAGTTGAAACGTGTGCATTGAGTCACGTGCTAACGCTAACGCAGACCTATCGCTTCCATAATTACGCGGTTACGTGTAATTCGGTCGCTCGTAAAATCGGCTTGATGCAACTTCAGACTCCTGAGGGCTGAGGGCATTTTGAGGAAGGTTGCTTTGGCGCGGAGCATTGTTCACACTGGCTCCGAGGCCTCCGAGACGCGCAGGAAACCAAATGATTTGAAGGCAGTTCAAGTTCGGCGAGTCGAGCAAAACAAGCGCGTGGCTGGAGAGACGGACAAAGGCGAAGGGTCTGAGGTGTCCGTGGCGCTTGTCTGAAGCGGTGATGGGGCCCCCATGGGCGTCGCTCCTCTCCAGGGGCTGTTGGGGTAATTATCTGCCAGGGTGCACGTGTCACTGCACGCGTGTTCCTGTGCTCATGTCTCAGACGTGGACACGAGGTCGTCGCATCCTGCAGGCGTGACCCCAAACAGGATGAAATGCATATGCATTTGACCCAATATGCTCCTTTATGCTTGCGTCCTCCCAAACATATAAGCTCTAAAAGTCCATGGAGTCCAAGAGGATGTGGGAGCCTGAGAGGAGGAGCGTGGCTGAGGGAAAGAGGCCGAGGAGCCATCTTTGACATGGGGCATGGGGCCCAACAGCACAAAGCCCTAGTCCCTGCTCCTCCAAGTGGAAAATGGCTGGCGAGCAAGAGGAGGAGGGGAAGGCAAAAAAAAAAAAAAATAGAAGAAAGGAGGAGGAGGTAGAGAGGGAGCGACAATTAGTGGGATCTGCTAATCACCAGGGCAACATTCATTTAATTGACATGTGAGATTTGAATTCATCTAACAAGTCGATAGACAGAATGACAATGGAGCAGTCGCCTTAGATCCGCTGGTGGAAGCGACAGCTGAGGGCTGAGCCCGAGCTCTTTGTTCGAGGTAGCGGTGCTGTTGGTTTGGAAGATTATTACTCATTGAGCCCTTGACCTTTTTGGATAAGTAACTCTACAACTGTCCTTAACACACGCGCACAGCATAGCGAGGGCTGTTTGTATGTGTTTGTGTATGGCCTTGTTTTTTTTTTTTTCAGCAGAAGGCAGAGTGAGTAAACAACTTCTTTTTATACCACAATAAACCTGACCCTGATAATTCTAATGACTTGGAAGAGGAAAAAAAACACACAAAAGGAGGTGGGCAGAGCCGAAAACTACGGCCGGTCTACCCCTGCTTTCACAGAAATCAATAAGCTATTTAAGGTTATCAGGAAGCAGCATCTCTGTCATTCAGCTGCAGCAGAAGGTAAAAAAAAACAAAACACGTCTCACTGCGCAAAAGGAAATGTCTACAAAATGCAAATGGCTGCTTAGAGCTCATTTATTCAGGATATTACAAAACCCGCTAGAAATTGGAAACTGGTGGTCGACATAGTTGGTCTGCACCATTGTCTGTCAAGACAGAATTATCTTGAGAAATATTGGCTGGATTGCTGATGTATTGGCTTCAAACATGTATGTTCCACTCAGGACTGTCTGGATTGGAGCCACCGTCAGGTCACAGTTTTAATTGTAAAGTTCTTTGGTTTATGATAAATTACTGGCAAAACCATTCCCATCAGCCTTGGCTGTAGCAACAAGTATTTTGCATTGCTCCGCCAAGATTGCATTCATTGTGAACAGAATGCGAACGTGAACATGTTAACACTAGGAGCGTGTTGGCATGCCGACGCACACAGCACTATGCTTAATCTACAGCTCGTGGATAAAAGCAGGGAAAATGCTAATTATTGCCAGTGAAGTATCTGAGCCCGTCCTAATGTCCCTTTAAAGTCTGACATGTGGTTTGTTCCTGCAGGAACGCCTCCATAAATGGAGTCCTAAAGGGGCGGGCCCAGGTTTGCCACTTCCTGGTTTGGAAGCAGCATGGTCAGGTGCAGCCTGGAGCTCAGGTAAGAGTCAATGGAGTGCTGAAATGAGGATCAATACGCAACAAATGCACCGTTATAGGCCTCAGATTACACACAACACACACACACAGACAGACAGACACACAAACACAAGCAGAGCCTTGACTCCAGCTCAAAGGCCTCATCAGGCCTCATCAGGCCACAGAGCGGCCTGCTGCACTCACCGCACACCCACGGGTTCCACATGTGGAGAGCCGTGCCAGGTGCTCCTGCTTTCCGTTTTACCTCCAAATAAAGTGGTTTAGTTAATCTGGCTAAGCGCTTGCCTTGTTTACAACCTGTCAGATCCCACTTTGCCGCGTTTCCAAATCCGTACCGGGCGATTCTGACTGAGATAATGTGAAGGCTGGACACTGCATAAATTAGACTCCTGTTGTATTAAGACGGTGTTTTTTCTTTATCTGAATCAACCCTGATGATCTCGTGTCTCCGACAGATCGTCCTCCCACTGGTTTCTGGGCCTGCTGTGTCTGGAGCTGACTCACGCCCGTTCTCCTGGACGCCATCGAACCAGCGGTGAGTCCTCGACCTTCAGAGCACTGTAGGCACGGCGCCGCGTTTTCCTGTGGATTCATGCTCAGTCCGGCCAGTCAGTGCTGCTAATCTGCCCATTCGGTAAAACCTCTTTGATTTGGGACTTCTGAATGACCTTCCTACACCGTGTGACCCAAATTTACTTGTGGTTTTGATCTGTTGCCCTTATAGCACATAGCTCCATTGTCAGGGGTGACTTTGTCGAAGTGGCAGCGAGTCAGAGGAGAGTCAGGATTCTTCCAAGTCTTTCAGCCTGAGTGTAATCCTCTTCCTTTATCTTGCTGGCTGATCTGGGCCAAAGCACTGGTGTGTGTGTGTGTGTGTGTGTGTGTGTGTGTGTGTGTGTGTGAGAGACAGTGATTCAGTGACTGCCTGCTTTTTGTGGCTCTCAGTCACGTTTTCTCCCCCTCGCTTGCTGCGTCGCTCCTCTCCTTTAATTCTCACTTGTGCGACTGTCTTCCTGTCACTTTCTTACCGAGTGGCCTCTGCTCCTCCCGCGTTCACCTCCTCGCTGTTTTGTGTGCGCGCGGGCGACAATGATTGCTGACAGGATGCTACACATTCCCTGTGATCTTGCACTAGTTGTGTGACAGGCGACTTGGATTATGTCTGAGAATTACAGCTGGATTGGTGTGTAGGTGTGGGGGTATACTCTTTGTGTGTGTGTGTGTGTGTGTGTGTGGGGGGGGGGTCTCTATCTGGGGCATCTGATTTGCCCCCACTAGCACGGGAGCCAAGCACGATGCTGATTGGACAGATATATGGGAGCTAGCGTGCAGGTCTCTATGTGCATTCGCCTCCCAGAGCGCTGGCCAACAGCCCCACGTATTGGATGTTACAGTCGGGCCAGTGTGTGTGTGTGTGTGTGTGTGTGTGTGTGTGTGTGTGTGTGTGTGTGTGTGTGTCTACATGGCTCATCTGTGCGAGGGAACTTCTACCCTGTATAAGCAGATCTGCACTGTCTCCATGATGGTGAAGCGCGTTTGCGTCTCGCAGACTAATCTTTAATTATTAATTGCGCCTTGAATTCCCGATCGATGCAGCAGCAGCAGCAAAGCACCGTTGGACTGCGAAGACTCAGACCAAATACTGGGCTTTAA
Organism: Betta splendens; assembly: GCF_900634795.4. Classification (NCBI taxonomy): domain Eukaryota; kingdom Metazoa; phylum Chordata; class Actinopteri; order Anabantiformes; family Osphronemidae; genus Betta; species Betta splendens. Next base: position 14,143,046 of record NC_040890.2, on the reverse strand, counting down.
TCCACATATACATCAAAATATATCCAGCCTCAGCATAAAGAAGTCTTTATGATGGCGATAGACTGAATCAGGACTAATGATTTACTGTGGCGTTTGTTTGTTCAATCCGTTTAAAGGGAATTGCACGGTTCTGTTAAAAACGTGGTGCGGTCATGTGGGAACGATGTGCTGATGGAGGAGTCTCAGCCATCGTTAAGTTTTGGGTGAGTCGGCCTGGCTTCAGTGTGGTAAAGTCAGACAATCAGAGGAAAATGTATTGTATTGTATGAGCATCACAGCTGTCAACAAAGACAACATCACCGAGGTTCTCAGTATGTAGTTGGTTAATTCATATTAATATTGTAGGTGCAGGTGTGTGCAGCAGTGAAGATGGAAAACCGCTAATAACAGCCTGAAGAGCTCTGTGACAGTGTGTGGCCTATGAGGCCCGACTCTGTCATTACACCGGCCGCTGTGCTGGGCTAAGCCTACACACACACACACACACACACACACACACACACACACACACACACACACACACACACCCACACAGTGCCCATATGGACGTGCAGGAAGCCGACACATACATATTCACACACAAAAGCGGCCGCACGGCTGCACACGCCACACGGTAGGACACATACACGGCGCCGCGGCGCCAACCCCAGACGGCGCTCCTCTGTAGCACCTGTTAAAAAATTGAAGGGGAAAAATCACCTGGCTGCTTTCTCGATCTTCCTCTGAGCTGAGCTTAGCTCGGACCAACCATCTGCCTCGGCAGCTCCGCTTCCCTCCCTCGTTTCCAACTCTGCCTCTCTCCTAGTCTTTTTTAAAGCGTGTCAGCAGTTACCCAGCACAGCAGTCTCAGTGAGGCTGCTAACGTGGCTAAGTGTCCCTGTGCCTCCTAGTTAGTGTATGCCGTGTGTGTGTGTGTGTGTGTGTGTGTGTGTGTGTGTGTGTGTGTGTGTGTGTGTGTGTGTGTGTGTGTGTGTGTGTGTGTGTGTGTGTGTGTGTGTGTGTGTGTGTGTGTGTGTGTGTGTGTGTGTGTGTGTGTGTGTGTGTGTGTGTGCGGGCCTCACAGATGGCAACGGGAGGGGAGGGAGAGTTGGAGGGGGTGATGGAGAGAGCTGTCTGAGGCTCCAGCAGCTCTCATGTCTCTCAGGCAAGACGGTCCGTCTGTGGGCATCTGCACTGGCAGCCCCCCCCCCCTCCCCCCTCCTCCTCCTCCACCCGGCCTCCCCGCTTTCCCTGTCCGCCATCGCCATGGCCGCGTCGCCATCCAGCGCCACAGCTTGGCGCCGACCTGCCGCGCGGAGACGGTTTCCCCCCTGACCTCAGATGTGCCGCCGCGCTGCCAGGCGGCGCCGCTCGGCCCAGCAGATGAGCGCTGTCTCTGACGAATGCCAGGGGCGGGCTACATCGCGGTTGCACGGGGTAGAACTTTGGAGGTGATTAGACGAGCTGCGTTTCGATTGCTTCATTCTCTCCGTCGCCGGCTTATTGATCGCTCAGGCAGCGTCAACATTGCATTTATGACATCGGAGCGCCTCACTTTCGGCAGATGGGCCCAGCGACTTCTACTCATCTTCTCACATTAGTCTGTGAAATTTGCTTATCTCACATTTTTCTATCTACTCACCCTTTAGTCTGATAGAAGATAAAGGATGTGGGATTTTTCGTAGAGGACTCAAATGTGCTTTAGTTTTTTGTTAAACTAATTTCAGAGCATATTTAGTTTGACCTCTCGACCTCCTGCACTTAAAAAGGAACAGACACCAGTCGTCGTCTTGTCTTCCAGTCAGTGCAAACTTTTTTGTCGGTCAAGATTTCTGAATAAATTATAGCATGTTGTACAACACCAAGCACGCCCACGCACTAATTTATCCAAACATTCTCATTTAGTATTGCAGTTCTGTTCAGTGCAGCGCGTACGGGCCAGCACAGTTGACACATCTGTTCCCGAGAAATTCATGGAGGTTTGGGTGCCGGAGGTGTTGGTATGCACTGATTAGCGCTAGGCTGTCTTTACCCAGCCGTCAGGTTTCCTACTGGGCTTCCATAAACTGTTTACTAAGGAGTCTGTTGCCATGGTTTTCAGCCATGTTCCAATCAGTCTTTTTTTTGTGACCACTCAGCTTTATTTATTCCTCAAAAAAGCCCATGCCTTCTGCATCACCAACTGGTGTACCCCTCAGACCAATTGTTCTCGACCATGTATATACTGAATTTCATTTATTTGCAGGAAAGGGTGCTTGGATGGTGATTTAAGCCTGATTGGATGAGCTCTGGAGAGAGAGTCATTACAAGCTGACGCTTTTGGCTCATGGGTGGTTTTGAAAGAGCGGCTTAGATGAGAGGAAGAGATCACTATCATAATAACCTAATGACACTGTTCTCGGCGCGCGTGTGCCAGGGTCCTAGTTAGAAACACATGTTCGCCATAGATTTGATCTTCCTCAAAAATGACATTTTCCAAAAAAAAAAAAACTTACCTTAATGACACCCCTGGGCAAGTGATGATAAAAGTGAGATAAGAGGAGACGGTCCTTTCTCTGATCTTTCATGTGCCGTCTTTCTCATTCTTTCATCCTTTCAATTTCCCCATCTCTGGGTCTCTCTCCTGTTTTCTGTTTTAATAGCGAAGAGAAATTCTTGCGCAGATCGGACGGCACCGATATGAAGCCAGAGGTCAAGAGGTTTGACTTCCTATAGGCGGTAGGCTGCATCTTTAGTGTTTAATAGTCTTGTAAGCTGTTTATTTTGGCCCTTTGCACCCATCTTAACAGGAAGCCGTATCCCTCAATTGGATTACAGCTAATTAAATAGTACACACATGTTGGTCAACAGACATAGGTGTCATTTACCCCCTTCCCCCTGCCTTTGTCTTGCTCTCCTCCTCCTCCTCCTCCTCCTCCTACTGTCAGTTGTTTCTTTAAGTGTTATGTGCTCTAGTTACTTCTGAATAGGTTCTACTTATAGTGGATACTTGGGAAATCTAGTAAAGGAGCAGAATGTCAAATGATAGTGGTTGGTTTTTCAGGTTTATCAGTTTCCCTTGAGTTAAAGCCAGGAAGTTTGTTTATTCTTGGACACCCCCCCCCCCCCTTTCATCCCGACCGGACGGCTGTGCTGCGGTGACACAAGGTGATGTGTGACTGTGGGGGTGTAAAGGTAATCATTTGGTAATTAATGGCCACCAAAAGGAAACCATTAGTGACGTGTGAACTTGTGGTACCTGCTCGGCGTGTGAAGGAGGCGGGGAGGGGGGGAGCCCGGTGGAAAAACAAACTTGGAATTCAAGCCGCACCGTGTAATTGGAATGAATTTAATCATAAAGGATATTGGTCCCAGAGGTGTTTTGAGGACTGCGTTTATTTGCTGGATGAAGCGGCTGTGGGCGTATTACGGAGTGAAATGTGCTGCGAGTTGTCTGTGCGCTGAGCTTTTGCTTGTTTTGCATGTCAGTCATTATTTATCGGTCAAATGCATGAAAATAAAATGTTCCCACCTGTAAATGCTGATGTTGCTGAGACAGTATCTTCTATCTGTGACGTCTTTCCTGCAGCTCACTCGCTTTTACCACTTCTGGTAAAAATGAATCCTCTCACTATTAGTCAATCACTTCCCCCGACTTGTGTTTACTCTTTTATCTCCTACTCCCCGTCTTGCAAAGGCCAGGCAGCAGGCGACATGATAGATTTCAACAATCTGTTTTCTCTGGAAACAGGCAGCTGTTGCTCCCCAATCTTTGCCCTCCTGTGTGATAACATCGCTGCGGTGGTTGCGGTTGTGCTGTTGTGGCTCGAATGTTCCAGGAAAAACATCCTGAGGAGACGGATGAAAGTGAGTGACAATGAGATCCAGGGATCACTGGTGGAAACAATGAACACAAGAACTTCCAGGATGTCAGATGCTAAAAGTCTTAAATCCTCTCAAATTCCCTTTACTGGAATCGGGCCTTGTTTAGAACTATACATGCGCAGACGTGGTCACATGACTTCACAAACCTCTCAGACGCGTATGGTGTGTGTCTGACTTGGAAAGATCCTATTTTAAATCTCTAAGTCTCTGCTGAATCAGTGTAGAGCGTGTGTGTGTGTGTGTGTGTGTGTGTGTGTGTGTGTATTGTTCTATAACCTGAGGCATCTGTTTTACATTACTGTTGCCCTACATATCGGAGGTGAGGTGGAGACACATCGAGAGGAAAGCTCTAATTATTAATGAATAATTCTCAACTACCTCCTCGATGTAAAGGCTTTATTCAACAGCAAATGCACAGCGCGCGCACGCACACAGAGTCTGAGGAACACGCTCAACGCTGATCAAGCCAGGACAGTCGTTTTGCTGCAAAACAGAATAGTCAGGGGCGGTGGCAGAAATACAGGCAGGTTGCCATGAAAAGGGAATACACACAGATGGCCTTGACAGACTGACAGACAGAGGATGAGGAAAAGTAGACAAATAAAGAGGCCAAGACACGCACGGACGTATGTGACGGCTGCAGATACCTGCACTGAAGAGTCGGCTCAGGAGTGAAGATTCCCTGTTTTGAGGAGCAGAGCTGCGTGTTGGATCACTGAGCTTTCTGTTAAGTCTCTGCTGTTGTGCTGTGATATGATGACTTTTTTATGATCTGCCGTGTTGCTCATTAATTGCCTTAATTTGTCCGTCTTTCATTTTGCCGACTCTATTTCACCAATATAGGACCTGTGCTTGTAATTTGGGAAATCGACACGTCATGTAAAAGTTTCTAGGACACATTGACCCTAATATATACCGTCACCATAACAACCAAGCTCATTTTCATCCAGTGACGCGATGCACAGGATGTGAAGAAAAAAATTAGTGAATTTATAGATGTGTACATGATAATTTCCGTACTATGCAACAAATGGATTTTCATGATTTGAATCTTTTTTTCTATTATGTGTCTAAGTGCTTTAGGCTTCTTTTTTTAATATGACTCTGAACGGCCTTTGTAGAAAGGTATAGGTTTTAGTTACATCTACGATGAGTGAGAATGCATAAATGCAGGTTGGGGGCTCCCGGCAGGCCCCTGCTTGTGGTGGCTGATGTTCTGTCATCATTGGGTGATGCTGAGCCGGCTCCTGCTGGGTCTTTTGTCACCACCGCTAATTGAGTGATCCTGGTGACCCTGTCGCTGATGCCTGGTAACACGTCAGCAGGAGCTGGTGTCGCTGCCCTCCACTTAAAGTCGTAACTAGACGTCTGGCTCCGTGTGGCGTGGTGGCGGGATGCGCCCGGTGCATTGATGGATGAAATGATGGGAGGGGAGATAATAGACCCAATGTGGATGTTCTGGCTGTACCCTAGTCAGAAAGCGAGGTTAAGTGCAGTTCAGTGGCTCACCATCGCCGGTCTCACCTTTTCTGTTTGGTTTCCTTGCAGAGCTTGAATTGACTGAAATCACAGTGCTTTAAGTGAATAAAAGCATCTAACTGCCGGCCTGTGGCTTTATGGAAGTGTGGGTGGATTCATAAAAGAACGTAGGGAGACATAAACGGTTTATTCACTGAGGAATTTTTATTGCTGCAGGTAGGAATAATGAGGAGGATGAAGGGATGGAGGAGTTGTTAGACCATTTGGAAATTAGTATGCTACAAACATATGAGAATAACACTTGACAGATGCTCATAGGGTGATATCTTGCCCCATCTTATGATTTTTCATTAAGTATGCTTTAACAGCTGCACTTGTACATCTCGCTCAGTGGCGACAGTTGTAGCATGCCAAGTCTTCAGAAAAAAGAAAAAGGAGAAAACATATTTCAATGCATGCCTTTGGAATCTCTTTCAGTGAACATGTGACACTTTTCAGATAAGTGTTTTTGTGTTAACAAAATGGAAATCTTAATTTTGCTAAGCTAATTATAGCTTGTAGCCTGTTGCTAAGCAACCTAATGACAGGAGACAGCGGGGAGTCAAGAATCTAACCTTTGGCTGGATAGAGACTAGAGGTGACATTTCGATTTCCTTCATATCAGCCTCCATTGATGCACTGCGCTCCGACTGTGGCTGTGCTGCACAGTTCAAATGGCGTAAAGCGTACTTTAAAGTAACAGTGTTTTAAATACAGTAATAAGGACGATGTTTTAAACAGTTTGAACGCGGAGCGGTTATGAGAGTCCTTCATAAGGATGTGGATGAATGGCACGGCTCTGCAGAAATGTGGCTTCAGCTAATGTATGTCATCACACGTCTACTCCCAGGACACGACATGTTTCTGAGAAGTGCATCCTTCACGGTTAATAACATATAATAGCCTAAACCTGGACTTAGTTATGAGCCTGATACTTCTGAGTGATTTTCTTCAGTTAGTTTGCCTTTATTCTGTTAGTTGGGTTGATGCCACAAAACTTATGAAGTTGTTCCTTAAGGAAAGCTGGCATATTAATGCACCAGCTGTGCAAAAAGAGGTTACTTGCATATCTACATAATCATGCATGGATTGCTTTATTACATGGTTTCCTAAATGCATGTTATAATTGTTTGCATCCGCGGGGCTGAAGGCGAGGTCTGTGCACTAAAAATGTCTTTGTGGCCGTCTAAATTTTTCCTGCCATCATTGAGGAGCACTGTGGGGGGGGGGGTCCGTGGCTCGGCGCCAAAATAGTTTTGAAGTATCTGTGAAAAGACCCCTCTTAATCCGTTTTATTTGCTCTGCTACCTCCGAACCATTTGTCCACGCAAGCTCCCAAACCCTCCGCTCCACCCGGCGAGCTCCACCCGGGGATTTAGTGCGGCGGAGCTGCAGAGCAGAGGTGCAAGAGCCCACAGACAGTTAAAAAAAAAAAAAAAAAAAGCCATCTGGCCGGGGGGAGCAAAGGGGGGTGGGTAGGGGTGGCGGGGTGGGGGTGCCGGGAGGTTTGGGGCGGAGGAGTCGTGCTGGGCAATCAAAATGACGGACAGCGGCGAGAAGTGTTTTGCGGGCTCCCACGTACATGCAAAGTAGCCCGACTTGGGAGCTTTCGCAGCTCCCTCCGGTCCTCAGGTAAACACCGGGCGGCCGAGGTATGCGTGCTCCCTCTCCAGCTCACTGTGTGTGTCTGTGTTGTTGTTTGTGTATGGTAATAACATGTTTGTTGGCTTGCTTTCGTGAAAAAAAAAAAAAGAAGAAGAAAAAACAGCAGACTTTCTGGTGCTTATACCCGTGTCAGCGACTTGTGTATTCGTGTGTTCCACAAGAAAGGCCGCCAAGTTTATTTCAGTAGTTCTTCTTCTTCGATTTATTTATTTTTTCTCCCCCGTGGAAGGTGCTCGACCGCAGAAGTCAGGATTAGCAGGTGAGACAAACGGCATTTCATATTTTCGCGGACTTTCAAGAAGCCGCCTCGGATTCGACACAGGCCCAGTTCTAAGGACACTGTGAAATGGGCGCACAATCGCTCCCCTCCGCTCGCAGCAAATATTATAATCCTATTCTCTTATGCTTTCCATCTTGCCCTCTCTCCCTAATGTTCGCCCCAGTGGCGGCCCCTTTCCCCCGAGTGAAAACCCCTCAAAATGTGTGGAGGCTTCATTTTTCATTCTCCCTTTGGGGCTCTGTTGTCAGAGAGCAGCCCTTAGGAAGTCTTTATTTCTGCCAGGCAGGGCCTCTTGCGTTCCTCCACCCTCTCCCTCCGTTCTCATGGCTGTTCCCCCCACCTGCTGGGATCCTGATCCCAGCCAGGGCAGGGCTTCAGCGGGGGACAATTACTGCTGCTCCGCGGCTTTGATCATCTGACCACATGGAAGCATAACAGCTGACCACATGTTTCAACAGACAAGAAGAAGAAGAAGCACAGAGAGAAAAGAGGAAGAGTTAGAATGGGGTGCGAGGAAGAAAAGAAATCCCCTTTTCATTTAGGCTGAGCCCAAAGTTCTATTGCTCGCGGGACGCTTTACAGAGCGTAATCCAGAATGCTCAAATCTGTATCTCAGACAGTTTCCTTTGATGGTGATTATTTATTTGGATCAGGGCGGCCATACTTATTATGGACCATGTCTGGGTGGAGCGTCCAATAAAGTTCGGTTTCAATTTGCCACTCTCTCTTTTGTGAGTGCGGCCGAGGGAGAGAGAGAGAGAGAAGCAATTTGAGGCAGCCCTTGTAAAAAGTGAGTGCTAAGTCTGCTGGCATTGTCGGCCAAATTGTCAGGAGGCCAACTGGGCTCTGCTGTCGTGTTCTGGGCACTGTCTGCCTTTTCTCTCAACCTAGGCCTCCGTTTCATTCAGACGGCTCCTCCACAAAGTCAGGAGCTTTTCATGCGGGCCGAACGGGGGTTACCGTGGTAAACTGGCGCGGCTGCAAAGACACCATCGCATTCACATCGCACATAATAAATCCAACAGAGGAAATGGTTACTAAGCTCCTCGGGCAATGGTACATATGAGTTAGCAAACAGTCCTGTTGTATTTCACCAAAACAAATTGTTGACGCTGATAACTGCTCTCATATTTTCTGTTGATCAGCCTTTTTTTATTTGTTCTGTGGACGTGAAAGTCCCGCGCGCTGGAGGTTATCTGCTGTCTGGATCCGGGCCGAGGGGGTTAGATGGGAACTGACAGGGCTCGGGGCGAGGGGAGGGAGCCGCCTCTGCTTTGGCTGTCAGGGATGGCCTCTTGGAGTGTCCCAATTGTGGAGGAGATCACTTTACCACATTAAGGGGTGTCTCAAAAGACCCTCTTCAGCGGCACTTTGGCCGGACTGGAGGAGCGGGGCTTGTTTTGACTGCTCCGCCACCTCTCATTGTGGCCGCGCCGCCGGCCGACAGCGCTGCTGCCGCGGCCGCGCCGGCGCCGCCGAGGGACGCTCGCGCCGCGTACGCCCGTGCACGGGCGGGCGGGTGCACGTGGGCGCGCACGCACGTACAAAAGACCATGGGACGTGCTGGTAAAATAAAGAGACACTTATTATCTATGTAATGAACATAAAAATCGAAAAGACGACTGGAATGAAATTTTTGTCATGAGTTTTCAACCGGGTTTGAAATCAATCCCCATTTATTTTATCATTATGGGCTTCTGTCTTTTATTTGGGGATTTTGGAATAGTTTTAGCTCAAACTTTGTCCCAAATCAAACTGGAGCTTTTTTGTTTCAGTAAACGTTAATGTGTGATGTTGTTCAGTTGTTTTAATTGAAGCAAATAAAGTGAATTTTATAACTTGCTGTTTGTTTGTTCCTCTTCCGGGTCCTTTTCACGTTTCCCCTTTTAAAACCCGAGCTGTGTTTTTCCCCTGAGGACGAAGGGTCACTTTATGATGTGGCCTCTGCCGTTTGTGTATCCTGCCTTTACTTCATAATCATTTTTATCCGGCAGTTAAAAATAATTAACAAGTCATGCTCTTCTGTCGTCCACCATTTTAGGCCCTCGCTCCGGCAATGAAAGGCCTCTCCATCAGCGCGGTCGCGTAATAGTGTCAGGGCGCATTTTAAAGTGCAGTAATTCAGCGGTTTACACGGCCTCATAAAATACCGACATGCACCGATAATGAGAAGCATGAATGGAAACTTGGAGTTCCCTGTGGCCCCAGAGCGTGCGTGCACTGGGGTGCGTGCGTGACTGAGTGAATGGGGGGGGTAGAAGGGGGCAAAAAGGGAAGACGAAGCAAGAAAAAGGGCAATTTCTCAACCCACACGGGCGCGTTCTTCAAAGAGTAAAGAGCTGGGACCGAGGTGTCCCCCGGCTTCCGCCGCTGCCTGGTGTCACGGGGGGCAAAGGTCGCGTGGCGCTCGTAACTCCAGAGCCCTGGCGTTGACCCGCCGGCAGGCAGGCCGTGTACATGCACACGCTGTACGCGCGGCGACTGGAGGCGTCGTGCTCGCCGGGCGCTCCGCGTGGCGATGCGGCGTGGAGGTGGCGGCAGGCAGCGTGAGTCAGAGCAGCAGTCCGCTTGCCTCGGCGCTCGCCGGGGATCTGGTGACGCAGCAGGTAGTCGGAGTACAGATTGAAAGTAACTCGGCGTCTCTGCGCCCCGAGAGCTGTGTTCGGCGGCACGGCTGTTCCTTTTACTGCAGAATCATTTGCAGGAGTTCTTATTATCTACAGATGGGACGGGTTCGGCTGCTCGGCTCCCAGCCGTTTCCTCATAGCGTGCGTCAGAATGCTTGATGCAATGCGGCTTTTAGCGGAACAACCCGCGCGGCCTCGACTTCACGACGACCGCGTCCATGTTGGAGTGATGCTCGTTCACAGTTATAGGCAGCGACTTGGCTGGTGATGTGACCTCACAGGGAGGTTACCACCACTAGGGCTGCTTTTCATCTCCCATGTGTTTCTGTTAGCGTCAACCAGATTGACTTCCACCAGATTTGCACCACTGTCCGTGTCCCGACCGCTCACTAACCAGCAGCCGTTGGAGGCCTGATTCCTGTTCGCGGCCCGGCAGTCACATCTGTGTTTATCAGGCCGCGGCATTGAACGTGACTCAGCCAATCCAAACTATCTGTTTCCCTATATCTCCTATTGCAGAGGTAGTGTGTAAACCAGTATTTGTGCATAGCAGGCAGTTGCTGGAGCCGGTGCCAACGAGTGTGTGAATTACACCCGTGCATAAAGCTGTCCTTGTGTCCCGCTGGCCAAGAGCTACAGGGAAGCTGGAAATGATCGTAAATTAAGCGGCACTTGGCTGAGGAAATCATACGAAATCTGGGATTGAAGGGAACATTTGGAACGATTACGGCGGAGCGTAAGAGGAGGTCCCGCGAACGTGAGGAAGGCAGACAGAGGTGGAGTGCGAGACTACGTAACAGACGGGCGGAGGAGACGGAGGAGAGGTCACAGTCGTAGTCACTGTACGAGTGGCGAACGCGGGGCCCAGCTGATGCCTGCCACCGCCGATGAATTATTCACTCACTTGTCAAATCAATAATGACCCGGTCCTTAGTGGCCCACTCCCCTCGTGCCCTACTTATCGGTTCTGGGGGGTGGAGGCCGCGGCGTTCTGACAGGAGCTTGTTGTGCGTAGAGGGGGTGTTTTAGCAGCGTGTACGCTCATTGTGCGGCAGGTGCCGCCCCCTCGCTGGGTTCAATCGCCGGTGATTTGTCTGCGTTTTTTTTTTGGGGGGGGGTTGTTTCTGGGAAAATTGCAACTTCGAGCGGCACCTTCCACCGAGACCGCATTGAAGTGAGCGCCTGTGATTAATATGGCGGCCGTGTGGAAATGGAGGTGGGGAGAGGCAGAGGTGGGGTGAGGTGAGGGGAGGGGGGGGTGGGGATTGGGTGGTGGGTGTTGCTATGGCTTTGAGGGCATGGGCATGTTTGGATGGCACCAACCCAACTCCCCCCCCCCCCCCCCCCCCCCCCCCCCAACTCCCCCGCCCCCTCTGCCTATGTTCATGTGTCAGTCACTGTCTTGCAGCCTGTAATTTTCCATCTACTGTAACAGTCTGGGCACATCGCCACCCAGGGAAGTTTTAAAATAAATAAAGAATTCATTAAATAATTAGTATCTCCACAACAATCTCTTTTGTTCTGTCAATCTCCGCGCACTCAAAAGTCACGCTGAGATATGGAGAGAGAAAGAAGACGAGGAAGCGGCGGAGGGGGAGAAGGGGGGGAGAGAAATTAGTGGAAAAAATCAATTTGAAAAAAATTAAAAGCATAGAAATTTTGAAATGCGTTTTACTTATCTGCCATTGATTGCATCTAATTGGGCCTCATTTCCTGGGAAAAAATAATGTGTGCATTTACGTGCGTGCATGTGTACGTGCATGCGTTTATGTCTGTGTGTGTGTGTGTGTGGCTCTGTGTGTGTGACATTTCCTAATGGTTGGGTGCATAGATGATAACCACTTGGCTTGGAGACAGACAGATATGAAAGGCTGTCACTCTGATCAGAGACAGTTATAATGGCACGGCGTCGTGAGTGCCTGTGTGCGGGTGTTGATAGGGGCCCAGCCATGCTTCCTAATCAGAACCCATCCACTTGCTGGGTGCTCGCGCATCCGTGTGCTGGCGGGGACGGTGTTTACGTTGAGGGAGATGGAGCAGAACCACCTCCCTGTCCCCTCGGAGCCTTGACATTGCCGTTCCCCCTCCTCCCCCATCCTCCCCGCCTGCTGCGTTTTGCAGCTTTACGCGTTCCAGCGTGCCGCGTCCTGTGCGCGTTAACCAGGTGAGTTAGTTAGACTAAATTACATAATGTGACAACAGCACCAGTCACAACAAACGCGCGCAAACTGCACTGGCATGCGAACCACCAGGTTAAAAAACCCACCCTCCCCAAAACGCGCCCACCTCCAGGACGCACGGAGTCTGATGACGCTGGTGGAGTTGAAACATAAGCTGCGGGTCCAAACGTCCCACCAGTGTTTTATTTCTCTCCAAACACACACACACACACGCAGTTTGGGAACGTCGCCCTTAAACTCTTTTCAGCTCCCAGAAGCACTTCTGTCCGTCACTCCCGTCATTTTACTCAGTTGAACGAGTCGACATTTCGTTTTTTTCCCTAAAATTAATGGAGAATTAATGATTCCGTTATTCCCCCGCTGAGCGAGGAGGGGGGTGGGTTTTTTTTAATCGCCAAACCTCTAGAAACTGATTGGAGCAGAAAAAATACGCCCAGTCCCCTTCTGCCAGGCCTCACAATGGAGGCGCTGATTTTTTTGATAGGGTCCTGTGCTGTCAGGGGGCCAGCTGGAATTAGAAGTGGATTAATAATTTTAAACAAGGCTAAACCGCTTGGACTGTCTGTGTGTCTGCTCTTTCCAGCGCTTAGCCAATGGTCCGTCTGCTCCGTGACCACATCAAAACAATCGCACAACGCCAGATCTTCCTAACGAGGAGGCTGTGCCGGAGTTTGTGGTCTTGAGAGCGCACGTAAACACGGTGCTTTAAAACGATTTGGCGACGCTGCGAGTCGGAGAACAAGCAGGGATTATCACAAACGTCTATATTTACGTCACCGTGGCGGCAGTTTAGGTGCTGTGCTGCTACATTAAAAACTTTTTATTTCTGTTACACGTGTCTTTATTGCAGTCTTCTTATAATGGATCCGCTATCAGTTCACGTCTCTGCTGCACCCGTGACGCTGCTCCGCCTGCTCTTATTAATTACTCTATAATAAACTACCTGCGCGTGAGTCGCCTCCGTGCTTTGTGGCGCGACGGACGGATTGAGTTGGTAGGAACTGGTCCAGTGGCCGCGTGGAAAGCCAAGACCACCAGAACGGTGACCCCAGTCAGGGGAAAGATTAGGTTTAGCACCAGTGGTAGAGTTAAATGGTGATTCGTGGGGATTTGGGGGGGGGGGGTGTTTGGAGTGATCTAAAAGCAGGCGTATTACCACCCGAATCTGGGCATAGTAAAGCCTGACAAATCAGGTCCTGCTGGTGACATCGCTCACAGAACGGAACCATGTCTCAATAATCCTCAAGTGTGCGTGCGTGCGTGCGTGCGTGCGTGTGTGTGCGTGCGTGTGTGTGTGTGTGTGTGTGTGTTAATGCCACAAAATGGAATAAAGAAAATGGCTTGAGAGAGTTTGTAAGTGCGTGGAAGGATCTCCGTGATCTCTTTGGATCCACACATGAGCAATAGGACAAATCAATTGTAATAGTTTTCCAACTTTGCCTTTTCTGATAATTGATGGTGCTGACGACGGTGCGGGGCCCGTGAACGCTGCCACGTACCGCACAGGTCATTTCCATTTGACAAACATCATTTTGGATCTAAATCAATTTCCACCGCTTAATCCCGTAACCTGACAACACACACCCAGAAAGCTAAAGCACGTCTGCAGAAAACTGGGAGGGAACGACTATAACATAAATCCATACATTTTTTCCTTTTAATTCAGTCATTATAAAAATGTTCTGTGAATGTAGCAGGGACATTAGCCCCCTTCTGAGCTATTATCCTGGCTGTCTGGTGTTGCAATTTCACACTCCACTGATTCCGACAAGCAGTAGAGCGTCTGCATGCCCCAGATTTCACCTTATTTAGGTAATTCAGAAAAATCATTCCCAAGACAAGGTGGGAGACAAATGAACCTGGGCACTGAGCTGGCACACGGCTGCCAATTTCAACAGCATATCAAAAGCAAACACAGTGAGGGGAGATCTGGGTCCTTCTCCTCATAAAAGTGACTGTAAAACGCTGGAAGTGAAATTGAGCTCTGGAGATTTTACTCCACGCCATAAACCTGCGGATTTTGTGTTATGTTACCACTGAAACGACCCGCTGTTCTTAAAGCAGCTCGCTCCCCAAAACAGCCAAGTAAGTTTGTGCTATTTGTTCATCTTTCTGCATTTCTTTGATGTCCAGAGGTCACGTTGTTTGACTCTCCGCAAGGTGTGAAGTCGCTGCCACGTCTTTAGCTTCCACCACCGTTCATTTCTAATGCATGAACGTCGGCGCGGTGAGTGAGTGAGTGAGTGAGTGAGTGAGTGACAGGGGGAGTGATACATTATTTATGCTCCGCACGAATGAAAACAAAGTGCCTGCGTCGTAGCGCGCCTCGCTTTTAAACCGTGTCCTGAGCCGCACGCTCCGTTACAGCCCGACTTTTTGTTTGGGGAGAGGAGAAATTGGTCCAAATGAGGTAAATTAGGTTATCGTTGTTTGGCCCTATTGTGCACGAGAGCCAAGGCGTCTCCTTTAAAATATTAATTACAGAAGAAAACACACCAAAATGTGCAGTCCTGCATTTTTAAGGTGAAGCTGTGATATAATTAAGCCCCTTTAAAATCAAATTCCTATCGTTTTTTTGACGACGCTCACTAATTTATGAACGGCTGCTTTTAATAAAAGGACTTTTCTGCCTGTCACATCGGTGCTTGGGAAAAAGTCTCCACAGTAGAAACTGGCCTTGTTTTGGTTGAACTTTGTTTCTTCGACACCGCAGCGCAGAAACTTTTCAAGGACGAAACAAGTGGGTCGTAAATAATTAGCAGCGCGCACATTTTTTGTTCTGCTGTTTTGAGTTGTACGAGGCGGTAAAAGACAGAATACAGTGACCAAAAACAAACATCTTATATGCTTAGTAATAATAATAATAATAAAAGTAATAATAGTAATAAAAGATTGTTGCTAAAGTTATAGTGTAATTTTTAGTTTATATTTTGTGTCAATTTTTAATTTGTAAATCTACGTATCTGAAGAATGAACACTAAAAAATAAAAATATAACGGATAATTATTTTTAAAAAAAATTCTAACGTGCTTTAAAAAAATAAATTGGCAGAAAAGTTGAACTTCTCATAGAACTTTTTAAAGATGTGGCCTGAGGTTTCAGGTTTCCCTCACCCGCTGAGCTTCACTCTTTCCACCACGAGACAGCTATGTCAGCGCTCATCATAGCAGAGGATGGATAGAGTGTCTCAAAGATGCAAATGAAAATATTTGGGTAGGTTGCTTTTTAATAAAGCGGAGATTAGTTCCATTCTCCAGGACAATGTGTGATGTATTAAGGGGAGATCCGTGAGCAAACTTTGAAAGTACACTCACACTGTTAACCTGGGGCTGAAAATGTGTTCTTCAACATAAAAGTGTAAACTTCCCCATATTTCGTTTTGTGTAACCCACTAAGATTAACAGAAGCTTTAATATATGGTGAGTACGCATGTAATGCATCACACTTTTCTAGTGGTGAGAAACAAAGTCCCCTGTCTTTTGTGACCGGTCCTCAGACCAGAATTGAAACAGGAAAAGCAATTATTGGAGCGCTTCTCCCACAGGCATTGAAAAGCTATCAGCATGAGGGTTGGGATTGGCTTCGGGGACACCTATGGCCCCATGCATTATCCTGGCATGAGGTCGCTTTGGCAATCGCCTGCCAATTTCCACCAGCACCTGGCTTTCCCATCCCCCCCCCCACCCACCCCTTCACTGGGCCCTCCTACCTGGTTCCCCTTTCTCCTCCTTACACCTCCTCTTTCCTATCAAGCCATGTGTGCCTGTTATCTTCCCAGGATGGCGGCCATTAATAGAAAAAGCCCAGAATCTGTACCGTCCGGTCGGTGTGGCGTACGTTGAAGGTGTGCAATCACGCCGTATTGTTTCCCGTCGCGTCGGGGCTGATTGTTGATACTTCTAGGGCAGAGAGTACCTGTCGCTCCTGGACCAGAAGCCACAGAATACATCCGTGGAACGCCGTCACTGGTACCGTTTGGGCCAAAAGGCACAGTGGGAGCATCAAGTCTGGATGAGTGGAAACGTGGGAGGAAAATAGCTGGTGCTACGTCTAACACTTTTTATTAGGGCTGTGTATAAGGCAGCTGTTGAATATCACTCACCTTTACCAGCGGAACTGTCGCTCCTCAACCAACCCAGTTCTTTCCCACAAGGCTGTTACCAAAACACATCTTTATTACGAGAGTCCCTGTGTTGGGCTTCCATGGGCCCGGGCGTCACGGCAGCGGCCTTGTGCTGACTGTTGCTGTGATGGATCCAGGCTCCTGTTTGCGATTATGCGTCATACTTCTCTCTTTACTCACAGTCATCCTTCCAACGGCGCC
Organism: Betta splendens; assembly: GCF_900634795.4. NCBI lineage: Eukaryota > Metazoa > Chordata > Actinopteri > Anabantiformes > Osphronemidae > Betta > Betta splendens. Next base: position 14,126,609 of record NC_040890.2, on the reverse strand, counting down.
CGTGGCCGTGCAGCGCAGATGTTGGCACGCGCAGATGTTTTCATGCGCCCTGGCCTTGGTTATCCACTGAGAGCTTGAAATGGTGCAAATCTATAAAAGGACATTTCTGGTTTACTCAAAGAGAAATTGCTCTTTAAGGTTGCTGTGGTGGTGTTTTACGTTAGGCTTCAAAGGCCTCGAGAGAAAAGTGTCAAAAAACAAGCAGATGTGTGTGTTTGACATTCATGTTAAAGGTCAAAGTGTCACAGCGCCTTCAGATGCTGTGACGATACCAATGTGAACTAAAGGAAAGTAACAGACTGCCTCGAACAAACACCCTGTTTATTATATCCAAGTGGCTGTGAGGGTGAATTGGGCTCATTTATTTATTTATTTCGCTGCCGAGATGAGCAACTGCTCTGTCAGAAGTGTGTCTGCTTCAGTGTTGTGCACAAGGCACAACTTGGAAAAGTTTAGCATGCAGGCATAGTGAAGAATATTTAGTTTCACAGAAGGTGTCAATATAGCACCACGTTCTGAATCATAACAGGTCTGTTCAGCTTTCAGAACTGTTAAGCTTTTGGGAAAAATGACTGCAGTGTTCTTGGAGAAGGTGGCCACCAGCAGCCAGTGCCGTCGAGTCTCTCCACTCATGCACTCGAAGCAGGTGGTATTAAAGGAAATATAGACGGCAAATAAAAAAAAAAGTCGATGTTTATTTCCAGTAAATAGCACCGTTTAAATTGTGTCTGATAAATGCTCATCGCGGAGACGTTGCTTTACCAAAGCGCGTGAACTCTGCCCCTAAAAGCAAAACTGCTGGAGAGAAGTTCTAGAAATACGATTATCTCGATTATCTTCATTGTTTCTCTGTCTGTGTTTATGTGACGCCGGGAACCACGCACGCACGTGCTGTAGCGGGATCAGGCGGCTTGTTATTCATGGTGCTGTCCCGGCCTCATGCATATCCATAACGGATTAAATATTGCGCAAACATTATGCAACCGGTGTTTGCCATTTTTTTGCGCGTTGATTGGCATTTCTGGGGCACAAATCGGAATTGTGCAGGAGACTACACAATTCACGTCGACTTGTGTGTCTTGTGCTGTGGGAGCGATGCTTTTTTTATTTTTAGGCGGAAAGAACTTGTGCATTCATTCATCGTTCCATCTGTATTCATTTATTCATTCATACACAACAGGGGAATTATCGTCATTACCGTAGAGCAACATATGGAATGAGATATTAAAACCAGCGTGCGTGTTTCAGTCCCCACTCTGCAGAAGTGCGGGCTTTGCGCAGGCGCAGGAAAAACACCATGAGGTGCGATGAATGAAGTCTTTAAATAATGGAAAGGCACTCTTCGATTCTCATTCATTGTTTCCAGAAAAAGGCACATTAACGAGCATTGTTCTCTTTATTTTGAAAGGGTGATGAATATGTGAGCGCTGCCGTCCGTCCCCTGAGGGAGGAACCGTCCTGTGAGGTGGAGGCAGTCCCGGAGCGGGGAAGCTCACAGGTGGAAAGTTTGTTCCGACTGCTGAATAATGCCCCGTCCTTTTGTTGACACTGCAGGTGATTTAGAAGTCACACACACGGTGGTAATCTCCCTCTCTCCCTCTCTCTGTGTCTTAATTGGGGATTTAAATGCTGCGGCGGTTCAGGCTAGACAGTGTTTAACACTTCAGCTCTACAATAAACACCATACATTCTCCCATAATCTGCAGCTCAGTCATCCATAAAACTTCTATTCCCTCCTCTGAGGGGACTTCTTGTTATTGCGCCAAGCATCGCCGCCGCAGCGCTCAGGGCGCAGCAACGGACCATTAAAATGATGTCAACTGCTCATTTGCCCGTTAACCACATCTCAGAGCCTGGAAGTATATCTGTCACAAGACAAACGCAAAGCGAAATTGCCGAACATCTGCTTTGCTGAACAAGCGTGCGCCGGATCCCCCACTCCGGGGACCTATTAGCGTCTATTCCTGCGCCTGCTCTGATAAGGAATTCATCAATTTCCTGACACCCCACCAGATGTTGGGGAATTAGCCTTGTCTCCCGTTGGACAGCCTACTAATAGTTTGTCTTTCAGCGCATAAATAAAAGTTATATTATTTACTGCGTGGATGCTTTGTGTGTTCAAGGGGCTGTGCAAAGGCTGACATTAGCTTTAAATGTGATGGGGCAGATCCGGGGTTTTCTATCGTGCACACTTGGCTGTGATATATGGAACAGGAGCCATACGCTCGAGTGATGTGTGGCTTCGTTAAGCGTCGCGTCATGCTGCTATCTGTCTAGGTTTAAGTGCCTGAACCGAAGTCAGTGAACATTTCATAATGTGTCAGCACTGGCAGGCCGAGCACTTTCACTCATTTCCTCATCAGCACGCACGCCTGCAGGCTACACTATACAGTATGATGATGTATGTAAATGTCTCTAAAGAGTCAATTGAAGAATAATTGAACTCAAAGACAAAGCCATTGTGTTAATCAGTTTGCATCACAAAAGCCATGAAACACGTCGCGATATAAAGACACACCGCGGATTAAGGTACTTTGTGAATGCATATTCAACACCCTGCTGGAGGTGAAATAAGCATCAATAATTGGCAAACGCAGCAACTTCCGCGCAAATTGAAGCCCTCGGTTCAGTAATTATCAGATGTATGTTATTTTTCCGCGCAATTATTTTTTTTTTATCGAGCGATATCTTCCTGTATGACGCTAGAAATCCATCTCACTGCGACGTAATTGTCACGGTGCGTTTAGTGGCAAAAAAAATAATAATTCCGGTTTCCCGAGCAGGCTTAATGTCTCGATTAAATAACCACACAGGTCTGCAGTAATCCTTTATGTTAACCGGTTCCGTCGCTATATGTGGAAAGATAAAGCCCATTTCTCACACTCTTTGGTGTCTTGTTATTTGTTTTGAGCGCAGTTCGTCAAGGCGCCCTGATAAAGTGCCCGTGAGCAAGAGCTGTGCACAAGTTTACTGTAAAGCTTAATTTCCCAGCTCGTTTCAAGTACATTGAAGTTTTGCGTGTCCACCTAGTTTACAAAAAAAAAAAAAAAAAAAACAAACCCGCGTGCTTTCAAATGAATCGAGATAAAGTCTGCGTATGCGGCGTCTAATAATTACTAAATTTTTAATGAGTGAAAATTAGCCACTGGGCTTATTAGGATCTGAGCCGCCGTTGCGTGACAAAAGGCGTCGGGGACTGCTTGTGTCGTTTATCCTCTTAGAGCGCGCTCTCCCGCTTAGCCAGCAAATACTCTGCGGCTGAGGAGACGGAGGAAGGTAAACGGGTTGGTGTGGACCAATCAATCCGATATCAAACTTCAGCGGCAGGAGCGAAGGAGCACAACTGAGTCCTATTTTCTTCTCCTGCTCCCACCGCCGCCCCCACCCCCACCCCCACGGCGCCCTTGCCTCTCCGGAGAGCGCGCACGCCCTATAGGCGCACAGATTATAGGCTACTGCGCGCCGCCAGCAGTTAGCTGCCATCCTCCAGGTCCGGCACAACAATCCATACGATTACTGGAAATGAGCGAGCGCTGATGTAACGCAGAGCCGGCGGTAACCCGCTGCAGCGGCGGCGGCGGCATTGTGGGTGATACCGCCGCTAGTCGTTGCACAACTGCGTCCGGTTTCCAGTCCAGTGAGAATCTGGCAGAAAGGGAGCCTTTCATGTTGGCTCCTTTCTGGGAATCGCCCTCTCACAAGATGCAGAGATGATGACATGTGCTGTAGGTGCTGGGCGTCGTCACACAGCTCATGCAAGGGCACGAGCGAGTCCCGCAGGGGGACTGTAAACGCGCTGTCTTATTTGAATCACTAATGATCCACTCGCTTGAGGATGACAGTGATGACCTAAATTCATCACTGTGATGTAATGGCGAGGATCCCCGCATAAATGTTGACGTATGACTAGGTTTTATTGGTTTAATCATTAGCACGCGCCCCTTCCGTCGTGATGATCGCCTCTAGTTCGGGTCATCTTCCCGTTTAGCACGTCCCAGATGCTTGCGTAAAGGTGCGGTCTCCGCGCGAGCCCGCAGTGTTCCGGGGAAAGCCGGGTCTCAGTTATTTGACGTCACGGTGTCTGAGAGAGGAGGCTCTTGAAATGTGCGACTAGACGAGCCAGGAGCAGGGGAGGGAGGGATGGGGGAGGAGGAGGGAGGGAGGGAGGGCGAGATGGGGAGGGAAGTGAATAGAAATACAATCAGACGGAATGCGAGGCGCGCGCTTGCGCAAGAGTTAAAAAGGAGAACGTGAATCAATAATTTTAAATCTGTTGAATAGTTGCAAGATATTAGTTGGTTGCGGTGGAGAGGTGTGTGTATGTGAAGGGGGGGTTGAAGCCGCCATGTGGGGGTTGGGGCAACAAAAACTCCTTCTTTAGCATCCAAAGAACAGCAGCCTTCATTTGACGAGAGTCTTTCAAAACGTTCTGCACATTTATTGCATTTACGCGGATATCGTTCTATGAAACCCTGAACAAATGACACTGTAATATTAGAAATCCCGGCTCGTGCCGGCGCTCCTGTGATGCAGCAGGATTTTCTCGCCACCTGAATGCTTATTATGGCGTCCATGGACGTGTGGTAACTCCTTTGGTTGTTTTTATGAAGCGGTTCCTTGTTATTCGGGCGGTGGGAGACGCTGGAGCAGAGGCAGTGCCACTTTTGGCAACGTGTCCCACTACGCGTTCACGGTCACAGCGTGTCCTCAGTTGCCCGTCTTCCAGTCTGCATGTCAGGATTATTATTTCTAAGCGCCTCCCCCCCCTCGCCCCACTGATCATCCACCTCTCCGTGTGAACTCCACTGTCCTCTCTAGCACCTTTCCAACTTCTCTCACAATAATTCTAATTCACACACACACACACACACACACACACACACACACACACACACACACACACACACACACACACACACACGCGCGCGCGCGCGCGCACGCACACACACACTCACCCATATTCTAAGATGGCGCCTTAATCAGTGTCAAGTTCAAGTGACTTCTAGTCTGGTACAGTGTTGACTGTGTGCATAAAGATTGCAGGCAGCAGAACAGATACAGTGACAAGAATCAACGTCGCAGTCCGCAAGTCACTTTTCAATGTTTTTTTTTAATTTCAATCAAAATTTCCGTTCACATTTCTTCATAAATAGTTGGTAAAACAAATCAACCAACATACAGTAGCCTAAAAGGTACAAGGAATCTCTGCCTCTGGGAGCTAGATAGGCTAGCGCATAGGCCTGCTGCTGTAACATGGTTTGCCTCAATGTGGCACAGTGACACAGTTCATCAGTATAACATTTTGCTCTTCAGGAATAACTTGTAGTGTGACCCATTTCTCCCAGAAAGTGTTACAACATCACATTCTAGCTGTGTTTATACATCAGATATTTTGCTCTGACCTCTGGACATGGGGCAGAAAGGTACTGGGAATAAGAAAAAGTACTTCTTTTAAATTAAGGTATAGAAAATAGCATATAAAACATATATTCCTTAAATTATTTAAATAAACGTATTTCATATATCACTGTCACGAGGTACCGTTTTTTACATTTTATTTTAAAAGTAGTGCTGGTGGTCTGGAATTGTTCTCGTATGAGCACAATATACTTTGTGTATGCATAATATTTAATTCTTGAGAATAGGTTACAATGCAATGCTGTAACTCTTTTTGCCATTGAGCGTATTTTCCCCCCAACCCACATAGATCTAGAATTCCTTCCACTAAATTTCGTTAAACATAAAAAAAATGTCATCTTGACAAGTTATTCACACAAAACAAGCAAATGTGTAATCAAACTGCTCTATATGCAACACCACAACAAATAACACGCTTAGTTTCACAGAAGAATTACATTTAAAACAATGCAAGCTGACAGACAAAAAACTTTTTTTTATTTTTGAAGATACTGTGTTGTGACAGTTCCATTGTTGCCGATGCACACATTTAAACATACTTGCACAAAGACAATGCTGGAATTATAAAGATTGCCATACTGGCGCATGTAGTTGGGTGCTTGACCCGAATTTGAAATACTCAAAATACTGTCACCTTGATTTGGAAATAATGAGCTTTGCACACTCGTCTAAAACCTGTATAGGAGTGCAATAGACTGATGGGTGTTGTGTTTTTTCCTTCAGTACTGAGTTTATGCTAAGAATTGATATCTATTTCTGATTCTATCAAAGTAAAATACACAAAGTTTGAATTTAACCAAAAATAAAGATATCAACAGAATCGTTTTATAGCTTTTCAGCTCAACTGAACTCAGTCCTACAAAGTCAGTGATTTACATGTCAATGGTCTCATAAACAAAATAAAAGTGGCGGAAATATCTGCATTATATATAGACAAATCCATAATATTCATATAGACGATTTATTCGATCCAAATAAGACACATGTAGGCCTATTGGTTAAAAAGAAAACAAAAGGATACAATCGCGATGTTGGAGCTTTAGAGTTTATCATTTGTTCACTGTTAAGCTGGTTATGACCAAAACTGTACAGTTCTTGTTAGAAAACATTTCCATAAATATCATTTAAGTTTCAGAACTTATACCCATAATTAAATTACAAATTGATAAATATGGCATCATGGATATGTATTTACAACGGTATTAACAAAAGGCAACGTTATATTCAACGGTAACAATCGTAACCTAATACCACATTTCTCCACCTGAAAACGGACGCTGACAACAGATTCGACCCCATCAAACAAGAAAATACATTCACGAGTAAAATATTTATTTATGTTTTTTTTTTACTGTTCAAGTTCATGACAAAGACTTTGGCACGTTTCTTAAGACTGTTTGAAGTTCCAACAATCAATTGAAGAGGCGACAATAGCGCGTCACCGTCATATAAAACAGCGTGAAATAATCTTCCTTTTTATTCTTTTTTTAAATAAAATTTTGAGAAAATACATAAAATGAAAAATAAAACAATTCTGAAATCTGTAAACTAAAATAAAAAAAACATGTATTTATACTCAAAGTATTATGTTTCTTTAATCGGGATTTATTTGTTTTCCTCATAACTGCGGAATAAAAGTCTAATTTCGTGATCCTGAGACCGACGTGGCCTGCTTGGTGCTGGCTTTTGCTCTCATCTCCTCCTCTTGTTGTTGTTGTCGTCGTCCCAATTCCATTTGTGTGTGCGCGGGCGCGTGTGTGTGTGTGTGTGTGCATGGGCGTGTGGTGAAATGAAGTCGAATAGTTTTTTAAGGTTTTATCCTCATTTATCCTCGACCTCGTGGTCCACATTGGGGGAGAGCGCGAGAGGGTTCGCTCTTCTGACTTCAAACGTACCATTCATTAAAGTTGGGTGCCAGTCCTTCGCTGTGGCCGGACGTGTTTTGCACGGCTGACGGCGGTGTTTTTGTCGGGTCTTCGTTGCTGGCTGAGACCAACACTGGCGGCGTGGACGACTCGTACCCGGAGCTTGCTGCTGGAGAGGACTCGGATCCTTGAGACTCGTGTACCTGCGATAAATTAGAGGAGGAGCGTTTAGTGAGGCTGAACGTATGATATCCAGTTGGAGTGGCTAGATAGACGCTTAATGCGGATTAACTCTGGCCTTTATAGGGCAGCTACAACAATAAACACAGTAAACTTGAATCAGTGCGTCACGGCAACTTGTACACTGCTAAAACAGATCCTCGCGTGCACCGTATTTTCTGTGTGTCCTCAATGTAAGTTGGAATAAAGTAAGGAGCAAAAAAATCCAAGCGTTTTACGCATTTCTTTAAAACAGTATGTGCGTCCATATTTATTAAACTAAGCAAGGGAAAAGTTGTGAGTCTCCTACACAAGTAAAATATTCACAGCTCATTCATTATTATATTTCAAGTGTTAGTAACGGAATGAGTTGCGCGTAATGTTGTTTTGCAGTGTTCGAGCCCAACATCTCAAGAAGTGCCTGAAGTTGTTATAGTGCTTGTCTGTGGCAGAGGACGAGGGGGTGGGGTGGCGGTGGTGCTGCGTGCACGCGTGCTCGCTCGCTCGCTCGCTCGCGCGCGCGCGTGTTAATGTGTTTAACGAGTAATGAAGACGTTAATTACCTTCATGTGTTTCCTGAGAGAGCTGGGGTGTGTGTAGGACTTGTCGCACACTTTGCAGATGTATGGCTTGTCTGATGTGTGCACATGCATGTGCTTTTTCCTGTCGCTGCTGTTGGCGAAGCGTCTGTCACAGCCATCAAATTCACACTTAAACGGCTTCTCACCTGCAGGATTAAGCACACACACACACACACACACACACACAGTGAATAGCCCGCACCAAACAACCTCCCGTTGTAGCACCACCTGTAAAAGCCGAAGCTCTGAGATGTAAATTGTGAGCGGCCTGTTATATAACAGAGTAACCTACATTTTGGGGGCGACATGGATACGGCTCCACTACTACACGCTGCTCTGTCAGGCTTTATTTATTCAAGAGGCCTGCTGCTTCATGCTACTACTGACCTGCTCTGTGCGTCTACACTGGTGTAGTAAACACTGAATCAACAGGGCATCTCTGCACCGCGCACGAGCCCAACTACGCTGGGATTTATAAACGCACACACACTGCTATTATTGTTGTGACGTCTATAAACGTGCCGCCCGAACGAGGCGAATGGAGCTCACGCAGTCAAACTTTATCAATTTGGCAAAGTTTCTCTGATTTGCGTCACTAACGCACAGCGTCAAGCACAATGGCTAAAACAGCAAAGATGCGTAAGGACGCACTTCATCAGCAGAAATACATTTATAATTCCACTGAACCAACACTTTGGATAACTTTATTTAAAAGTGGGATAATTTAGTCTGCCCAAACCGAACTGAGAACACAATGTACTGCTGTTTAACGTGACAAATGTGGGTCTAACTTCTCAAAAACAACAGCATGCATCTCACAGTGTGGCCCCAGCGTTTCTACTCAGCTCGCCCTGACTCCTTCACTCCTATTTTTTTGTTTTTTTACACACGCCGCGTCGTGATATTGTCAGTGCCTACCTGTATGTGTTCTTTTGTGGATTTTCAAATTTTCCGACCTGGCGAATATTTTCCCACATCCGGGGAACGGGCACGGGAACGGTTTCTCGCCCGTGTGCACGCGGATGTGGTTGACGAGTTTGTACTTGGCCTTAAAAGATTTCCCTTCTCTCGGGCAGTCCTCCCAGAAGCAGACGTGGTTGCTCTGCTCGGGACCGCCGACGTGCTCCATGGACACATGAGTGACCATCTCGTGCATGGTACTGAAAGTCCTGTCGCAAGTCTTTTTGGGTCTGTTCATCTGGTTCTCGTCTATCCATTTGCAGGATAATTCTTGTTTTATCGGCTGCCTCATGTATCTAAAGAAGGCCCCGGGACCGTGGTGCGTCGGCACATTCATCCCCATGTTCATGTTGATAGGGTGGTTGTAGTTGTGGAGCTGAGCCCCGTAGGGGTCCGTCCGAGGACTTGCGACCGGACGATACGGATCAGGTCTTCCGAAAATGTCCCCGCGTAAGCCAAGATGCATTTGGCTGTTAACAACGTGTCCACTCGGTGAAGTGTGGCTCACCCCCTGGTCGTGGAGTCCTGGAAACAACAGATGTCCGGGGTTATCGGTGATCCCCGGCGGCCCGTGGAGGCTCCCCGCCGAAGCCGCAAAGATCCCATGCTGGGCACTCGGCGCCGTGGACTCTCCAACCCCCCGGTTCCGCAGGAGAAAGTCCCGTGTTGAATTGAACGCTCCCCCGCCGTACGAGCCCACCTGCCCGCCGTGAGAGTGTCCCAGGGCGGCTGCATATCCAGTGGCTTGCGGGGTGAAAGCTGATGTCTGGCCGGAGGCGATGTCGTGAGCCACGGGGCTGATTTTGAAAGCGGCGGAGTGGGAAGATTCGGCGAAGGGATTCAGTCCCAGACCCGGGTCTCTGTTCCCGATTTCGTGATGCCGCGGTGTCCCAAAACCCCCCATTCCTAACGATGCAAACTGCGGACCGCTATCAAGAAGCATAGTCATGAGCTCGATGCAAACTTAGGAGACGGGAAGAAAACAAAAAACAAAATTAAAATCCAGTTTCTCGGGGCGCGCGAGCTGCAGACACCACGCCGAGATTTACCACGCTCTGCGAAAAAAATCCTAAAATAAAAAAGCCAAGCCAAAACGGGAAAAATCCTGTGCGTAAAGAGTTGGGAGGAAAAAACTCCCGTTGACTGCGATCCGTGAGAAAGAGGATCAAACTTCCCCCCCTTTCCAGGCGGATGATGTCCTTGGACTGATAAAGTCAATCACTCACTCCCAGAACATAAATGAACTCGGGAGGCAGTGCTACGACGGCCAATCAGCGCTCAGCTGTCCCTCTGACACGTGACCACCAAGGAGGGCGTTAATTGGCTAGATTTCGGATGATTGGCACAGTTTGGTATTGAAGATGGCAGGTCTTCTCAATTGGTTTCATTTCATTGGCCCGTACAAGCACTATTTTGCAGGTATAACGGAGCACTCTGGCGCACATCCTGCGTGCGTACTGTGCAGCGCATGCTTTATGCAGCGTTACCTGATTTATGCTCCTCAAAGAAACAGCTGCATGAATGAAAATGAGCAGAATTAACGCAGATTGTTATTTTTTTTGCAAAGTTACAGATAAAGTTAATTCCGCAACATGAAATGCGCTTGGTTTGTCACGTGCGTAAAACTTTTTCACATATTTAGTAGTAAGGTTAAACTTTTAGATGACTACTTTCATATTAAAGGTGGGATTTTCTATCTATCTATCTATCTATCTATCTATCTATCTATCTATCTATCTATCTATCTATCTATCTATCTATCTATCTATCTATCTATCTATCTATCTATCTATCTATCTATCTATCTATCTATCTATCTATCTATCTATCTATCTATCTATCTATCTATCTATCTATCTATCTATCTATCTATCTATCTATCTATCTATCTGTTGTTTGTCTCTTTTCATGTCACCAGTTTGGCTCTTATTAAGTGAAAACTTGAATGTACTTGGCACTGTTCCAAAATGTGGCTTTCTTGAAGCCGCTTGAATGGAAGGGAGGGGGTTATTTTTTTTGCAAAAGCTCTATAGGGTGTAAGACGGAGAAATAAAAGACAGAAAGAAAGATGGCAGTAATTGTAATATCCTGAGATTTTTTCGCTCAGCCAAAAAATTCGTGCCATTGAGCAAGTTTCACAGGGCTGCCGCTGACTCGCTGCAGGACACATAAAATCTGATCAAGTTCAGAGACGCGTTGAGTGCTTCAAGCGGCGCTTTTTAACTCCAAGCCTTTCACGTCCTTTCCCCCTCAATCTGTCCCAGGAAAGAGTTCACATTCTTTATTTTAGGGGATCTGGACCAAAAAAAAAAAAAAAATCAGCAAATCAGTCCTTCATTCTGCTTTCGCCCTCATCCCGCATTCACTCCCAGAACATTTCCTCGAGTAAGAGATATATATTGGTAAGGTGAGTTCGCTCTCCGTTGTCTGTCTGTGTTGCTAGGAGGGGGCACAGAGGTGGGTCTGTGCGAACCGCGCGGCGTGGAAGTGTGTAAATCAACTTTCTCTTGTATTTAGCCTGTGGAGGTTACATGGGATTTGGTTTGGTTGAAGTGAACACAGCCCGCTCGGCGCTTAGGCCTGTTACTCATATGGTAATTTAATTGTTGCAAAGAGCCGCATACCTCTGTTTTTCATAGCCGTTGTGCAACAACACTTGCGCTTTTTTTGTACATAACCTGAACAACTTGAAGCAAAACGGCGAATGAGATTCACGTCGTCGCTGCAGCCCCTCACCTAACCCATCGTCTGCCTCTCTCTCCCCCTCTCTCTCTCTTTCCTTTTCTCTCCCTCCCTCCCTCTGCCTGTCTCTCTCTCGCTCTCTCTCTCTCTCAGCGTAGCCTCTCACAGTTTACCTCCCCCCTTTGCTCTCTCATAGTCGTCTTCTCACGCGGCACACATCTTGCGCGTGCACACACGCACACACTCGCTGTACTACGGGCACACTCGCCCAAGAGTCTTTTCCTTTGCAGTTTTGCAGCGTGAGATTTATAGCGGCCTTCGTGAACTTCCACAAGTGACAAGCGGCTTGTTAGGTTTCCTATATTCCCTTCATATTTTATTGGCTGGTTGAAACGTGAAGGTTTCGGAGGCTACTTAAGGTTACGTGCGGCGTAGTATTCGCAGCCTTATTATCACGATGAAATACTTAATGAAATCATTAAGCAGCGTGGTTTAGATGAGGCACAAATGCTTGGGCGGCAGAGCCGCGTATCCACGGATCCTGTAGAAGGAGAGCTGTCATCAACTAGACCTAATGTAAAGCAACTGTTGCTCCAGAGTTAACTTTCAAACTACTGCAGATCCTTTCGGGTACATACTGGCATTTGTTAAACATTAATTTAATTTGATTTTCAAATGTGGAATTTGACCACGGAGGCTTCAAAACGTGGATGTTTTCCCAAAAGCATAAAACAAAACAAAGTAGAAAGCTCGAGTCGTGGCAGCACAAATGGCGCTTTTAAAATTCTTTTCATTTTCCTCTTGAAATGAGTTTCTGCTCCTTCATGCCCGGAAGAAACGCAGCGTTGGCGCCTAATTCTTTCTGGACGGTGTAAATGTGGAAACTTTGAGACACGGGGAACGTGCCGTTCAGAGCTGCACCCTTCACGCCACTTCTCTGCTCAGACGCGTTTTCACCTCAGCCTTTAACTTCAGCCGTGATCATTTTAAACGTTCGCGTCCACTCAATCGCGCAGCATATTCGCCTTCAGTGTCTGACACAGTTGACTATCATTTAATGATTATTCCCAAATTAATGATATTTTACAGAATAATGATAATTCAAGGTTGTTCTGTGCTGTGTAACATTTAATTATTTAGTTTTCTGTGTTGGGACGTGCCTCGCAGGCGTTGGAATATCTCATTGGTTATAATGTGATATTCTCTAAACGGAGCATGCGCGTTGGCTTAAAATATGACTGTGTTGTAGTGCGTATACTTCTGTGACAGCAGGCCTGTGCTGTTGGAAAAGAGCAGCACACAAACACCAGCCTGAATGGTAAAAGCACATTTTCACATTTCTACGTGTATTCTGCCCAGATCTGTTAGTCAGCAGCTGTGCAGCTTATTTCAGTGCATAATTTAAAAATGGCCTACATTCATGATTATTTTTCTTACACAGTCAAACTGGCCCATGACAGCTCAGCTGTGATTTGTGGTTTTACTTGTACAGCAAAGTGTTTTTTTTTTTTTTTTATAAATAATTGTGTGTTGCCTGTCCTCAAGCCTGCACTATGTTTAACTGGCTCAGGCCACTGGTGCTATGGACAAGTTTGTGGGTTTAAAGTTAACTCACTAGTGGCCAGACACAAGTTAAAGCTTCATTCCCCTAAAACAGCAGCTGAACCAGTGAATGTACTTACTATTATATATCCAGCACTAGTGTGTGTGTGTGTGTGTGTGTGTGTGACGGTCAGTGTGTCTGCACAGTTACTGGACGGGACCGTGTCGTGGTTCTGTGGTTTGTGCTGAAACTCTAGTAGGTTTTTCGCTGTGTTTTTAGTGTAGCATGTTCCACATTGTCAGACTCTTTGCACCGTGGGTTAATGAGAAAATGAATTGCTGTGTTGTGTTGTGTGCAGCATGGGGTTTATGTGTGTGTGGGGGGGCATTTTCCACAACACTGCTGAGTTGTCTGGGTGTGCGAAGCCACAACAGCACAAAGCCTCAGGTTCTGGTCTGCATTAATACCATAATATTTCACTCAGCTAAATAACATAATAAAATAACAGCTTTCCTATGCTTCAGCATGAATGTTTACATGTAGAACATTTGCATGCGCTCAATTACAGAATACTCCGCGTACATGAGAAATATTTACACTATTTGTTATCATTTTAAATACATATCAGATGTTTGGTTTAATTTCTGTGCAAGCGATGATGACTATGATTTTGTTGTAGATACTACCGCTTTTACGCGTATAATCAATACACTCAATCTCAGTATTATGTTAGTATTTTTCATTGCTCCACATCCTTTAAGACTGTGACAACAGCAAATCGGTGTCTGCATTTCGTTGATTATAAGGTCAGTTGGGTCTTGAGTGACTTTTTGGAGTTCACCTTCATATGGCTGATGGAAAGGACTAATGACCTCTTGCTGTGATTTACTGGAGCATCTGTCTGCAAATGGACTCATCCCAAACCTGTTAATTCATCTAAATTTCATAAACCCATGGCAAGACTGCCATCCCTCATCAATTATCATATCTCAGCACACTCACTGCTAATTGCAGCAGTTGTTTAAACATACACACAAGCATAAAATGGCACAGGGATGTTTTTCTTTGTTTGTACCACATAAATTACAGGCATCAACTGCATGTCTATATGTTGTATACGTACATTTGGAGAATTTTTTTAAAATAAATCTGTGCCCGCTTAATTTTTGTAATATTTTTGAGCGGCGTTCACATTTTCACGATATACTAGACCTAATAAATTTGAATTTTAAAAAAGGATGCGCTTTGTATTTTGAGTGTGTGCGAATAGGTTTACAAATATACATTATATTACAAATATGCGTTTTATGATTTTATAAGAATTCTGTCCCACTATTGCATCAGGTTAGCTGGATTTGGAGTCTAGTCCTTAACATGATGTTAAACTGTAACTTTGGTCCTACTGACATTTGACTCCTGCTTCTTTGCAGTGAGTTGGTCCAGTTTCACTGTAATGGGAGCAACTGGAGCCATACGCATGTAAAGGCTGCTCCCTGACATAAATGTTTTGATGGTTGTGAGTGATATTTTGTTTGCAACAGTCACAAAGATTTTGTCTGGTCTGTCAAGCAACAAATGTAAATGACTAGAATCGTAAAGCTGGAGAGTTGAAGGGTCTGCAAATGTCAAAATACTGAAAAAAAAAGAAAAAAGAAAATCCACTGCAGTTATTTGAGAACAAATAGAACTAATAATATTGATGTATTGTAATGAGATTTTAAAAAATAGCAACAAACAAATGTTTAGATTATTGTCTCACAGTTGCTTGTTTCAGATTATTTATCTATTAAGATGTATCACTTTGAGATTTAAAATATCTACCCCAACTTTGGGAAATTATAAAATGTAAAACTTGCTTTGTAAATTCACACATACATTAAATAATTAAATTAGATCCATTTAGCTGAATATGTTTCTACTAGACTTACATGTGGTCTAAGAAATTAATATAACTTCTAATTTATGGAAAACTGCTTATTAGGCCACACTCTTATTAGGTTATGACCACATTAAGAGCCATTTGAACACATTAGCATATTTATTATTTAAATAATCTTGGCTCTTTAACAGCACATTACAGAATTTTACAGTATTATCTGCAGTTCTTTAATACGCCCATAGCGCACACTTCAGTCATAAAGTGCAGTTATTGCAGATGGTCTCTGTTCCTGTTTTGTCTTTTTGCTGCAGAGGAAATTCTGGAGTCATCTGGGGCGCAGGTCTGTCAGTCCTTTATGCTGTCTGAATGACAGATTGGAAACTCTCGGTCTATTTGCCTTCAACCTTCAATCATTTTCGGAAATGCATCGGGTTAAAGGTTGACAAACATGAGCGTCCATTACAATCATGACGGAATTAGGCCAGTTCTGGGCCTGTCTACTATTTTGCGGGACTTAATGTCAAGTGGGCCCCTTGCTTTGTCTCTGCCTATGATCCACCACAGGTGACGTCAGCATAACAATGTGGAAAAGGATTTTTTCACCCCCTTTTTTATTTTTTTTAAAGGATATGTTGAAAATTCTGCCAGGTACAGTCTTTGGAAATAATAGGGGTTCACTTTAAAGCTCTGAGCTCCAGACTAGAGCCCAGGTCACATTTAGTAGATTTCAATAAAGGCAACAGATAAAAGAATGTGGCTAAGGTGGTTTAGGGAGAAGAAAGTGCGTCGACAGAATCAGAGCCCAGTCAAAGCGAGGAGTCGTGCAGAAAAATGTGCTGCAGTCGAGAAGCGTGGAGAGCTTGAAGCTGCTGTCCTCACAGAACCCCAGAAGTTGATGCGAGTTTCCTAAGAACTGCGCAGCCTGTCGACTGCTGCTTGTGATGTCTCATAATTCCCGTTTTAACGTAACCGATTGTACGTATGCGCTGTCCTGCAAGACGCACGGTGTGCTTTTGATGATTCATAATTTATTTAGGCCTAATGAGAGCGTGTTTATGTGTATAAATAGTTCAGAGTGGACTGGAAGATAAAATAGTGCATCGTGTTCTTCAGTTTTCTCCAGTGACACTGCTTGATCGTGTCTCTCTTAAATATTATTTTTCCAATAAACGGATACGTTGGTGCCTCGTGCAGAGCAACTTGTTGCTATATGGAAGTTTTATTTTTTTAACATGAGACCAACAGGTACGTTTGGACAAATGCACATACTATAAAATAAAACTGCAAAGCAGCTTGAAGGCTGCGGTGCAAATTGCACGTGGCAGCGCAGTTTCAAACGTTGTTAAATACAACATCACTTCTGTTGATAATTAAAATGAGACGTTATTGTGAGATAAAGGCTTCACTCCGTTTAAAAGAGAGCTTTCAACAGGTTCTGCCCTGTGCTTGCTCCTGTGTAGTGAACTATACGGAGGCTTCACTCTTTTCCGAATTTAATCACTTTGCTTTTCTTTTTTTTATCAAATGATGCGTTTTACACGTTAACTTGTGCACTTTTCACATTCGGAGATTTAGAGATTCAGAAAAGGGGTCTTACGAGAAATTAAAAAGGCAGTAATATTTGGGAGTAACGCGGCACATTTCAAAGCATTTTCTCTGCGATATTTGAAAACGGAGTCGTGCAGCGAACGCCTGCGTGTCCCTTTTAAAACAAACCCAGCGCCTGTCAATCACAGCGCATTCCAACCAATCCCAAAGCTCCCTTTTTAAAAGCAGGTTTGCCTGCTGTGCTTTTATATTGCACCATGGCCTGTTTCGAAGCATTTTTACTACCACGGTTATTGCCACAAATCAAGAGGGCAAAGTGAACGGCATGGGACTCACACCAACTTTATCGAAATTGAGTCTGGTTCCTACTTCTGCGAAGTTCACGGCCAAGAATTTCACATGCAGATGATATACAACAGGGAAAATGGAAACAGACTTTCTAGGTGTATCCTGAGTGCTGCATGCGTTGATTTTGCAAACTCATAGCCAAACTCACAACAAAACATGACAAGCCTTTCGAGGTTTAGTGGCTGCCCTCTCTCTTGCGTCAACCCCGGGGAGAGCAATACTGAACCCAGCGTGGTGCTGCCACCTTTGGCAGGAGAGCACATGGGACACCCCACTGGCAGTTCCTTAAAACTCTGCCCCTCGCACAATTTGCGAGACTACCCCGAGACGAGGTCCGGTGCATATGTTGACCATTCGGTTCCCAATTTTTCAGACTCTGGATATCCCAGCCATCGGTTAGAGCACAGCCCTAGGGGCATTATCATTGGAGCCAATCTTTCTGGAGCCGGCATGCCACCCGTCACTGATCAACTGGCATCAAGAGCTACCCAACATGGCGGGATTGGAAGGTACCGCGACTTTCCTGGCTGCAGGGACAACAGAAGTCATGCTTTTTTCACGAGTTACCAGGAGCAGGCCCACGCCTCCACGGACCCATCTCGAGACCTGGGCAGCCAGATGATGCTGGGTCTCCCTGGCGACCTCCTCACCCGGACTCACCCCTACGGCCAAACGCTTAGCCCCAAGGGAAACCAGCAACTTGTTACACAATTCCTGGGTCTGTACAAACCCCTGAACATGGCAATCCAGCGTGGAGGAGGCGACGCGTTCTTCAGATGCTCTAAACAAACAGTGAAGCATGAACTGGTGTGCAGATGGAGTGACGGCCAAGAAGGCGCTGGGAAGCTGCCCTGCTCCAGATCCTTCGGGACCATGTATGAACTTGTCACCCATGTGACAGTGGAGCATGTCGGAGGACCTGAGCATTCTGAATATGTGTGCCACTGGGAGAACTGTGCCAGGGAGAGGAAGCCTTTCAAAGCCAAATACAAGCTGGTGAACCACGTCAGGGTCCACACAGGGGAGAAGCCCTTTCCGTGCCCCTTTCACGGCTGTGAGAAAGTTTTTGCAAGATCAGAAAATCTAAAGATCCACAAGAGGACGCACACAGGTTAGTCACTTATCTTTATACAGAATCGGAATAATAATAATAATGATTGTGTAATTGTATTTTATTTTTAAAATCGGTCAGAAATACGTTTAAACTTAACAAACGCATTTTATTATTATTATATTAGGCGTATAGAATTGGTTGAGCATTTTATTGAGCGTTATTAGTGTTATTTTTATTGTCAATAATATTTATTACTTGTTAATATTATTATACAGTTATTGTTAATATTATTATTTATTATTATTGTTATTATTATTAGGAAGAGCCCTGTATTGTAAGTGCACAGGCTGTGTCGTTACGCAGAGCTCCTCTGTTTTTTGCTGCTTGCCGTCTGTGTTCTTGGCTGATTTTGCTGGAAAGAAACATGTGTAGGCTCGATGCAGGAACCACAGATGAGTAGTAGCAGCACAGATACAAACAGAGCAGAGTCTGCAGGCCTAGTGGTTTGGGTGCCTCTCCCACTTCATTCAGGGAAATTATTAAATAAATGCCGGGACACCGGAGAGTTGTGACGTAGCCGTTACGCTGTCTCTGCCTCCCAGGGACGCGTCTCCTGCGCGCAGTAACACAGGCACAGCACATCACACCATGATGCAGTAGGAAATATAAACGGATGACCTCACTCAGCAAAAAAGAAATAAATGACAATCTGAGCACAATGAGACAAACTTCAAACAGATGATTTATTTATGGGCTTATTCTCGTTTAATTCCCGTCACTACCTTTAATGAAGCTCTGTGATATCAGCTCATAGAATGTGTTTAATTTTAATAGAATGACATTTTGGGGCTTTTTATTTTACGCCCTGACGTCAGCACAGAGTAGCGTCTTGCTTGAAAAGGCGTTAGTGCTCATTCTTATTTTATAATTATTTTCCCACGCGTCAGGGACCTGAAGTACAAACATGCTCTCGCAAAAATGTAATTAAGGGGAAATGAAGACACTTAAATTGAATATATAACAAAGAAGGGCCCGTGGAGGAAAAGACGAGCTGAAGAAGAAAAATATCTGCTTTGTGCTTCTGGTCTAAATAGTTTTCCTAATGAAAACAAAGAGAATGAAGACAGGAAAAGACGCACATGCGTAGTGCGTTAATTAGACATCACTTCTAGGAAAAATTAGATCATGAAAACTCAGACATCCATTACAATGCCGGGATATAAAATAATAATTTAAAACAAACTATTTAATTTTATTCATGAGCCCAGCTTTCATTGATAGCCCGCTACATCAGTGTGTGTAGGAGGAACAGACGCGCGCAGCTGCTGGCAATTGTGAGCTTGAACATCAATTAGCATTTTGATAGCTATAAATCACCCCATGCATGATAACTTAATTTAAATAAACCTTTACGTTTGACGTTGTAGGTTCGTCACAATGTAATTTATGTTTAACCACAGCATTGTTGCTTTACTCCGCAGACAAACCGCTTCACTTGTTGCAACCACCAGCAGCAGAACTTCACAAACTAGTGTCAAGCATGCAAATAAATGACTGAACTAAACTTTCTGCACATTTGAAATAATAAAAAGCAATAAATATAAAATAAATCGCACCCCGTGAATATTTTAAGCCCCGTTTTTGCAGAGTCACTGGAGTTCGACACTGAAATGACTGAGGCTGAATGTGCATTTGGGGTTTGTAGTGTCACTTTATGGAGTGCGCACACTTCACCCAGGCTGCACCTGTGGGTGTTTGACGGGGGAGCGCGTGCGCGGCCCCGTGAGCACACTCGTAACTCGCCGTCATCTCTCTCTTTGTGCACGTTTAGGTGAAAAACCTTTTAGATGCGAGTTCGAGGGCTGCAACCGGAGGTTCGCGAACAGCAGCGACAGAAAGAAGCACTCGCACGTGCACTCCAACGACAAACCCTACATGTGCAAGGTCAGGGGCTGCGACAAGTGCTACACCCACCCCAGCTCCCTGCGAAAGCACATGAAGCTGCACTGCAACAAGACCCACGTCCCCAAAAGCGGCGACGCGCGTCCTGGCGACGGGGGTCACGCTGCGGAGGCCAGGTCAACGCGAGTCCCGGACGGAGGCCAGATCAGCCCCCCCCACGCCCCCGCCTCATCTCAAGACGTCCCCCTGTCCCCAGAGAGTCGAGACGAGCCGACCCCCAGGTCACGTTTCCATCACACGTTTGACAGCAGTTTGGACTACTCCGCTCACAGGTCACAGCCCCTCTTGGACCCTTTGTTGTTACAAAGAGGCAGCTACAGGTCCCAGTCCTCCCAGTACCCCTGCAACCAGACAGGTCACACTTTCGCCCAAAGCCCGAGGACTTTCCCCTCCACTTCCCCTTTTCAGAAAAGCATCGTCAATGGTTGGTACACATGCCACAGCGGCGTGGACTCCTTCCCACCAAAGCATTGTAATAACATCCCGTCCCTCTGACTTTCTGTCGGGCCGAGGTGGGCGACCTACAAGTCTGGGGGCTAGTTATTAGTGTTTGGGCCCAACACTTGCATCTGTATCTCCTTTATTCTCTGTATTGTTGTGCCTGTTATATGGGATATTTTGTGACAAGTGCTGAATTAGCCGATTTGAAACCCTTTGCATTGCTAAATGTGGCGAGCTTTAATTGTTGTTGTGAGGCCTACACCACCCCGCACTGACCTGCAGAAACGTTTGCAAAGTGTATATGCCTATTTGTTTGCTGTGTTGCATAATTATTAAAGCTATATATCTTACGTGAGACAAAAGATGACAAAGGATTTAATGGGAAACGCGCGCGATTAGTCCTCTGAACGGGGCCGTTAGTGAACAGTAGAGGGACAAAGCGTTGCTGAATGTAGCCCTACGTGCATGGGTCCTCGTTGAATGTAACGTAAACGTGACGTGCGTCTGGACGTGTAGAGACGTTGTTCGTGCTTTTTCCCCCGTGCGCGTCGCGCGGTGAAACGACATCTGAAGGATCTGCGCCTCACCTTAACGCGCGAGACCTCTGAAACCTGCGCGACGAGCCTGAAGCGTGAATTTCCTTTTAATTAAAATACTGCGAGGCTCAGTAGGTTTTCTTCTCCTTCATTAGGTCCCACATTCATTACACATTCGTACTTCTGTTTGTATTATATGTATATTTCACATTTCTGTGCACAGTGTGAGCATAAACCAGTGTTCGTGATGCTATTAAAAGCGTTTAATTAGCATATCAATTCCACTGTACATAAGCCTACTGTATAATTAATTATGTATTCTATATTTTATTAAAGTGTCTATATTCTCTTTGATCAGCCATGTGTGGTTAAACCCAATCAATGCATTTCCATCATGAACTTTTTTTTTTTTTTTGCATAAAATTTATTCCTATGCGTGCATTTCCAATTTTGCGCACATGTGAGCGCCTCGCGACGTTGGTAATTGTCACGTGCGCCATCGTGTGTGTATTTGTCAGGACGTGAGCGGGTCTTCACGCACTGAGCTGAGTTCAACTAAGTTGAGCCGTAACATTGAATCAAGTCAAGATACGTAAATCTGGCGCACATTCGGTGATCAGGCTGCACACCAGCCGCTCATCTGCGAGGTTACGTTCCCTACGTGCGTCATACGAGAGTGGTTTATTTTGAGATACAGTTGTAATCAATCGCCCCACGATCACGCATCACACACATTCTCCATTTTGCTTTGTAAATATTTTCTTCAAGTCAAGTTTCCCCAATGTGATCCATGATTTTTTTTTAATTTACTTTCTGTTTCTCTCTACCACACGAACGTCTTAGCCTGAAGGGAAACAAGATGCTAACACAAGTGGAACCAAAGTCATATTTTGTTGTATATAACTGTCTTTACATACAGATAAATGGAACATTTTAAGCTGGGTCTGCGAACAGTTGCTCAGTTTTACTTTATTAACGGTAGAAGCATTATACAGGCTTATTTTTGTTAATATTCACTCCATTTATAGACTTGGTTTCAGAGTTTTGTCTTGTTTGGCCTCTTCCTCTCGCCTTCCGACATAAATGGAGCAGAAACAACTCGGTGAACAGGGGAAATGTGTTTTTGGAAGCCTTTTCTCTTAAGCCAGCTTGAACTTTTTATGACTAGTCTCGACGCAGAGCTAAGCTTCTCTGCTCTGAGCTGCATTCATAGTCAGAAGCCCCATCACTATTACTGTGGAGAAATCATCCTCGGTTCCCATCATTACTTAAATGGAGAGTGATTGAACGTGACCTGGTCATCGTACAGTTAATGGGGCGTTCACTGGCGTGTAGCTAATGATGCACAAGGCATTTGTACTGCAATAACTTGATTATTGCAGTATTGAGTCCTGACTCCACTCTTCTTAACACCTTTATTATTATGCAGTCTGAATGGGTCACAGTAATGATGATTAACACAATCCGTAGCCAGGTCTCTCACCCTGTACCTGCAGATGTTGATGTTCACACATCTGGAACGATGACACACATTCAAACCAGCTCACTAACATTTCTTTGACTGAGGTGCAACTAAGAAGCTGCAGAGGATGTGAAACGTTGGTGACCACGTTAATGTTAACACACTATGTTCTTTATAGGTTCAGAGGATGCTACTGGTTCCAGATAAAGTGAGAAAATAGACCCACAAATCTGACAATTTTGAAAAAGTTTTGTTTCGGGTCATTAATTCCACATTTGTACCAAAATAACTGACGACAAATGTCTGAGAGTTTAATTCTTTTTCTTGTATTTCTGTGAGTGTCTTTATTTAGTGAACTCATAGTGTAGGTTTTTTCCGGATGTTGCAAAGCTGTGATGAACTTGTTTGCGCATCCCGGTGCTGGTTAGAAGTATATGTTGCTTTATACTCGAGGGGATACGTCTTTAGGGAGAGACGCATTTTTGATGCTGCTTTTTTTTTTTTTTTTTTACAAAAGCCCTTGAGTTTGACTTCAGTTAATTTTTAGCTTTTCATGAAGCATCTATCTGAAAATAATCTACAAGTCTGAGTGTCTGCATTTTTGTTTGCATTTGTGGCCTTCACTGGGCACGACTGTCTTTTAAATGTGAGTTTCCGGTTGATCAAGGTGGATGAGGATAATTTTGTTTAACACTTTGTGGGGAGGTGTGAGTTGACCTCAGATGGACTAACCATGCTTGGGCTAAAATATCTGAACTATAAAGTATTTGTTTTTTCAAGGACTTATTTTGTGATCACATTTAATGACGTCGTGCCTGAAATTCATGAAATCGCTACATCCAGTATTAAACGCTTCAGGTGTTACATTATGTTTTAAAATCATCTCAGGATATTCTGTTGCTCCGTCGTCTCATTTTATGCCTAAAAGCACAAAAGCCAATGAGCAAATATCACTTTGCGCACAAATAAGCCGATGTATGTGCGATTCGGGGCGCGTGTCGCGCCGAGCAGCGACCTCGCTCTGGGTGCTTCCCGGTACTTTTTTGTTGTAATTCCTGACCATGCTGTGGTAATATTCCATAATCACTGATCCCTGCCACGCCCTTCCTCCCAGAAATCACTCCTGATTAGACCTTCGCTTCCCCACTTTGCCACTTGTCCACCGCCATCTTTACTCCGGCACGCTCTGCCTAGCAACAAGCGCGGGCGCCATTTTGGATCGGGGCATACGCCAATTTAATGTAAATGAATTCATTTCACCTTGGGATCCTTTGAATTGCCGCCGCGCCCCCTGGGTCACTGTTATGCCATACTCGGGTGGAGCTCCAGCTGTGTACCAGGGGGTGGGCTGCTTTGTCACTCCAGGACTTTGGTTTTATGCATCATCATAACCATGTATGACACCTTGCGTAACTTATACTGCGCTGCTCCCGTATTTTCCCCAAGTAAGGTTGAAGTGCAAGGCTGTGTCAGCGCCGACTCTCGGACCAAGTGTGATTTTAATTGGATCTCCGGCTTCTTCCCCATCCTCCCTAGGTCAAGCTTGTGCTGCTGTTGCTGCCCAAGTTGCTTTTTTTTTTCATCTACCCGTCTGTGCCCCCCCCCCCATCCGTTTTTTTCCATGTCCTCTTGTTCCTCTGTCTCATCTGTCTCTATCCCTGCAGCTCCTGGCTATCTCCACCCGCTATGGCTGCATGATGGCCCCCTAATCTCTGCCAGTTCGCTTCCATGGTAAGTAGGTGTTCATCCACAGATTCTCCCTCAAATATACGTGGCGCTTGTCTTACACACGCTTTTTTTTTTTGTACACGGCCCCCTTCTCCTCACGTGAAACATGGAAAACTGGATGTTTTCCCGGCACAGCTGCAGGTGACTTTGCATAATGAGAGTAATAAATGGCTTCCAGAGCAAAAACTGTGTAACACATCTGTCACCGAGATGAAACAATGAGGTGGATTTTGCAGCTCGAGTCACTCGCGCCTCTTTGAGGAGGGAAACCAGCTCTCGGCGCAATCATCATTACATCGCCATGATTGTTACTGCGATTGTGGCGATGATATTTCCCGTGTACTAATCGTGAAATGCCCAGCGCTCTGCTCTCACGATTTTACCCACGCTGATCCTTTGGATTTCTTTTCATTTTCATACGCGCTGCATTTTTCCCCTGATTTCAGTGGTGCCAGCCCCCTGTGTAGTCCAGTCTGTATCCAGGCTTATTAAACTAGGCTCCTATTCACAGTTCCCAACGGTCGCTCCACTGTCAACTTAAGCCCAAGCCCCTCAAACACTCAGCTTTCCCTCCATTGTTGCAGAATTCCCCAAAAAAGCGAGTATGGCTTAGCAGCTGATATGCAGCGGGATAGAGCCAGACGCCCCACCCATTCTCATATCTAATGCATATTTGTCTTTTGATGAATTGCAATTTGCCCCTGTGGATGGTTCTTAAAAAAAGATGTCTTTTTTAACTTTGTTTCATTTATTATCCATGCCTTACATAACAGGGATTTTGACAGTTCCTGACGAGCCAGTTTAAAAGATAGCACGCCTCTCATGAGCTGGTAAACTCAGGAGGTAGCCCCGCGCCCGATAATGATTATCTCACTCACGGAATAAACAAACGGAAGGCAGAAGTTGTTTTATTTTTTTGCTCTGGCTTGCAGGGTTTGTTGTGGCCTGTTGCACCGCAGAAAGAAAATAAATATTTTAGTCTATATCTTTCAAAATTCATACTTCTAAGGTTTTTGGGGAGTTCGAGTAGGTTGTGTGGGGTGAGCAGACCTTTGAACATCTTTCAACTCCTGCAAGCTCCAGGCCTATGAGATGTGATGCCATCCTTTTAAGAGGGTGACCATAACTTTGGTCCCCTTGCTTCTAATCCCTCCTCCAGACCCTTGTCATCAGAGATCAACCAGTCTGAGCCTTAATGTCCTCCACTCGCTGGCAAGGGCAGCTGCTAGCTTTCATGTTTGTGAAGAGCCAGATGAATATGCTTAAATCTGCTCGTTGGAACGGGAATTGATGTCTTTATCTTCATCTGTGCTCAACAGCTCTACTGTATATGATCTCTGGGAAATTATCAATCACATTTTACAGCTCGGGCTTAATGACTCACGTTTTGCAGCGCGCATTTGAAGGGTTTGTTAGAAAATATCAAGCCTTTGATTGCGATGCCTAAAGAGCACAATGCGCTAGATTTTCCAAAAAAAAAAAAGAACCTTGCAAGAAGACTGTAAGTGCCTGTTGTCTTTGCTGTCGCTCAAAACTATCACATTTCATTAGCAACAATCCAGTTCTGTTGTGAGATACAGCATTTGAATGCTTTTTTGTATAATTTCTCATATCTCTGTCGTTTGAGGTTTAACTTAAAAAAGGGATCACATTGATCGTGGTCCAGGGTGTTTCAAAGCCGTGCGTAATCGGGAGTGTTTAATTTTATCTGTTGCAGTATGCATTGCAAGGCGGCTGTGTAATCAAG
This sequence comes from Betta splendens, assembly GCF_900634795.4. Taxonomy (NCBI): domain Eukaryota; kingdom Metazoa; phylum Chordata; class Actinopteri; order Anabantiformes; family Osphronemidae; genus Betta; species Betta splendens. Next base: position 14,100,636 of record NC_040890.2, on the reverse strand, counting down.
CCTGTGAACTCAACATCTGAAGGAAGGATCCTGTTTCTGATCACATCCCCATTGAAGTCCATCCATTCGCCGAACACAGGCGCGCTGATGAAGTCGAGCTTGCGCTCCGCGGTGCGCGTCTGTCAGATTAACGCCTCCTGCCCACGATGCTGGATGCAGCTTTTTTTTCCAGCCCCGTGTCCAGCGCCGGGAGCCCGCGGGGCCACGTTGCAGTGGAGCGCTGTAAGTGAGGACGGATGCCGAGCTCGCTGTTAACCTTCAGCGGCAGAGCACCCCCAGGCCTAACTCTACAATGATGGATGCAGGGTGGCGGGGGTTGCGGGGGGGCCCACACACACAACCCAGGAATTCCCCTTGGGCCTTTTCAATTACAGTTAGACCGAGCTCCACGCGGTGATGATATGTTGCTTTAAGGCTGTGACATTAATGGAGGGGACAAATGTGATTTGGTGTGGTGTTGACCCCAAAGTTCACCAAAGACACAGAAGCTCTCACGTGGCACGAAGACGGGCCACAAGCAGTGAACTAAGGTGATCTATTGTTGTTTATTCGCTGTCCTCGGTAAAAAAAAGACAAAAGTGTCATTTAGGTCCCTCTAAGGGTGAAGACCCATTGATGCAAATAGTTTATGATTAGCCACAGGATAAAGAAGACGCATGGGAGGAAGCCAGTGGCTGCGTTGCCGAGGAGCTCAGCTAATGGATTTAAGGCAAAGCCTCGGTCGTCCCTTCATCTCTCCCGATGATCAATACTTTAGGCAGCGTAGCCAGGTATTGCATAGTGGGTGCATATAGTCATCTCAGGATCAGTGTTACTCCAGTATCACTTCTGACTTGCAGCTGTGAAGTTTGCACCTTTCCACAGATGACTTTCACAAAGAACAAGGCAGCACCGACTGTATCTATTTGAGTCTGCAGGGAATAAAACTTAGTTCTAGGTATGTTGAAGAGATGAGAGATCAAACCCCATCTCCTATGCAACAGCGCTTGACGATGCTCAGCTTCATTGTTAAGGGGGGGGACTGTGGTAATTAGCTCTTCGTCCTCAGTGTCGCAGCATCTGTTACATGATCTCAGCTGCTGTTGTGAATCCTATGCTACTGCTCCTTCGGTTGCGCAACTGACCCAATTATGCAACCCATCAGTGAGTCGGTGGGGTGTGTCTTGTAAGTACGACTCTGCAACAAAAAGAACATATTCCCTGGGTTATGCAGTGCTTTCAGTGGAACAAATAAAGAATCCCCTCCCTGCTTTGATACGTATCGGGTCAGAACCCAGACAAACTCGCACTCCGAAAAGTTCTGTTCGGAGCCTCGTCCGACTGCGAGGACATAAATCATGTCTGAAAATGTACAGTAGGACTTTTAAGAGCATTAGCATAACAAGGCAGAGAATAATTAAATCACTTAAAACCGAGCATGTACTGTATTTGACTTGCATTATTACCACTTGATCAAACACATTATTAACTGAGCTCTGTACATTGGCTTAGTTCAGTATACATTTCATCCAAGGGGCCATGAATAATGCCCGCGAGCCAGAGCAGGGAGAAGAATGGTGCCGTTCCCCTCGCAGGCTCATTACCACGCAGCTGTACTGTAAGTACCAAACTGTGCTTTTCTCTCGGCGTTTTTGAAATGTTGTGCATTTTGTTGCTTTTATCAGCACATAAAGCGAAGACGCCAGCCCGTTAGAGAACCGCCGCGGATCAGGAACCAGCGTGGGCTGTTGGTTTTACACACACGTGAACAAGACGCCAGAGGCAAAGTGAAGTCATTGACATAATTATCTAAACACATTTTATTATTTATCTCCGTAATAAAAACTGCCTCCGCTGTTATTACATTGTAAATCCATCACCCAAGATGGCTGTGATGTGATCATATCACACTCCATGCATCACATCTTATACCTATTAATTGATGCTCTCCTCTTCTATCAGCCCAGTTTAATTTGTGAACAGCCTGAGTGAAGATGGAGGCTAATAAATGTCTTTTAATGTCCCCAGAGGAAGCCAGATGTTCAGGGTGGAGTAGTGATGTGTGTGTGTGTGTGTGTGTGTGTGTGCGCACGTGCACGTCTCCAAATTTAAAATGAAACATAGGCCAGAGCAGCGTGGAGGACTGACGTCGCCGTGTATTCTCGCGCACAGATCACAGAAGTTATGAAAGACTGCTCTTTGATCATTGCCATTTCTAAAATTATTTCCTTTGAACATTTCAAGTCACTCGTGCTTTTATTTATAAAGCCTATTTAGACAATCAAGGAGTTGAAAATAATTAGGCTTGCGTGCACACGAGTGTGGACATGTACTCCCTTTCAATCAGTTAAACCCAGCTCTGTTAATTAAAGTTCTGAGCTCTTTCTCTGCCCAAATAATTTTCTTATTAGCTGCTGCGTTCCTTAGATCTGTTGTCAGCATAGCATATTTTCTTTTGCTTGTTGCTTTCTATTTTTTCCCCCCTCAGAAATCCCACTGACCCACATAGTTGATCTCCTTTCAAATGTACAATATAGATGGTAAGTTAAAGGAGGCGAGGGTCTATTATTAGTCCCATCCGAGGTGCAGGCTCCTCCTAGGTGCTGCTGAATTCCCTGAGTGCAGGCATTACCATCTCATTTGGGCGAGATTACCTCACGCGCTCCAGCCCGTTTCATCACAGGAGGCGAAGGCGAGCAGCGCTGCGCTGAGCCGAGCTGTCGCCGCTGACTGTACGCCGGCAGAGGGTGGAGACGATCCAGGTGCATTCCAGAAACATCACACATGACAACTTGTGATGCCACCTCACTGATGTTTCCCTTGAAAGGTCTTTCACTAACAACAACATGCTATTGATCCCCGCCACTATTTTAACAACCCCCCCTCGCGCCGTCTCACACATACACACCTGAGTGGGTGCGGATTGAAAACGTTAGCGGCTAGCGGCTAGCGGCTAGCGGCTAGCTAGGAAGTCAATTAGGCCCCGCGCTTGTGGGATCGGCCCCGGAGGGATCCCGCGCGGGGACGCAGCGATAAAAACATCAGCATCGTAAATATAAGGGTTTTATGCCTCATCGCTGAATTAATATGCAATACTTAGGTTTTTGTGCTGATTAAAAGGCTGCGGCACGTGATGAGCTATCAAAACAAGAAATAAACTACTCGGATTAAAATTCAGCTTTTAATTGGATAGATGAAAGGAGCAATTAGTTGCAGTTGTGTAAAGTGTTTTTTTTCCCAGTCAGCTCATCCTCATTTATCAGAGGATAATAATACATTTCAACCATCGCCCTGTTTCTCTCTCTCCGTTTGCAGCGTTTGAGTTAAAATATTGTATTTTACCGATGGCTGTGCGTTCGTCACACGGCAACAAGTGCACGGATCTTTGGTGCTGTCTACAGTGAAATGACACTTGTTACTCTTTGCGAACACTCTGCAACAAGCCACAAGGGCCTTAAAAGAATTAGCAGGTGAATCCTGGAGTTGAGCTGCTGCTCCAATAAGTGCAGGTTCAGTCCTGGTATGTGAAGTCAGGTGTTTGTGTTGGTTTGTAATTTATTTACCAAGGTGTGCGTGCTTTGAAACGAATGCCTCAGAGTCTCGTTTCTCACAGCGTGAACGCTTTTGTAACCATTTTACTCGGCGTGTTTTCCTATTTAGTTTTCATTGTGGGGTTTGATTTTAGAGCAGCATTTCCTTGAATACGAGAGAACCTTCTGCTTCGGGAGGCGTCCTTAGAAAATGGTAAATTCTGATCGGGTTTACTAATTTCCTCTGTAGCTGTTGGGCAGGTAAAGTGTGGGTTTGTAGCTTGGAACAGGGAGCTGGTTTGCAACGTTAAAGGATGTGTCTGTGATTCCTTGACCTTTGACCTTTCTGCTGAACCTACGAATGCACCATAAGTCTCAAAGGGCAGGAAGTGACGTATATAACATACTTTTTGAAACATTAGGATTAAATGTTTTAACAAATCAGGTGGAGCCTTTGCCTGTTGCTTTCAGACTTCCTGCACGTTGCCCACAGTCATATTTGTATTGTATAAACCAATACAAATGTCCATTAGGACACACCTGCCACTTGCAGGCTGTCAGGAACAAACTTTCCATCCTGTTTCCACTCATCAGCGTTAATCTGTGAGCTCTGTTTGTCTCCGCCCCTTGTGGGATTTCAACTCAGGCGTGACTTAGACATCTGTTTATGTGGCCGTGCAGCAGAACTTTAAAACCTGGGCCAGTGAACGTCAAACGGTGCGGTACGTGACCGCGTTCAGCTGCCTGTTGTGACTTCAGAAGTGAACCCCTAAAACCTTTGTGCAGCACATCGCCGCTCCACACCAGGTCTGTCCGTCTGTCCGGGACAGGGCGTCTCAGAATTAAGACGGGGACACAGATTGTCCCCAGTCAGACTTAGCATGTGCGTTTCGTGATTTCAGGGACGGCGCCTCGTGAGCCGATTGTTTCCTGAGCAGCCTATTTTATGTCTTTACCAGCTCTTAGAGTAACTTAATTCTTGCGCAGAGACTGTGATTTAGTCTTTTCTGAGTGTACCGGGACATGTTTATGGGCTAATAGGCCTTTGTTAGTAGTACTCTATTTATTTAATACAATTGTAATGTGAACAGAAGGAATAATAAACAGGCTGACTAAACATACGATTCTTCTTTTGGGCTGAGAAAACCCTGTGTAAGGACACAAAAGGGGGGACGTTTCCACTACAGAAAGTAAATTCTTTTGAAGTGGAACTAATCATCTGAGGGATGGTTCTCGTTGTCCTAACAACGCAGCTGAATTGGAATGAGCCTCCTTTTTTGTGGAAGATATGTTTTCTTTTTTTCATTCAGAACTGATGATGATAGTAGTTTCACGCCCTGTCCACCCACATTGTCTGCCCGAACTTCTTTGCAGATAAGTCTTTACTCGGAGACGCCGAACACATGGCGGGTGACTCTTGGACTGTGACGTCAGCCGCTCGCCTCTGTCTCCTGCTTTAATGCCGTTAGAATGAAAGGGGAATCTCTCAGCAAATCCCCTTCAATAACGCTCCGTCTTTCTGCGAGTGTGAAAAGATCAGGACTTTTAGTCCTATGTCATAATGTACTGGTCCCACTTAGGTTGATGCTGCTCTTGGGTTTAAAGTTTGCATATGTACATCGCAGAGTTTGTGCTTGGCTGCATTTGAACACATTTTTAAATATTCTGTAATTTATAGTTTTAATAACTTGGTTTCTTTTATGTGTTGCAACAAATTAAATGCAGTAATTAAAGCTTCTACTAAATGTTTCTCTAGTGACAAACAAAAAAACTAATGAATCTCTTTTTTCATCTATTCTGCATTTTTAAAAGCTAACTTGTAATAATTACTGTTCCAACTTAAAGAGTGTGTCTTGTTTTATTATTTTACTTTTCAAGATTTAAATCACAAGAATGGGTTAAAATGGCCTAAATCAAAGGAGGAGCCACATTAGCAGGCTTTGTATTGTAAATGTCAAACGATGTGGGTCTAGGAATGATGAGGTCTCCGCATGTGACAGCTCTTTTGTCTGAAGCTGAGGGGCTGTAACTGTGCCACACTCTGGGAAATGAAAAAGATAACTCCGGCCGTATGACCTCGGACTGAGAGAATTCCAGCGTCCCCCCGTTACTAAATCTTTATCTCCACACAGGCTGTATAGCTTCCACTCTCCTCCAAACTGTCAGCCTTTCTACTCGTCCTATAGCGCTCCAGCCGTTTTATTGTCTCAGTGGGGGAACGGGGTTCAGGCAGCAGCCGTCCCCGAGACAGAGGTGGACTGTGTTGGCTGCTGCGCTAACTCATCGTCCGAACCCGTCGAAGGCTCTGAGGGAGCAGCAAAACAAACACAAACACTCCTGCTTCAAAACACCCACCTCCAAATGAACCACAATTAAGAGTCATCTTCATAGAGGCTCCGCAACCTGTTTGAGGCGCGTTATTTTGCCTTTCATACGTTTTCACAGCTTCCATGCTACATGTTTAATGTGCATGCAGACCTGTGATGGCTATTGAAGCCTCCATTATTCAGACGTCCTCTCATAGATGTTTTATTAATTGCACTTTGAGGACAGCGACGGAACAATAGGTCCCGGGGTTTCATCATGTTTTAAAATAGACCCTGTTGGAGATATTTTAAATCAAACATTTTTTCCTCTTCCAGAATAACAGCCTGTCGGTGGCAAGGCAAATTAGACCCAGCCTGAGTCTGTGTTGGTGACTATACTGAAGTATTTGTACTGGTGAGAGGCAGGTGGCAGCCAAATGAACAAAGTTGCTCTCAGTCGAGCGGCGCGCGGCACCCGGCAGTCATAAATCTACATTCTGTTCCGTTAATGCTGGAGCTCTTCCACACATCAATTAAAGTGTATTTAGACTGCTGATGCAGGATTTGGCAGCGGCGTGTTCACAGGGATGTCACGCAGGGGTGGATCTCTCGCTACGGTGACAGGACACGGCGAAGACAATGACGGCAGGATTAGCCTCGACTCCTCTCTCTCTCTCTTTTTTTTTTGTGCGGGAAAACAAACGCCGGCACTGTTTTGTCTCGTCACCGTGCGCCCGCTGCACATTGTGTGTTCTCTGTTTGCAGCTCTTACTGACTGCAGCAGGTTAAAGCAGGACACCGGCAGATGAGCTCGTGGCACGCTTGAATGTAGGCCATTTTTAGTCTGCCGAGTAGAAGGCATCCGGTCCTTTTGGAGGAGACAAACTTGGAAACCTGGAGGAGCCCTCGTCTCCTCTCTTCACCTAGAAGCCGCCTCTTTTAAAAACCACAGTTCTACTGTATCCTAAACATGAGCAGGCGGATCTGGGAGGAATGCGAAACGCTTAGCAGCCGCTCTGCCCGGGAATGCATTTCCTCAACAATGCGATTGATGGGTTGTGTTTCGTATTATCTTTAGGTCTTCCAAATATCCCTTGGCTTTGTAGTATTTTCGTCGTTTTACATGCCATGTGGTAGCTGGTTGCCATTGTCATCACGGCAGACTGGGAGCCGGGGAGAGGACGCCGGTGCCGTGCCAGTTGGCTCAAGTAGTGAAAACACAAGGCAGACACAGCACGATTCTAATCTTCATCATTCCAGACACGAGGGTCACTTTTGTGGCGATGGCAGTTTTTGTGTGTCCCATGAGTCAGGAGACGGTCTGCAGCCACGTAGAAAACACATGCGAGGCGGATGAGCGCTCACCCTCCTGTGTTTTGTCACACGTGTGTTCTGCTGAGATGAGCTCGTGATTCCGCTCTGTTGTGCTCAGACTTCCTCCAAAGTCTAACTCGACTGCAGTTAGTCAGACGAGGTTGTGTAACCCTGGGTGAGCCAGGGGCACCACAGTGATCAAGTAAACAGGAATAGCACAGGTCTATTATTGGTCTATTTGACAAATAATTACATACCTCTGTTTCTTCCTCTTGCACCTTTCCCCGGAAATATATCAACACAAGCGGCAGAAGGGTTGGTTTTGTGGCTGTTTATTTAAGGAGTTATGTGTTCTGTCGAACTAGATTCTGACTAAGATGGAATAAAAATGACACTTCCGCGGTATGGCTCATGGTATAGCTTCATCAGATCTCACGCAGCTCTCCGGCCTGCGGACCGATTCTCTCGGCGGTGATTTGTTTGGTAGACAATAGTCCGGCTACTATCAGGGGCCAAGTCATTATCTTCTGCTCAGCAGGTGAAGACATTATTGGAGAGTTGAAGTAATGATATGTAATGAGCTCCCTGTGACACATGTCTAGCCAGCCGTGCTGTCATGGGGCCCATTAATAGGTAGCAGCATCGTAATTACTTCTGGTGCTAACCTTATAAATATATTAAGCCCTGTGTAAGTCGTGCATTAATGGTTGTGCAGTGGCTTCACTTTGTGATGAGCATAGCTGTGCATGCATACCATGAGACCACTATGCATAATGTGCACACTAGTGGCAGGTCCCCATTCAAAACGTGCACACGTACAGTTATCTCCGTACAGCGAGGAAATAATACCATGACTAAGAGAGGATGAGTCGTTGTTGTTTGTTGTGTTCCGGCTACTAAGTACATTGAAAGCCTGTGACACAAATACATGGCTGTCTTAATAATTTATATTGGAAATGGTTTTGATGTTGTACCCCACTGCAAACACTTGGAGCCGTCTGCAGGTCTCCTAGCAACAGCAAACAAAGGCCGGACCCATCTCAAGTTTCCCGTGGAGCGGCCGGTCCGGCGTGCCTTTGATCTTGACTGGGAAAATAGCTGAGTGGGCACTACTCGCATTTGTCTTTCATTTACTCCCCCCCCCCCCACACACCCCTCCCAAAATGTTCCCCGCAACAGCCAAATTGTCATCTGTCCCCAGCAACCAATGCCTCTCCTGGATAATCGGCCATGGCAAAGGAAGTCTCTGCAAAGTTTAGTGGAAAGCGGACGACGTAGGAGCGTCACCGGCGGTTCCTCAGCGCAAAAACACAGAGGTGGTTTTCATGCCTTTGTTTCCATTGTGGTGGTGTTGATTCGATCAACTTGAGTTACAGAAGTAAACGCATACATCATCGTCAACACTGCCTTTGGAGGAGTGTTCAGCTTTGTAAAGCCGGGCCGAGCTTCCGTCAAGGACCGAGTTTGCTCCAATTTACGCTCGAGAATCTTATGTAGGTTTCAAACGGGGGCAAATATTTAGAGCTTGATTCAGCTTTTAATAATGCTTTCGAAGTAAGGCCCAGCCAGGAATGGGAATATAAATAACGCCCTCATAAGATGTATAATCAGGAGCAGGGATGCATAGAGCAGTGTATCTCAGGGCTACTGAATGTTATCTTACTCCAGTGCTCTGCTCTGCTTTCATCCAAAACAGCTCAGACAGCTCAGGAGATTAAACAAATTGAAGTGTTACACACTGTTTTGGTGTAATTTACTGTAATTGATGTTTCTATGTAGTACAGAGGCCTTCTAAAGCAATTGCTTGTGTTTGTAGGAAGACATGCAGCCCAGTGGGGTGTATTGACTCAGGCTGTTGACTAATACTGCTCTATTGGCATGTTTTAATGCACTCCCATTGTTTGCTAATAGACTCCTCTGTAAAGCTAAAAGCACACCTTCCACACGGCGCAAAATTGGGATCAGACTTCTTCTCGCTTTGTGGCGACGGCAGCTTTTTGCCTCTGATGCGAGTTGGTCAACGTGGGCCGTTCTTCCCCAAGCAGCTGATTCTGAGATGTACTAAGATCCTTTACTCAGCAGTAAGACGAGTCAGAGACCGGGGTTAAATATTCTATCAGCTAGGAGTCCAGAAGTAGCTAGAGATCCTGAGGTAGTGATATCAGTGCATTTGTTGAAAGTCAGAAGAAGTTTAAACAACTTTATTAATCACATAACACAGAATACAGAGCAATGTGTATACAGTCATTTTAGGTTTATGAATAAAATCCATAGCTGTAAACAAAAAAATAAATGCAGCAATACAGAAGTTTAACGATGGACAAAAGACAAACATTCAACACGTGGAGTAGATGAGCAAATAAAGTTAGTAGCTTTCGCCATGTGGTTGAAGAGACTGTTGGTGAGAGCAATGGTGGCAAATAAAGTGAAATCTGACCTAAATCATTCAATTTAAAATGTACTAACGGGAAGCGACAGCGAGGTAAATTAGGTTTCCTTCACCAGATTCTTAGATTTGGGACAAACGTGTACGAGAAGCTCATGCAACATACAACAGACATGAGAAATGCCTGAATATTTTATGCGCTGGCATATTTCTTATTGAGAGGTGGGATGTGTTTTAAAGCTCGGGACCAAACTGGTACCACCTCAAGTTACAGTCCTTTTGGTAATTTATTGTTCCAGTAAAAAAAAAATGAACATTGACACTTAAAACACCTAACGATGACTGTATTATTTTCCGAACCGTGTCATTGAAGCTGGTTTGTTTTTGCTTTACACTGATACTTTTCTACAAATGTCAGCTATGATTTAAAAGATATATTGCTTCTCTTCAAAGTTACATGTAAACACAAAACCTGCAATTAATCACAATTTTCTAAATATCTTACATGACAGTGTTTTGTTAGCTGCGTTCTCCATCAGTGTTGTTTGTGATTTTGTTTTGTTTTTTTGGAAAGCAGAAAACCCATATTTCATCTCTTACTCTGATGCTTGTTTGTGCGGAGCCTGCCTCCTATTTTGGTTTGTCAAAGCTGAGCTACAGACGAGCAAGGTTTTAAATTCTTTCAACATTCTTTTGTCTAAGAAACTAAGGTTTCAGTTGTTGTATGTATGAAATGAAGGGGGGGGCACCTTTACTTCCCATGAATTCGCTTGTGTTATGCACAATAACAAATCTTCCATTACTTCCAGCCTTCATTGGCCACTTTATTAGGTACACCTGCACAGTCTAGTTCAGTTTAAGGAGCAGCTCATGCGTTCATGCTGCTTTTCTATTATTCGTTTTAAACACGCTGGGACCACCAGACCTCAGTAATAAACACTTTTTGGCTTAAAACTGATAAGTTAGAATCTTTTGACAGGAACAATAAGGCAGAGCATCGCTACTTGGCTGGGTTAGACTCTACAGGCGTCCCTAAAAAGTGGCCAGCGAGTGTCAGAACCAGAGGGGAACAAAAAGCAGGAAGCAGCGTGACGAGCAGAAGGTTGTGGTCTGCTACAGAGGAACGGAGCCGCTCAGATGAGCGCGGCTGCGTCTCCTCGCAAACGGCTTCATGACCAAAAAAGACCTGAAACATTCGCTGTTACTTCTCAATTTCAAGACGTCTTTTCCAACTAAAAGTGTTTTTGGGCGGGTGGGTAAAAAAAAAAAAAAAAAAGACACACACACGTGAGGCAGATCTTTCTTTTTCTCTTCCAAAAACCCAACAGACCTATTTATTTATAACACGTTTCTGGTTCAGAACACTTAGCATCAAGTGTCATCACATTACCCCTGACAAATGATAAAGCATGCCTTCATGCTTATCTGCACCAAGCCCTGTACAGAGTTGTACCCTTCTGATAACAATGTTGGGGTGGAGAGTGTATTAATATCCTCCTGAGCCACAAGCATGCACATTTACTGTCACCTTAATTCATCCGTTTATATGCTTCCCAAATATAGGTGTCCTCAGAGGTACTTACTGGAGCCATTTCAGTATTTAGCCACACTGCAGCGAGCAGCTAGAGCTCCCGCTGTCTCTCAAAGTATTGTTTCAACACTTTTTCTCAGTCAAATCACTCAAACTTTTTTTATGAAACTAGAACTGGAAACTAGAGCAGGTTTGCGACACTGTGAGTTGAGTTGTGGTTATGTGCGGCGCATAGAAGCAACGACAACTTGACTTAAAAGGAGGGGAGGTCCTTGAAATCGGCGGCATCAGTCGGCGCTTGGCTCGCGTTTGAAAGAGCATTTTCGTGCCTTTGGTGGTTGGAGAGTTTACAGCGTTTCGCAGGTACCTGTGTTTTAGCCATCACGTAAGGATGAGATGATGATGATGAGGCCGTTTCCAGCTCTAATGCGTCTTCTCGTCACACTGGTTCATCCACACATCCAAAGTTGATGCAACAAGTCACATCTTACCCTATATATCATCATTATTTGGGCGAACTGGCCCTTTAAGGCAAAAGTCACTGACTGTGCTGTGGTTTGTTGCATTCTGCCAACAACATTTTTCCATTCAGGCTCACGTTCTACTTAGTAGATGGAATTTAATTATTGCTTTTTTAATCCTGCTGCGGTGGAGCACGTTGTGCGAGCTGTCGGCTTCCTAAGTCCCACTGGTGTTTGTGCTCATTTGCTGATGATTTAGTCGCACTTCAGAGGAGCACAGTTTAACTTCCATCTGTGAGAGACGCTTCCGTCTGAAGCTGCATTAAAGGGCGCCGCTCTGACTGGTGGAGGGAGGCGGCCCGCGGTCCGACGGCGCGTCACAATATGACTGACAGACGCTGGCGCCTGTTCTTACATGGAGCCGCGTACGTGACGCGACAGAAGTCAGGGGCTCCTCAAAGTGTTCGGAGGCAAAACGTGCAGCGGCGGATCCGCGGCGGCTGGCGCGAATCAGCATATTTAACATAGGCGCTTAGCATATGATCGGCTGGCGGCTGCCTCCACTTGGGCGCACGCGTTCACGCCGGCGCCGAGGCCGCTGGGTTCGACGTCTATCGATGCTGCAGGTTTTGAACGCTTCCACTTCCACCGGGTTTTGAGCCTTCTCAACTGTTTCCCCCTGGATTCTGTGCGCGTATGAGGAGCTATAGAGCTGCTGGGGCTATTCATAGAGATGCCAAAACATGTTACACCATCTCAATCTGTGTCAGCCTATATGCTATGTACACTTGGAAGAAGTCGGTGTCTGTTTGTGCCATATAGAATTATCACCTCTTAACTATATGACATTTCTGGAGAGAAAAAAACAATCATGGCACAGACGGAGTGGGGGTGGGGTGGCATTTGTCAGTGCTCTCGTTGGGGTTCAAAAGTAGAACGTAAAATGTCTGTCTTTGTCTAATCCAACACGTTTTATTTTTATAACTGAGAAATCTGTTCAGGGACCCCAACATTTTTTCCAACTGTCAGGGTGTCATTTGTCAGAAAAAATGAAAAAAAAAAGTGAAACTCGACTCCCACCCCCAGTCCTTCTGTATGTTGTGAGGTTACAGCTATTTCAGACGTGCGAGGCGGTGATGTGTATGTTGCACGCGTGGACGTCAGACGCCGCTGATCCCATAACTTCCCCCCTGACACGGTCGCACTCCAGCCTCATCCTCCATCACTAAACGATGGCTTTTAAGGAGCCAAAGCCGTCGGACTGGAGAGACTTGTCCCTCGTGATTGAGACGTTAACCTTGGGGGCAGCCTCTTGCTCCTCACCGCCTCATTTTCCCGTGCCCGTTCCTCCTCCTCCAGCTCCTTCGCCGGCTTCTTTCCCTCTTTTCCTTTTGCGCCAGCAGCCTGCACAGCGAGGCCGTCAAGCCATTAGTGAGTCCCAGCGCTGATAATGAAGCCACAGAGGTGGTCTGAGCCTGTGTGGTGCAGGAGCTGGAGCACGGGAGGAAGGTAGATTAGGATAATTACCTGGCCATGGGGGCATGATGAGAAAGATGTCTCACTTCCTGCAAGGCTCCATCAGCGGAGGAGCACAGCCTAATAAGGTGCGACACCTTTTTCCTGAGATTGGAAAGAATAAAGCAGGATTGGAAAAAAAAATTAAGGATTAAAATGGGAAATAACACTTATTGGGTTTTGAATGGGGAGCGATTGCCGGTTCCCTTTGCAGATGCTGCCTGTGTGCGTGTGTGTTGGTTGTGTTGCCGTGGTTTACGTCTCTCTCCGCATACTGTAAGTCCTAAATATCCACACTCACGGGTACTTTGAAGAGCCTATGAGGTCAGGTTTTAAATTATGGTCTGCACCCACACTGGGCGTCCTCTCCCCACTCCTGTAAATCCATTTTCCACACAATGCATTTCAAATCAAAGCTGCGTCACCATAACACGCCTTAGGAAACATTAAGCCATAGTGCGTTACTTTCATGTATGATAGCATAGCCCTGTATGCTTTGATGTGCTCACTTTTTTTAATGCTTTATTAATAATAACATACTAGCTGCTTCTCTCACCGGCGTCAGCCTCTGCTGCTCCTTTCTCTCCTGCTGAACTACACCGCTCACTTCTCCCATGCCTCAGCCCCTTCATCCCTCCCCAGGCCCTGAGCCTTGTATCAGGATTGGCCTGTTTGTGTTTGGGAGGGGGATTAGTGAGGACTACACGGGCCTCGAGATGAAGGGAGCGACAAAGGCCTATCAGAGGGCAGCGAGTGCAGCGAGCCGCGTCCCCATTGGCTGCCCGGCAAATCAGGCACGTCTCTATTTCTCGCAGCCGTCCTCTCTGCGAGTGCCCGGCTTTCGTTTCCACGTCCGGGGAGCGGAGGGGGGGGGGGGGTAGGAAGAGGGGGCGTGGGGTGTTCTGTCTGAGCCTCTGTTGGGGCATGTAAGTGTGCGTGCGTGCGCGTTCGCTCGCATGTTGCACGCACTACACACCTTAAAGGGAGCGGAGGGATGAGCATGTAGACACGGGTAGCGCTCGCCTCCTCCGAAGCCGGCTGCAAATACAAATACATGCCGGGTGTGGACCTGGAAAAAGCCCACCACCGCCGCTGGGAGACACGCGGAACTCAGGACACGGGCTCATTTCAGCCTCGGGCCCAGAGTCAACTGGGACTCACACTGACCCTTCGCATGAACAGCTACCATCTCCGATTTCTCATTTCACTTCACTATTCTTCACAAATTACAAAGCTTCTCATAGACCTGCGTATTAAATATGTTTAATGCACCGTACTAACATTAGTGTTATACGATGCCGCATGCATAGGTTTAACACTGTCCTGTTATTATAGTGAGGCAGGGGCTCCACTCTCCTCGTCTATAACAGAGCCGCGGGGTCCGCGGGCGCGTTCGTTCCCCTCGCTGCCATTCACGGCCGCCGCATCGATCGACCGGGGGTCCGCTTCAAAGGCCTCCTGCCCACTTCCTGCCACCCGGAGTTCCCTTTGGAACAGGGGCCACGCTTCCCTTTCCATTCCCTTCACCCGCCGTTGCTCCTTAAACGAACAGGTTAAGGACGTGGCGTGCGCACAACTCCTCTTTGTGAGCCGCTTCAACCGCCTTCTCAGTCGCCCACATGAGGATAGAGCGAGTGAGAAATCATTCCCATCCAAACACCCACAGTTACTCATCTATTTGATGTCAAGCGCTTTGATTTAATTATGGCCCAGGAATGCATATCCCTCTGCATGGTAATCATCTGGTAAACTTTAGCCAGATTACAGCTTGGTTTCCATGGACAGTGGCTGAATGAAATAAAGGATTTCAAAGTCTTAAATGTAGCTATTAGCATATTATTTATTAGCATAAATGCATTATTTGTCAATATTAGCAATTATTTAAAAACTGTATGAAGCAAAGGACTGAGGATGCTTCAACTAACCAGGTACTTAAGTAAACTTTGTGGCTCTCAATAAATGACCCTCCTATTGAACTACGGTATGAATCTCTCTGTTTTGTTCCCGTTTGGTCAAGTTGACAAATGGTGGGTTATTGAATGCACATAAAACTCCGCGAAGGCTGTCGGACAATTAGCTCCAAGAATACATATTAATTGATCAAGATTTGTGACTCTTGCTTACTGCGCCCAGCCATTTTCCCCTCCAATGCATTAGCAGATCTCAGTATGTCCGCTCCTCTTGTGAACAGGGATGAGAAGGAGATAGAGGGAGAGGAATTAAAGGTCTGATGAGTTTGGCAAGGAGAGGATGGAGGCTGAGACAGATGGCATGAAGTCTGCAGCACTCTGGCGTGGCTTGTATGGTGCTAAAATCCTCCTCTCTCACATTCCAACAAATCCTACCAGGAGGCTGGGGAGTCTGTCACACCATTCCAAGGATCCACACGGCTCCCTTCACCCCCCTCTACCCCCCCTTCCCCCCCACCCGCAAACCCTCCCGGCCTCTGACCACGCTTTGCATTTCCGCTATTTTATCCTCACATATGTATAGATTCACACATTAACATGTATAGATATGGACAATTTGGATCTTTACAGGGCTGGTATGATAAGAAGCACCAGGGGGGTCCAGATATGAAGAGACACCAGCTGACTGCTCTTATGGAAATGGAACCAGGGGTTTGATTGAGAGAGGTGGCCTTTACTGTTACTCCAGTGTAAAAAAGGCTTATTCAGTAAACACTGGGCCAAATCATGGGGGAGAGAATGCGCAAACCATTTGTAGCAGAGGAAGAAGACATAAGGAGCTTTTGATTAGTTTCACCACAGCCCGCGCTCTCCAGCAGAAGCACAGCAGCCCAATCTCAGGCCAAACATCCACGGCCCGGCGCTCGCTATCAAAGACCCCCGTTGACCTTCCGGTCCTGCGGGTCGGCGTAAACGTGGCTGAACCAACAGCTGGATCACCGACTGGACCGTCTCAAAGTGATTGATCTAATAAGAACAGTCTCATTTATTTTACACTGCGCTCTCTCCCCATGTGTCTTTCTCACTGCCTTCTGTTTGTTCTAATGAAGGGCTTCTAAGATGAGTTGCTGCTGTGCGGAGGTCATGGGGGGGGGGGGTCCAGAATCACATTACTGTTAATGATAATAAAAAGAACAATCTGTGCTAAACCTCTTGGATGTTTCCTTGTCTTTTCCCATATGGAATAAATGTTTTATCTGCTGTTGTTTTGAATATCTTTATGTTTGAATAGAAGTCTGTGCAATTAAAATGCACACTAAATATTGTTTAGTTCTTCCTTTTTTTTTATCTTTTCCTCCATGCGAGCATTTCCTATTGACAAAAAAGGCTGCTCTGATAAAAGGTATACAGTGGTGCGCCATCTGGGTTACAAAGTACACCAGCAAGCACAACATCAGGCACATCTTAAGGATATGGCGCTGCAGAAGGAAACATATTCCCTACGGTAACATTTTAACTGCACAACAAATGCCAAAAAACATTCAAAATGCAAACATCGCTTTCAACATTAGCAAAGGCTTCCGCGGGAGTCAGACTTCACTGATGTCGCTTAAAGTTTTCGCAGACAAAAGGTGAGAAGAGTTCTCGGCTTTTCGTCCAACTCCACAGAACTTCATTTAAAGCAATTAAGTGGAATCTGTTTTTAAATCCGCTCGGTTCTGTGTTTTTGCAACACGCCGCGTTTGCCGCATGACAACTTTAGTGATGCGCACGTGACACAAAGACTCAACGCTCAAGTGCAATATTTTTACAGCTCTACATGAATAAAAACTTCATATTAGAAAAGTTTTGAAGTTAAAAGTAGAGAAATCTTTCACCAATGACTCCCCTGGCAGCTCTGGGAGACTATAAACATGTTTTGTCTGGCGTTTGCAGGTTTTCTGCTGGTGTGAGCCGTCGTCCCCACGTGTGCGACGCTGAAGCGTTCCGCTGGTTTTGTTTACGTGAGTGTGACATTCACGAGGAGATGCTCGGTGACTCCCCCTCCCGTTGCCGCCGCCGCGCGGGCAGAGCTGCTGGCCGTCCTTCCTCTGTGGCGGGTCAGCGTGGAGCCCCGGAGCTCGTTGGCGGCGCGGCGGCGCTGGGGGGGGGTGTTCGATGGCTTCGCGGCGTGACTCCTGGCCGCGTCCACCTTCCCACCCCGGCCCGGTAAAAGGGCAGGGACGGGGGAGCCCGGTGTCTCTGCGCATTGATCCAGGGCCAGCCCTCCATTAGCCGCTGTCAGAGCTAAAGGTCAGCTAAGGCCAATGGATGCTCAGTGACAGAGTGACTCATTCTCACACCTAGAGACCCAGTCTTTGTCACTTTGGTCTGTGCTGCCCCCCACTCAGGCCTGTCACATGGCGATGGCCAGTGCTACATCCACCCTGACGGCTGGATGAGTCCTGCCCCCTAAACCCACTCAAATATCCCCTCTTTTTGTTCGACGTCAGCCACATTATGCATTAGTGTTGCTTTTACCGATATTGCGATCTCCTGCCAAATTAAAAGAGCCTTCCTTTTTAATTTTCCCTAACAGAAATTGCTTAATAAATAGGCAGGCCTTGATTTGCACTGATGATCACACGGCAACACAATTGCACCAAATTGCTCAGCCAGAGACGCGGTGCCACATCGCGCTCATCGCTGAGTGGCAACTACTGCCTGGTGTGGTTTACATTAATGCAGCCGGGCTGTGAAAGGGGATAATTGTGGTGCTAAACGCCGCGGAGGCTGACAGGATCCATTTCTTGACTCGTCGAGGGCAGCGGTGATGGAGAGGGTTGCGTGGCAGCCTGTACACACACACACAGAGGCCCGCGGGCTTATTTGCACCGGTGCCCGTGCACACATGTGGGCACATGAACACAAACACATCAGCCACACTCCACATAGAGATGATTGTCTCTTGCCTCTGTCAGGTTGTGTGTGTGTGTGTTTTTTTCTCCAGCCACGGAGACCTCATCCTGGGAAATTGAGCAATTTCTGATTGAAAACAGTGCTGGTAATTAGAGCACTCACTATTTGTAACCACTTGGCATTGCATTAGTATGCAAAGCTGGCAGCCAGCTTATCTTGGGGAAAACGTTTGTTTCCTTAATTGCCCTCTTAGGACAAAAGTGAAGGGGGTGGGTGGGGAGGGAAGGGAGTAAAATGTTAACGTGCTGCAGTAAGAATGGAGCCTGGTGCGTTGAGGGGATGTGACTCCCAGAACACAGGGGTTAAACTCCACTAATAGGCTGCACACAACACACATGGGCACACACGCAGGCACAGAGTCGCAGCGGAGCACTCATACACCCACATATGGGCACACACTTGCGTTGGCACATGGGCACATGGAGACGCAGACAAAAAGACAACTATGACGAGCGCACACATTCCAGGACACACGCGATTAGGCACAATTAACATCAGAGAAATAGTGTACACTGTAAAATTAGACATAAAACAATTATTCGCCACACTAATGAACTGAATGACTCTTTGTTTCGGAACAGAGCCTCCACAAAGATGTAGCAGGAGAAAATTAGCTTCACTCAAACGTTTAATTTCATACGTCCTTTATGCTCACTGTAATTCACTTGAATGTAAAACTTTCTTTGCATTAATATTGTTTTTAGTTTTCATACATCTCCTACCTACATGATCCCCCTTCAGTCAGGACGAGGATAGATATGAGTCAGATGCTGCATTTTGTTTGACGGCACCTTTTTCTCTCCACAGAGGGATGAGGATGATGAAGGATGCAACTGGACCGCGATGTGACGGAAAACAAACATATTTCCACGCGGCAATGCGACTATTTAGGAATAAAAAGTGGGAAGCAAATTGTTCTTTTTCCCACCAATGACTCATGAGGCTTTGTACTTTGAAGTAGCTGCTAAATTACAATGATTTCCCCTGATTGTTGGACATCAGCTACATCTCAGAGGAGCAGAGAGTGAGATATTCTCTCGCTCACAGAACACAGAGGAAATGATGTATAATTAAAACTTTCCATCACATGCACAAACAAGGGCAAAGATTTGCTTTTAATAACCATCTGTGTACATATGATTTCCCTCCAACAATGCTTAGATAAAACATTTATGTTTGTAAAATGTAATGAGTTTTCAGAAAATCCATATTTAGATTTTACTAGTTTGAATAAATTCGGTTTTCCTGCTGGATATTGTTCCCTCTGAAGAGACGAGGCTTATTCTTTCTGGAAAACTAATAAGGCAGCCATAGATGATGTGGCTTGTGTGTGTCTGTGCCTCACAATTAGCCCTTCACTCAGTCCAGGGACTATTATGTTTGTATTTTTTTAATTAGAAAAACATTTGAAGAAACATAATAAGCTGTGATGACCCATTGAAACGTCCTCTTTGAAGAAGTTTTCAACACATGTTGAAACTCCTCGTTCCAAGTCCAGTGCGTTTACTCACACGTGGCACGCGTGGCAGTCAGCGCGAAAAAAACTTTTTAACATAATAGTAATTGAAAGATATCAAATTAAAAAAAGTCCTGCAGCCGGATGATAATACGCGTTGTATCATCGTGATAATAATTTGCTCCTGATTGTATCTGTGCTAATTATGCGCCAATGGAGCCGCTTTTGCCAGTATATGATCGTTACGTTTTAGATGAGGGGAGGATTATTTACTGTAATATTTCTCTTCCCTGTGCAGAACAACGGCTCAATGATCATGTGCCGAACCACAGGACAACGTCATACACGAATGCATCAAACGGATTCTCAAGATTGAACATTTAACTTAACTTTGCTTAACATTTCTAATAAGTAATAATGTAATCTATATATGAAAAGTCTAAATTTAAAGTTTTCATTTCTACATTTGAATGGGAGCGAACGAAGAGAAGCTGCACGCTACAGGTGGATGGATAATGATGAAAACATCACCTAGACTGTGGGCCTATAGCCAGGCCTTCTGATGTACTCAGCGTCTCATTAAAACGCCGCATTAAAGCAATCACCTTTATATTAGCCATTAAAATGATATAGGCTATTTCGACGTTAATTGGTGTCCGATGAAGCAAAGTTTCCTCTTTCTTCTCACAGATCTGTTGCATTCCATGTTCCCACGAAGACTTTTTAATGAGTGAAACAGGTTGATAAAATGAAGCTGGAGCTGTGTTTCTCTCCCGTCTTTGCTCAAAACAAAAATAGAGAATCTAAGATGAAGTCAAACGATAAAAACCCTTCAAACCCGCTTGGCAGGACTGAAAGACGAGGGGCCGTGAGCTGCGCACGTTCTCAAATCTTATTAGGATGATTGATATTAAGATAAATAGCCTACGTACTGGGGACGTTTTAATTAACCACAGCTAATAAACCAGTCGTTAAAATTATTTTGCCTAATTGGTCCAAATACTGAATTATTAACAAATATGTGCAAATGTTTATTTTTACACCTTGATATACAGCCTGCGTGCACTCACATGCACACGCCACGGGTGGGCTTGAAAGACGGCGTGTGCGCGCGCGTGTGCGCGTTGAGGTGGTGTGGAGAGTGTTCGGCGTTGCCACATTTCCTCCCCAATTTCATATCACTCAAATCAATCTCTGTGGCACCTGTAAATTATGTTTGATTCGATAACTGGGGGTTTCGTCGCTTTCTGTGGCTCGGGAGTGTTTTTCTACGAATTTTACGTTTCATGTAATGACTTTAAAACATCGCCAGCTTTTTTTTATTATTCTTTTTTTTTTTTTTTTTTTTTTTTACAAACCGAAACGTGAACGCAGCAGAGGCTTTATCGTCCCTGGCTAAAAGTTGCGCAATGTAACACTTCCTTAACGATGCGAGGGCCAAAATGACTTTAGGAGAGCTGAATCCCTGTCCGTGTGTACACACTATGTCCGACAAAAGCGGGGGCTAATCCATCTAATTTACACAATGCACAGGGCCCTGTTTACACGGCTGCACCCTCACAGGGCCTCTGCCTCTGCCTCGTCCTCCCCGCGTTTCAGGCCGGACAGAGCTACGGCATTTGTTCTCTCGCCGTTTCCCTCTCATGCGCGAATGAAAGGAGAAGTGAGTGATCATTGGTTCAGTCTTCGACAAAACCAAAGCAGTTGACGTGGCACTACACAGAGCGCACATACACGCGCCTACATCAAAAAGAGCATCACGATCGTTCACGTGCTGCTTAGTGTTCGCCTCTCAGATAAATCCCGACAGGTTTAGGTTTTATCCAGACAAAAGATTCGAATCAGGGCTTTGTGTCAGTACAGTAATATTAGGCAGAGTAAAATTAATAAAGGCAAGATGGCATCGAATATATTAGTCACTAACGTTAAATTACTGTGTTTGGATTCATTTATTTTCTATTTTGATCCAGCTGAATTGGTACGGTTCACGTTCAGCACCTGAACACATCACACGGACGAGCAAGAGCAGAATCAATCAAACGACCAGCGACCACCTTAAAGCAAAGGATTTACTGTAGTTACCAAAGCTTATCTTGTCTGCTTCGCAGGAGCCTCGAGCTTTTGTCTGGAGGATGATATCAGTAAGTCACGATAAATGAATGCACATGTACGTCGTTAATCCCCAAATATCAATAATTTCCAACATGAGCTCGAACTATGGTCTCCACAGAAGTATTCAGCATGGTTGCTCACATGTTTTCTTTTCCACCGTATTTTATGAACAGATAATAATGTATTGCGTTAACACATTGTGCGTGGGCCTGTTTTAACAGATAATACCGTTTTATGTGACAAATGGTCACTATATATACCAAATAGTGACGCAAGTGCAACTGAAATTTACTGCAATTAAATGCATGTTTATTAGATATCAGAGTGCTGATTATTTCTTGTTTGACTCGAAAGCATTTAAAAACTATTCCGCTAATTATTAGACCTCTACGTGAGGCTACAAAACAACACGAAATGTTCCCAAATTATACATTTTTCCCCTTTGGTTCAGCGTTTTCAGGAGTTGTTTCAACAGGCGAGTGTGCGTTTAATAGCGTCAATCAAATCTAGGAACTAAAGGGTTAACAAAGGCAATTGCTTGAAAGGACGATTGCAGTTTCTTTTAAAAATGTCTTTTTAACTTAATCATCTATTGAGCAGCTGCGTTGATTTTTTAATTACTTCCATTACACACAGATTCCTGTTTATTCCACTTAGAGCTCTTTATATCTTCCTCGTCTGTAGGTGTGTTTTACTGTTTCCATAATTGCATTTTTCCAGAAGGGCTGGGTAATTACTTTGGCACAGCCAGGTAAATTCCTGCGCTAAATTGAAAAAAATTCCGCTTTAATCCTCCCTAAATCCCAATTCTCAGGACACGGGGATGTGAGCAGTGGCGGAGTCATGCGGAGCCCCGGTTGCTTCTTCAGGTGAGCGTCGCGTCGCGGGGGGGCGGAGGATCTCCTCTCGCCGTCATAAGCATAAAACAAGATTACTAGATCTTTATCAGCGAGCGCCCCCGCCCCCCCCCCCCCCCCCCCCCCCCCCAGAGAAAGACAGGTTCACAATCTGACGCTCAGATGAGGAATGTTGCAGGAAAATGAATCGCAAGTTGTTCTTTGGAGGGTTGTATTTTAAACTTAAATGGATAAGTCACAAATAAACTTGTCTGCATGTTTTCCAGGGGTTTCATCTCTTAAACAAAATAGCAAGTGAGCTTGTTTATGTAAATGAATTCATGCTTGATATCTTTGTTTTGCATCCTATTTGAAGAAATAGAGGCTCGTAACATTTACCTGGCTTTAAAAATAACACCTTTCCCTTCTTATAAACAAAAAAATTGTATATATATCATAACTAAAAATCCGGGTTCCAAAGTCGAATCTGACTTGCAGGAGTAAATACTGGCAGAAGTTTGTACGTTCCACTTGTCATGTTGCTGCCTGAATTTACCTTCCCCATATCTTTAATTTGTAGTCACCAGGAATAAAAGGCTGAGTCTCAGCTCTGGCAGCTCCCATGTCAGTCTTTGCAGGAGTGGGTGACAGAGAACAGCGGAGGCAGATAGCATGCTAAAATCGCATCACTAGAGACCCCACATCAAAGTAGACCAAACCTCATATTGAGTGAACTTTTAAGCCAGAAAGGCTGTGTGACATCAGAGCACCTAAAATGTGACTGTCATGTTTTTCAAACTTCGCTGAACACAGCCTCAAAGACTTGAGAAGTAGTCAATGGCAAGCTCTGTTCAAACACCCTCACTAAGATTAGCAGTCTTTGTCTTACAGCAACCTCAAAGACCAATTAGATTGAGAGATGGGTGTGACGAATTTGTCAAAAATAAGATGATAGATATCACTTTGGCAGCGAGCAAACATGGTTGGGGATTTCACTCAAGCGCAGTCATTGACAAGGCTCTGTCAGAAAATGTGTCATCTTCAGCAGACCTGCCAGTTGACAAGGATGCAGCTTGGGATTGAGACTGATCAATTCCCAAACTGCCAACAAGACATGGCTCTGATAGCAGCACTTTATTTGGTGAAGTGAAAAAAGTAGTATTTGCTTGGATATATTGTCAACTTTTTATTTGTTAAGAAGCCGCGTCCCAAGATGCAGATATGAGAGAAAGTGCGCAGAAGGCGTCGCGTGTGGAGGGAAGTGTCACATTTGTGTAGGTCTCAAACTTTACCATCAGAGTTTTGACTTCTGCGTGGACGTCTAGTGGAAGTGGTGCACAGTGCACGTGTCTGGTTGTGTTGTTCAATGTCCACCAATTCAGCCCGTCTAATGCTGGAGCCCGTCGCCGGCCACCGTTTCTAAAGTGAAATCCGATACTCAAAGCACTTTCCTCTTCAAAGTAATCTCCTGTTGTGCTTTGTGACCACAACAGTGTCAATCTCATATTTTCAAAGCCTCATCTCGGCATCAGCTTTGAGTGGCTGTCTATAAATGTCTCCAAATAGAGTTGAGGCTTTGATGGCCGGTCTGAAAACAGTTGGGAACGCTATGACAAAATCTGAATTCCGAACGCCGTTCCTCTTGATTTGGCTGAACGTGAAACCTGACCTGTGATTTGTGAAATCGCCTTCATAGGCGAAAACTGCGTCTGATGCTTGCGAGAGCGAGCTTTAAAGACGGGTGGCAGCTATAGGAAGGAGAATCCCAGTCAGCTGTGAGCAACAACTCGAGCAGACCCTCAGAACATCTGACGAATCATGTCTGAATCAGCGGCGACAAAAAAGTGCAAATGAACCGTGCTTCTAATCAGCTCTCTGATTTGCCTCAGTTAGCTCGAAAAATGTGACTTAATTGATCAAGCAGTAGATTGATGTAATTAACCATAAATTTTGATTAAAAATAATTGTTTAAATACGCAAACATATTATGCTGATTTTTACTCACACTTAATCAAATATGTTTCTTTGCAGACACTGATTTTCAAATGATGCTTTGAAAAATCCACATTTCTTTTGCATATTTTTTTTAATCTCTTAAAAAAATCTATTACTGCCAAGCACACGGGTAAAACTGCCCTAGTTCAGGCCTCCCCTTTACAGTAATGTGCAATGTTGGACGTCTGCTTGTGTTGAATGTCTTTGTGCTCAATTTCTACCACCATGAACCATGTATAGTTGTTTTCATGGCTATAATAGAGGAATATATGAGGTTTCTGCACCCGTTAAAGCTCTTAGTGTTGTCGTAGACAATAGCCATTGGAAAGGCTGCGTTTGAAGCTCGGCCAAGTGATTGGGAATAATCAAATGACAATAATCAGATGAAAAGAGAAGCAATCTCAATAAACTTTGTCATTCAGCCATTCAAGGTTCAGTCATATCAGAGGTATTTTGCATAACTATGAGACCCTGGTTCTAATCCTCAAAGGGTTTTGGGGCTACTTGGCTTTGCACTGTAGTCATTCAAGGTCGCAACCCGGTAGGAAATA
This sequence comes from Betta splendens, assembly GCF_900634795.4. NCBI lineage: Eukaryota > Metazoa > Chordata > Actinopteri > Anabantiformes > Osphronemidae > Betta > Betta splendens. The sequence continues at coordinate 14,075,796 of NC_040890.2, read as the reverse complement.
TGGGCTGCCATAGCAACACAAAAATGCCCTTTAAAGGCTTAGCATAATTCTTCCCTAATAGAAAAATAACAGCGGCAAATCCCATCCTTAGTGAACTGGCTTATTTGACAGAGGCAGACTCCCACCTGTGAAGCACATAGTCACCACACCAATGCGCTAAGGCTACGATAAGATGAAAAAGAGCCCATCTCTGGATGGGGATGGGCGGCCTAAGCTCAAGCCAAATTCTTTCTCTTCTCTGAAGCTGAAAACAGCCCACAGTGTGTCTCTAGCTAGCTTTAGCGGTTTGAAGCTGGACAATATGAGCTGCCAAATGAATCATACTCTCTATATAATACTTATCTTTGAAGTGCTTAAGCCATACTCTGAGAAAAAAAAACTTTGGCAAGCAAAGATGGCTTATATCGGATCAAATCTCAGCGAGTGAATTATTTTTACTTTCTTTGTTGGAATTATTCAAAACCAAACGAGATGTTTGACGCGTCATGCGTTGGTGCATTCACTGTAACTGTCAGCAAACGCTTTTAGCCGCACTAGTATGAATTCGATTGGCCTAAACCTGCTTAATAGTCACCCCCTCTCTGATTGTGATCACAAAATATGTGACACCCCTCCTCCCACTTTGTTGCCAGGTACCACCGAGATGGATTCTTGTCACCGTGTGAGTTGCATCAAGATGATGAGCACCGGGGAGAGAATAAATTACCGCCACACTTTGGAGTGGGAGGCATGTAAGTATCAGCCGCTACAGCAGTGCATTGCTCTCTGCGTATGGAATCACTAATGAGGAGCGATATTCAGTGATCTCGCAGCCATGGTGATCCAGCTAAAATCAAAGGCTTTATGAAATCATTACTGTCAAAACTAGCTAAGAGAATCAAACGATTGCCCAACATGGATTTTCATAAGAGGTATATGGTGCTGTTTTGTCACATACAAAAGCTAAGGGAGAGGGAGAGAGAGAGAGAGTTATAGTCGAGCGATGCTTCCTCCGCTGTGCACCTGAGTCAGCCATTCGTAGCCTGACTGGATTTCTGTTTATTCACTACATTCGGCAGACGGAGCCTCGCTGTCAGGCTCAGACACAGCATCCGTGCTGTCAGTGTTGTGCTGCAGACGCCAGCCACTTATTCAGCTTCATTTAAAGGGTATTTGAGCTGCACGGTTGCGGATGAGTCCCGCTATCTCACTCCTGACTGTGCATAATCTCGTCGTTGCCGGAGATGGTTTTTCCGCTTCATGCCGCTCAAGAGCTCGTAGTCGAGTCAAGACGACAAAACAGAACGGAGCCAAAATGATCATCAGAACCGCTCTGGGAGGAAGATGCTGCACCTCTGTTGTTACCAGCTGCTCTATCAGGCACAGAAATCTCTAAGACATAAAACAATCCTCAGTTTTAATAGCTTCATTGAATTAATACTACACTTGGCACTCTCGATTCTGGCTCTGATAACCATCAGGCTAATATACCAGCACTCTGAAGTACCTATTCTAGTTTTACTTATCAACAGATCTTTTGTTTGATTCCCTGCTTATTGTTCCTGGCCTTTCACTCTTTGGAATTCTTCTCCTGCTATATTTGGCTCCTCGGATCACCGGATTCCCTGTAGTCCTGCATCTTGCTTGGTTGGTAAATAACAGAACAGAGTAATTAAAGCAATGCTGTACAGCCGACTGTCCAATCAAAGGCCGGAATCAACTCTCTGAAGAGAATCCCACTCAACATCGGCCCGTAAGACGCCCTTTTCCAGAATCTTGTGCCGAGCACCTTCCTACATCAAAGCTTGCTCAGCAAGCGTGTCTCGGAGACTCACATCTCGAGGAAAGAATGGCCTCTGCTGAGATCTGGACACCTCTGGCCTCATTTAACGTGCGTGGTCCCCTCCCCCTCTCCAGGCCTCCGAGTCCGAGGGTAGAGTGGCTATCTGACGAGATCACACAGAGAGGTGCGGGAACTTAAAGGCGAAGAGTTACTGCGCATCCAACCAGGAGTCTCGAAAGGATTCTATGAGAACATATTCAATATGCCAGTCAGGGTTTTCAAAGTGCAGCACACCCTCTAGCCCCGGCAAACTCAAAGGGCATCAGTGCATCTTCAGTAGCAAGAATCTGGCCCCCATTAATTTAATGAGTCCAGGGTATTAGTATGCCATAGCAAGCTGTGAAGTCTCTCTTTTTTCATCTCTGGTGGAGTTTTAAGGAAAGATCCACCAACTTGGGAGTGACAAAGGAGAACAGAGGACGAGGTGTGCTCATCTAATCTGAGATCAATTTCTAGCTGTCAGTCCTCAGAGGGCAATTTCCAGTGGTTAAGATGTCTTTGTGCACACTGGAAATCCAGATAAAGAACGCAGAGTGGCACATTTACTGTCACCTGGAGAACTTTGCTGTCTCTTTACCATGATTGCATCCTCAGACAACAGACATGAAACTTGTAAAAAAAAATAATGGCCTGAGGATTGGCCCTCCGAGACATATTAGCATAACATATTTGGAAACACGCTGTGGTCATTATAGCACCGTGAGCATTTTTTATTCAAATCTTGTCTACCGTCACTTCACAGTTAATTAGCTCAGTAAACAGCAGCGTTGTCTTCTAAAGCTGTAACACCTGACCTAAAGACGAACACGCTGCCTGTCCATACCCAACAAGCTGACATGCAACTGACAGTCACCTGTAAGAGATTACAGAGACAGCGGAGGTTGCCAGGGCCTGTCAACCAGGAAGTAGCAGCTGCTGGAGCTAATTAAAGGCATAGTAACACAGTAAGAGAGCGCAGCTAGAGCGACATCAAACACTATTCATGCCAGTCTGGAGTCTCATCTCTGGGATGTGGAGGCCCTGCGTGACCCGTGCTGGGAGCCTGCTGGGCTCTAAGTCTGACCTGTGAGCTGAGGGGTGAAGCAGAGCGGGTCAGAATCACGGTGGGGTGCACCTGGGCCAGACTTACCTGTGCCTTTGTATCTGCATACCAAAACGTGGCCAGGCACTTGGGTGGGTGCGAGTGCATGGACTCTGACCTGCACAACAAAGGGAAAAGAGAGAGCCCGGGTGAGGGGTCACAGGGATGGAGGAGGCTTACGGAAAACACACGCAGGACACATTGACTAAACATGATCAGAGGGACACATATGGCTCAGCTGAGGTGGAACCAGATGCCCTCAGACGTCCTAATGAAATATAAGTCCATTGTAAACACCTTGTCTCAGTGCGGACTGTGCTGAAGTTATGCATAATTTAGCGATAAGCCTCAATTAGGATTCAATAACACTACATTTATCTGCTTATCTCTAGATAAAAAAAAAATACTTACATTTGCCCAGTTACAAATTAAAAAGCAGCTTCAGATTGTCTTTCTCTCACACTGAGCTCAATCATAATGAGCACTCTCCATGAACAAAAGTACCTGAAGCCCACTGAGGAAAGGTTGTTCTAGCCAATATTTATAGACATGCGATAAAAGAAAAAAGATAAAAGAACAGATAGTTGACTCTCCGCCGTCCGTCTGTTTCTTCTGAATCTGTATGTCAGTTGTAGAGCCTGTGTAACTAACCAGAGAAACACATCCAAACAAATCTCTTATGAAACTTTTGCTCAGTGTGAAAATACACCACATAAAGCAGTAGAAGACCCCCCCCCCCCCCCCCCCCCCCCACATCCCTTAAGACTGAGTTCTGAGTAAATAAAATAGGAATTATCTATTTGAACACCGCACTGCATTTAAATATCACCAAAACTTTCCCCCTGCGCTCGCTTTGAAGTAAGGCTTGAAGATGACGGGGTTGACGAGCACAATCACATAGGTGGCAGTCGTATCTAAAAGGAGCGTGGAAGGGACGGGGATGTGGGTGACTTGGCCTCGTTCGGTGGGAGGCTCCGTGTGCTCTGCTGCGGCTCTGAGGGGCCAGTCCCCGACCCGGGCCCACGTCGGGCAGCAGGACGCACGCGGGCCGGCGCGTCCGCCGCCGCGCGACCGTCACCTGAGACAGACGCCAATCTGCCACCGACTCAGGGAGGCGAACGCCGCGCCTCTGACATATGCGCCGAGCACGTTCAAAATGACACCGTCAAAACAGGGCGTCGTCGTCTCGTCTCACAACACTTCGCAAACAGCAGCGAGGACTTCAATCCAGCCCACGTTGGGGACGCGACGTGTCTGCCGAGCAGAAGGACGGAACAACAGGAAGGAGCCTGCGCCTGGATCGTGGGGGCCTGCCATTATTCTGCCACCCTGGGCAGCCCAGGTCCTCTTGTGGTGTAAAATAGAGTGAAGGCAACTTTCCGCTTCACGTCTTTGTGGCTTCATGCACATGGAGGCTGGCTGTGAGGCTATGAGTGCTGTGTTCTTTCAGCAGTCGTCGTGTGGTCTCAATCTCTTTACACGTTTCACTGCCAGGCTCCTCTCTACCAGGCCTCCCCAAACTGTGTAATCAGCAGATGTCTTTATAGAGCAGCCCACTGCCACATGCACACCCCGTATTCTTTGCCAATTTCACTTTGGCAATATATAAATTTTTTTCTTTTAGATTATTATTATTCTTTCGAGCCTGGCAGCCATGTTGGTTTTGTGCTTAATATGGCCCGAGGTTTCGAATAGTGCTCCATTCAGCACTTTGAATTTATACACCTGAATGATATGTCCCAAGTGTACTTAGACCAGCCTGTTCTATTATACCACAGACCTGCTGATTTAAACAAATCCACGTGAAAAAGAAAATCCTAAAGAATTCTTCAGTGACCTTCATAAAGACACAGTCAAACCAACAGCAGGTTTCAGGGCTCAACGTCTCACATGATGAAAAAAAATAATCGCTGTTAGTATAATACGTGGAAGGAAGGCAGCTGCCTTTTATGAATATTCTGGTACAAGAAACCGTTTCCTGTAAATTCCCTATTCACAAAACAAGACATCGTCGTACATGTAATTAAAACACACTACGTAATTACATTGAATACGTTTTATGAAACGACCTAAAATGCCCAGTCCTACGAACGGCTGAATTAGACTCAAATACTTGTCCTGTGCCGTGGCTCTTTACTGACAACACTCAAAAAAAAAACTTGTTGGATGAACATAATAAAATTATGGAAAGTATTTCCATCTAATTAAAATGCGTTAAGATAGCAAGAAGCTATTTTGCTTAGTGAACCAAATGTAAACAGGGTGAAGCAACATGATATATTCATGTTAATGTTACCTAATGACCATGGGTCAGTCCCACTAATGTTTTTAGGGTTGATTGAACATAATTTTCTTGGGTTATTTGATCATGTATAATATTAATACTTGTTACTTAATTTTATAGGGTAGTAACAAGTTAATTTAAATTAATTAATAAATTATGCTATACTAACACAACCAATGTAAAGTTATCAAATGTTTTGTGCCAACATTAGCTTTTCAAAATTACATACAAATAAAGTAATCTTTGAAACAGTATTTCTATTATGTAAACTAACATATATCCCCAGCTGGTGTGTAGGTTGGAGAAGACACAAAGCACATTGGATTTAGACTGGTTAGAATACTTTATAAGCTTCATAAAAACGATAAAACAGCTTTCAAATGTCAAAGGCAGCTACAAAATGTCACTAACATCCAGTATTGTACATACAGCATTGGGCCAATATTTCAAACAACTTTTAGTGGAGGGTAGCTGAGGTTGAGAGCATATAACAAGAGCAAACAACAACACAGCAAGTGGGACACTACCCAACTCATCCAGGACTTGAAACGATGACTACATCTTCAGGGTCATCATCTGCCTCTGCATCTTTGTGAATGACAAAAACTTCAAGAATTGGCTCTATCATGGCTTCTTCAAGGCGTCCACGATCTGAAATGTAAAATTAAATAAGCGGATGATGTTATATAACACTTTAACTTTTAAAGCATATATAAATCACTTTGAAATTTTAAACTTACATGAAATAAATAAAAAAAACATTCTTACCATCCATTCTTTCACAAGGTTGCCAGGATCTTCATTGAGGAACACACACTGGGCTTAAAGGATGTACTCTTCTGACATCAATGGAGTTAGTCTTTAGGACAAACAAAGTAATCACACAAAAAACAAAACAATTTTAATCTATTTTAGGGAACAATTTTTATTCAAGTGAGTAGCTGTCACTAACATATTACGACATAGATTTTTTTCCCATCATCATACCTGGGTTATGGGAACCATGATGCTCTTAATCTTTTGTCCTTGAATGCCGCCTTCCTTGCCAAACACCGTTTTCAGGTCTGAAGAATAACCATCCAGCATGGAGAAGAACTGTTGCAGCAAACTGTTGTAGTCCTCTTAAATTTATTCTTAAAAAGAAAAAAGTACACAAGTTATCAATGCACTGAATGGCAAATGTGTAAACAATACTTTGATACATTTTAATATATTTTGTTTGTCTGATCAGAATCACATTGTATATATATAGACATATTTATTGACCAACCTCAGAAACACAGAAGAGAGCAGGCCATCTGGTTTTGAACTCTGTGATGAAGGGTTCATCTCTGATAACTTCTTGCCTTGTGTTTGCGATAGTTGTATCTACTAGAAAAAGTCACGCTGCACTCCTTGCATCTCCAAATACCTTAGAGTCTATTTATCTTATTTCTTTTCATTCCCTCTTACCTTACTTTTTCTTAAACAACTTGTGGACATGTAGACATCTGACGCGACACTAGCAGATGATTCCCTGTCCTGCTGTCTCTTCTCAGCTCTAGAATGGGACACTTTCACAGAATGGCCATTGGAGGTAAACACCAAGAGACACATTTTAGATGATAAAGAACAGGTTTCAAGTCAAAATAGCTGTAATAAATTAGGAAACCAATTATGTGCTGTGAAATGAGTACACAATCTTATAAAAAGGTACAAATGTTAAAGCTTAATTAAATAAATACTTGTGTAAGCAATTTGATTATTTTCCTTTACCGTGTGAAACAAATAGATTTATGATAATACGATATACAATGCAAACAATATGTAGAGTGAAATAACTCAAACACCATTTTGGTAGGTTTGTGTAAATTACCTCAGGAAATGCATAGCATGACAGCACATTTCTATTTAATGTTCATGGGTTACCTTTCCATTAGGGCAAGTCTCTGTACTTCTGTTTTCCGTTTCCAGTAGTTCTCTGCTCTAACACCTGCGGACGGAGAGTATATGTCAGAAAATATTGCACCAACCTGAACAAATGCCGCTGACTCGTAAAATCCTCGTCGCATCCAAACCGACCGAGGGGCAACGCTGATGTCGGTTATTTGAAATTTGAAAATCCCGCGCCCGCGCGATGAACTCGCATTGGAAATACGTAAAAGTCTCATTCCTAACTGAGCAAAGATCGCCGTTTAACGGCTATAAAATAATATAAAAAATTACAATATATATATATATATTATTGCAGATAAGCTTATTTAAAACTAGCACGTTCTCAGTGTTGTACGGAAGCTAGCTAGGTTAGCTTGTGAGCACAGGCGCAGTCACATAACACGGATACGTACTCTAGCTAATTAAACATCCAAAATGCTAAAAGGCACTATATATAGCTACTAACAACATTTCTGCACCCATGCGGTTTTTTATTCAATGGACGTTAAACTTACCTTCTTGCACACATCATGAACAGGTGTTTTCCTTTACGTCAGGATCCTGAAGAAGCGGCAGGGCCGTAGTCCAAGTTGTGAATTTGCTCATTACTGCCACCTTCAGCTCTGGACATGTTGTTGTCTAAACCTACTTTTATTACGTTGAGTTAACATAAAATATTGATGTAACCTGTTGAAGTTGTTACATTTACGTGATTTTATTATGTTCAGACACAAAACAAGAATTTATATTGTTGAAGTTGCATGTTAAAATTATGTTAATGTAGCATGCACCCAATCCAGGTTTTTTGAGTGAATACGATAAAATGGCTACAACAGATTAGCTACCGTATCGGCACCGGGTTAAAATTTTGCCGTACGTAATTGTGTAAAACTGTATGCTAGTGTAACCGATATTGTTCTCGTTGCAGATTTTCCATATTTTAAGCACAATTTGAGTTACTGTACTGCCCGGGGTTAAGCTACGCAAACAGTAGTTTGTGAATTAGCCCCGCGTGTGACACGCTTAAACATTTATTTGTGTGATATGTCAGTCGAAAAAATAAGTACACTCTTAGACTTTCACTCGTAAGACTCTTACTTGTGCTGTTTTACGGTTTCGTATTTAAACAATTTGGCAACTTCAGTCCGTGCTACAACTAACTTTCTTGGATTGAACACGGGCCCATGTGGCGTAATCTCTTCGTTCATTATGGGCATGTTGCAAGATGCATTTTCAGGTCCACGAGCACCACCTGGGCACCATCAGGCCACGAACATGCCAGTGCTCCTAGTCTGTCACCAGCTTCAACGTTGCTGCGGAAGGTGGCAGACTTGTTATGGGCTGGGTACTCGTGAAGTGAGCTGTCAAAATTAGCAACATTTCTGGTTTGTTTAAAAGGCAAAATGGGTCACAGGCTGCGGCAACAACTAAGACCCAAGAGGGATGCCATGATGTTCATGGCTGAGAAATTATTCATTGCTGTTGTTATCACATGTAGAAAATATTTTCCGATTTTGCTCATTATCATCTGAAATAACCTGTCAGTTAGGGGAACTAATTATTTCACATAATTATGTCATATTAAGTCATATAAACGTGGTGATACTTCTGTCACTTACTCCTTAATGTCTTTACTGACCTTTGATAGTGATCACGTTAATGACAACTCCACAAATTCACTTTTATTAATTGGGGATTTTGCAACAGTAATGACATGAAGGGAGGTGTGTGTGTATGTGTGTGTGTGTGTGTGTGTGTGTGTGTGTGGGTGTGTGTGTCTAAGTGGTGATGTTAGACTTGTACACTTGGCAAGCATTTTTTTGTTCGCTCCATTTGGTGACAGATTGGGTTTAAATAACATTATATCTTCACAGTTGTGACTCACAAGCCTCAGCGTTACAAAGTCAGGGTGAGGTTTAGCACTTCGGATCAGGCTAAAGGAGGACCAGGTCGCCTCACTTCGTCTTTTGGTTTATCACGTTCTGCTAGGCCCAATGTGGGACTCAATTAAGCATGTCTTCAACACTCTCGTACTGTGTGTCAATGAGTCCAGCCTTTCCTAAAAAAAACAATTATTTCTCCAGACGTCTGCCACTGATCTCTCTATTGCACGTTGACAGTTTGAGAACGGCTGACAAATGACAGCAACATTCTGCTTAAGCGACGGCGCTGAGTTGTTTAGAAACGTTTAAAAATATAACAAACTAACCAACAAAAGAAGAATTAAAAAAAACGGGTTTGAGTTGCGACATACCGTAGATTCGTGTTCACAGGTAGCCAATGATTACAGGCGTGTGGTACAAAAACGAAACATAGCTTCACACTGATTGCGGCGTGTTGCATTGTGGGGTGCTAAGCATCGCTCAAACGCTTCCAGCTACCACGCTAACGTCGACGCTACTGTTTTCAGCGTGACTTTGAATCTTTCGTTGGAGGTCGTAGCAGGGTGCGTCTTTCTCCTGAACCCCTTGCAGGAGAGCATGCGGGGGGAGCTTTTTTAATATCGACGCTCCGGGCTCACAAAGCTCCAGCAATGTTAATGTTGCATTAACTCTCTGAACCAGTTTACATTACCGTCGGCCCTGCCCCCCTCATCGGCCATGTTTGTTTTTGCTAGTGTTGTGCTATCAAAGGCTAACTGCTTTACAGCACCTCCTGGTGCTCCCCGCGAGGAAACTTCTCGTTTTGGAATGAAGAATTCACGCCACACATTTAAAGGTAATAACAACAGCCCATTTCGCTATGTGTGAATTTTTTTATTATTTTCTTTCTTTCAATATTTTGAACCGTAATTATACTACTGAACGAATGCAGAATAGGACAGACCTGTAAAATCACTAAACCAGGCTAACTGAGTCGTTTCTGTTGATTCACTTTACATCTTCTCCATCACTACTTATGCGCTTTAACCTTTTTAGCCCAAACTAGCCTTCTAACCAGATGAAGTTCTAACTGTGACGTGTCTTTTGTAAGCAGTAAGCATGATGTACTTGTTGTCCAGACACACTGGAGTGTGGCCTTTTGCTTTAAGGCTTTGCCTATGCTCTGCTTTGGCGCACTTGTTCTGTCCTGAGCTGCCTGTCCTTCAAATCCAGGGCTTAGTATGAGGTGGGGCACGAAGGAGGGATAAGGGCTGTCACCGCCGCTGCTGGGGTGTCTGCACCAGCAGTGGATAGAAACTAATAAAGACGCACACTGGCAGGACTCTGCCACCAGGCAATGAGATGTCACCCTAAACAAACTGCAAGATGTTGGCAGTCAACTTCCTGGTTATATAACGCTGACCCATTTAACTGAAAGAAATGTTCTAGAGCCCTCTCAGTTTACTTGGTAAAGATGTTCTGGTTCCGAGGGAGCAAAACAGTCGGTGTTTGCTATTTATAAATTTTTAAGTTTAATTTACCACCAACCAATCACTTTATGCTATGAGTCTCTAAAGTTTTTGAACATTCAGACGCAGTGTTAGTTTTTCTCTCTACAACAGAGATGTTTGATGTTGGCTAGCATCGATGCTAGCTGCAAATTTGTTTTTTTTAATACAAGTTTACTAGACCTCACGACTTCATCAGTTTAACTTTTGCTTTCAAACTTTAATGTCAAAGTCCTTGGAATGTGCATCATTGTCAGCAGTATATGTCAACAGGTCACACATCACATATGTCAACTTTATAAATACTGAGTGACATGCAGCAGATATTCTCCCTCAAAAAGTGATGTGTGGCAGCACGAAGCTCCATCAAATGTTGTCATGGCAGGACAGGTAACGCCACAGAAAACAAAATTCCAACCAAAATATACTTCAACAGTCAAAATAGAGTGCTGAAAATGAACAAACCTGGCTGTTTAGCCTAGATGTGACTGAATGTCTTCAAATTTGAAGGGAAATGTTACAAGGCAATGAAACGCAGAAACCAGAAAGTGTCAGTCCATCAACGTTGAAGTGAAAGTGTAGGTTAAAATGACAATTCACGGTCACATATTTTGTAATTAACACAAAGAAGGTCAAATCATTTATTTAATGAACATTATATATATCTCTCTCTTAATTTATTTCCAAATTGTTATGTATTGCGCTAAATGAAACTGCGATAAATAAAAACGCTCAAAGGTATATCAGTTATGACCTGATATATAAGGTTGCTTTAATTTGACTGTGTGAAATTGGAACATCTTTGAAGAACATTTGCAAAATCCTATTCCCTATTTATTTATCATCAGTGGTGTGACTCTGACGTCTCTCTTTCATACACTAGAGTCATTGCTGAGTTCATGTAAGGTAAATTTATCAAAAGAACGTGACCAGAAGCTGCAGGTAAGCCAGTTTAACTCAACAAAATGAAACTGCGTCCTGTGATGTTAGCCTGAATCCTCCCACTTTTCGTAATGCATTACATATGTAGATACTGACAGTGTTCAATTTACTCTCAGCTATCATCATCATCATCGTCATCATCATCTCTTCACTATTTTCTGTACGTTGTTATAGGCGCCTAGACAAAACAAAACACAAAACTGATATCGGTAATATTTAAGATATTTTAGCATAAGCGGAAGCTTATAATATAGGCAAACTATTTATTATATGAAGTTTGTGAAAGTGTTTTTGTGAAAAATTATTTGGTCGGAAAAATTTGCTAAATCTGTAATTATCGGTAATAATGACAAATAATAAATAAGCCTACAGTGTAGCAAAATCACGACCAAGTAAAATAACATTTTTAACTTGCCAAATAAGTAATTGTATTCAAGAATCGCTGGTAAAAAAATATTTGAATTAGCTATTATTTTTGCAATGTAACAACCTTTGTAGGTTTATTTTCACTTTATTTGTCTGCCAGTCATACAGTATACTGATTAATTGTATAGTTTAAAAATCTTACTCAATATACAGTATATAGTTCAAAAATACAATTCAATTTATGGTAAAATAAAATTTGAAGAATATATTTTTTTTAAATCAAAATCTGTTAGTTTTAATACATTCCGAAAATTATTATCGAGTGTAATTTTGTTTTTTTTGAAAAAGTCAAACCGTATTTTTAACAATATTTTGTTAAAGTTAGTATTACTGTGCGTGTTAAAAATAAAAATCTATTTTTTTCTTGTTTTCTCTAAAAGATAATGAACATTTTAGTTTTAAACTATTATACAGACCCAACACAATAAATGTAAACGTAAATTGTTATAACAAATGCTTGTAATTCGTATATAATTCATATTTCAGCGCTATAAAGAAACTTGTATAAGAATTGGTGAAAACTTTTTCAGCTTATGTCAGACAAATGGTATGTGCAAGTACAATCACAGAGCAATTATGCATACTTGTGTTAGTTTAGTTGTTTGCTGAAGAAGCCATCTGTTTCTAGGTTTCTTTGTAATTCTTTCAGTTGTTTTCATATTTGTGAAACTTCATGCACGCCTTCAAAAGACAATGAAATTCATTAGTTCTCTATTACAAGGTGGTGTCTAATTGGCAGAAGATTCTTTTATTTCAAGTCTTTTTGTTTCTTCAAGGGACATCGTCTAGAATGGGAGGCTCTCATAACAATCTAATAATATGCATTGATAAATAAGAACCAGTGTTTGTGATCAAAAGCTGAGTCAAATCAGAGATGTTTCTCTAAGGTTGAAATACGAAACTTCTCAGTTTGCAGAATGAAAGCCCACCATCTGTTTTTCTATGCTCATCTGTAGAGAGGACATTGAACTGTCAGCAATGTCCCGCCTCCTTATCAGGACACTCACATTTCCCCAAAACACAAATCTTCATTTCTTTACCAGTCTATTGTGCCTCTTTCATTAAGTCAAGTGTATTGAAAATACAAACAATAAGAATTTGTTAATTTGACTGAAATAAGTTGCATATCTTCCATGTTGTTATTGTAATTTGTGCGATGTTAATCTAAAATATTATTTATAATCTAAAATGTCTAAATATAAAGTTGTAGTTTATGCACATATTCTTAATATTCATTTTATTTCCATCTTTTTGTTGAGCTTTACTCCCGTCAACCAACAAACAAACTTTAAACATTATGGAGCATACAGTAAAACCCTCAAAATATTTTCACATGCATCTCCACTTTAAGATCTGAGATGAGTTATATAGCAATCGTATCCTTTATATCTCGATTACAAGAAGACTCGCTCTCTCACGATTTCCTAACACATAGGGAGAAAAAAAGCATAAAAAAACTCTGAAGGCTTTCCTTGTGTCATTATGTGAAGGCTTTCACTGCAAAGTCTCAAACAGACTTTCATATGAAGCTGTCACATTTTACTCATCTCATAACTCACAAATCTGGCTGAAAATATTTCGCTCACTCTAATGCCGAAGTCTGTTGAAGTGTGCTGTTGTTTTATTTACACCATTTGTCTCTACGTCGCGCAAATTGTAAACAACCTCATGCTAAGAAAACAGAATTACACGTTTTAAAAGTCAATCCGAAGCTGTAATGTCAGGAAATCTTTGAGACAATGAACTGCTTGTATATAACTGCACACGCTGTTTATCTAAATCGTAAAGTGCAAAAAGACTGGGAAGTATTTAGTTGCTCAAAGGAAGCAGACAAAGAGAGAAATTGGAAGATTCAGGGCGTAGAAAGTCACGTATGTGCTGCTTTCAGGCACCATTCAAAGACTACCAGCTCCATCTTCTTCCTGCCCTGTTAGCTTAGCAACAGCGGCCATTTTGTCTGCATTTGCATTGCTGTAAATGTCTTCTTCAGGTCATGCCACATTTGTTTGAAATTCTGGTGAGGAGATGGTAAGCCCAATTTCATTTGAAATTTCTGCAGGACTGAGATCTCTTCATTTGCGCCTTTAACCCAAACGCAGAGCGAGAAATGTAATTTACAGCAGCCATGTGCTGGGCATGTTCTGGGCAGTAATGCTTTCATTTCCTGCTCAGAATGTACAAGACAGTATTTAGCGTTTAACCACATGGCTGTCACACAAATGCGCATGCATGCAAGGCGCGAGCAGTATATGTGCGCGCACGGATCTACACTAACGCGCACGCACACGAAATAAGATGAGCTGATCCCTTCCTTAGATTCTGCGTCAACCACCCGCTGCTCCCACTGCCACACTGCGTAGACAACCAACCACAGGATGTATACACCCAGCTGTCCAGAGGTCACCTTGGTTTACTTGACTGGAGTGGATGCACAGAGGCAGAGACCACCACCACCCACCACAGCTCCTCTACCAACATGTGTTCAGCTCTCTATTACCGGATCTTTAGTCACGCTGTATGGGTAAGTAGCACAATCTGTACTTTTTTACTCAAGTCAGCTGTGCCAAAGAGCAAAAACCGTGATGGACAGAACTGCTGAAGACGTCTCTCTCTTATGTCTTTCCACTCTTTGAAAATCTGTAATTTACACTCACACATTATCAATTAGTTATAGTTCTACCAATTAGCGTCTTCCTTTTCAACTTTGCCAGAATTATTCACTTGAAATCAATAAATTTTTTATCTAGTGTTTCACAGAACCACTAGACTTGGGCTGCTGGGAGAGTAGTGTTAAACACTTTCCTCCAGCCCCTTTGCTGAGCCTCAAATTTAAAAAAAATGACCCTACTGTAGATTATGGAGATGGACAGTTACATGCATGAGACGTTTTGCATCTTAAGATAGATGTCGATGCAAATGCTCAGAGGTCAATGAAATAAACGCAGCTTTACCCACTAAAACCTGCTCACGCGTTTTCTTTCTCCACGTTTCAGAAGTTGATAGGCTCATTGTCACTTCTCAGTCTGGAGCACTGTGACTTGCTTACATGTATCAGGTACCAACTCGTCGATTGTATGTCACCACAGAAAGTTCTGCAAACATACACACACGGACACTCACCTCTGCACTGCAGAAACACACCACTATGTAAACACTGGAGCCCATCTGATTCTGGTAAGGTCCAAAATGTCCATGTTATTGGCACAGAGGGGTGAAAAGACTGGGAGTGAGGCCCGCTGACTGGCTTTCTGTGTATCCAGAGAGCTGCCCTGACCACCCTGGTAAATATAGGGGAGCAAATCCTTTTCAGGTTGAGAGTATGACACGGGACTGCCACATAAATCAGTGCAGGCCCTGCCCGGCACAGGCTGGGAACGCCATGGGAGCGGTAGGCGGCTCTACGGTGAGGTTTTTGGGGAAGGATTATGGATTGAGACGTACAGCTGGGAGGCTAAAGTTACACTTTTCATTACCACTTCGAGGGGGTCTTGGCTGCCTGGAAGCCAGTCAGATTTGTGAGGACCTCGTTCTCCCACTAGAATGGTTGTAATTCTGCACCTGAGGATAATTGTTTTTGATATGGCAAAAACAATTTGGCGAAATGCGATGGGAAATGCAGTTTTTTTCTCTTTTTTTTGCCAATGGAAGAATGAAAAAAAATAAAGGAAAGCGAGAGGGCATTGTGAAAAGTCCTCATTCACCAAAAGACTAGAGTAAAGAGAGAGCAGTATGCCCCCTTCTGGCTCTTTTCTTCTCTCCCTCTTTTCTTCTCCTTTTTTCCCTGGCGTCTGGAGATGTGAAGAAATGTCTTTTGATCAACTCTGACAGAGACTGGGCCATGTGAAGAGGGTGGCTAGCGGGACTCTGCCAATCCATGCAAGGCAAAAATGTTCCTAATAAGAGAGTAATAAGCTAACGAGTGCTGGGTGTCTGTCTGATCCGCATTCTGGGTACTGTTTGTGCCAGCACACCCAGTGCCTTCTGACGTGTACCCGACTCGCACCAGCCTTTGGACTGTTTGCCAGGTCACTGCATTTCACCTGGCCCGTCCCATATGCTCTCATCAATGGTGCAATAGTCTGAAAGTGAAGTACCTTGTGGCACAACAAAATTGGAAGTGGGAGTATTTCTATTTCTAATTTTACACACATCGCAGGATTGTCAGTGTCCAGAATGTACAATATGTTTTGTATTTGCTTTGCTCAAAATATACAGGCTTGGAAAAATAAAGTGCAGGGTTGGTTTTGAGCAAAGCAAATTTGTCTCACCTTGCCCACACAACATCAGCCTGGGCTATTTCCACAAGTGACTGCTTCCATTGTATGTGTAGGTTTGAAGTGGTCACATATCAAAGGGCTTTGACTCTGCAGGGTGGATTCTCTGGTACTCTGTACAGCACAACAAGGAGATAGTTACTGCTCACAGCTTCCCTCTGCAGCACCCTAGCTCAAATAAACACATCACCTCCACTGCAGGGGGAGGAGGACAACAGCACAGCTGCCAACCCCCTCTGTTTTTTCCAGGAGCAGCATCAGCCAAGTCCACAGTGCTGCGGGGCATCCCAGGCATGAACAGGTGCTCCGTTGGTGGAGTTGGGCCGGGTCTTAGGCATGTCTCTGGGCCTGTGCTGCATGTGTGAGGGCTGGTGAGCATGGGCTGGCCAGACTTTAATGGTGTGTTGGTGAGTCCTGGGCCCAGCTCTGGTAATTATGGTGGGGAGAAGGCGATTAGGCAGCGCTGAGCAGCCCAGCGAGGGGGACGGGCCTACGCCCAGCAGGGAGGGGAGTCCTGCTACGGGAGGGACCAATCAAGTGTAAAGCAGAGTGCAGACCTTGGGCCTTGGTTCAGTGGGAAAGGGTTTGGCCACTGGTTCAGAGCACCGCAACTTTCACGGATTAGTAGAGACACTATTCTGAAGACTGAAAGGGGGAACACAGCACGGAGGCAGCATCAATGCATGCGTGCACGCACACAAACACACACAGTCGCACGGGCTCTCTCTTTCTTTTCCGCTCTCCCTCTCTCTCTCCCATACAAAACCCACCAACAGCTGGGAGGAGGGCTACAGCCGTTGCCATATTGCCATAGCAACGGCATATCTCACATTTAAGCCCAAATGAAGACACTTTGGGCTGCAACCAGGATATTTATTCTTCCAGTTAATGGAAGTATTTTAATAGTTGCTCTCCGTGCTCGCAGAATGCTTCCCCCTGACTGAGTTAATGAGCTGCAATTGGAGGTGCTCGGTGCATCAGACAAGCATCTTGTCATTTTGTGAATTACTGGATATCTACACTGCGAATTTAACTGGTGTATTTGTATGGCAAAGGAGCTTCCTTATCTGATGCAGGAACCAGATTTTTGGTTACTCTTCTTTGCTGCCTTTGGTCCACTGTAGAATTCATTGCAAACAAATGAATCACATTTGGGGAAGCAATTTCAAGCAAAACGATTGTGGTCTCAAATTAAACATCTTTCACTGTTCAGTGCTTTTTGCAGGTTCACCTCAGTGCAGTGCTTAAGCTCTACATGCATTAGATGTTTTGATCCATTTGGTTTTAAATGTAAAAGTAAAGTATTTGCAAAGAGGAAACGAGTTTAAATAACAAAAAAAAAACAGAAGAAGAAGTAATTATTTAAAGGTTTGTTTTAAGGACAACTTCCTGCAGTGTTAAAGCTTTAAAAGTTAGTTAAGTTGATTCACACATTCAAAAAAACAGCTTCCTCCTCCGTTTGCTTTTGTGCATCAAACTAATAAAACATCACCAACAAACATCTGGTTTCAGCTGTTTCTGCTAAAGGATGTATTGGAAGCATTACAACAGCTTCGGTTTTCCTCGCACGCTTGTTTTCATTGATTGTTTTGGTTGCTTTTTGTCCTCATTTTGAAAATAGAGTAAACACGTAAACAGTGACGCTGATCTGTTTCTAGATGGGGCTGGGGGTACGGGAACTCCGCTGCTCCTCTGTTTAATGGCGTCTCTTCCCCAGCGTGCGTGCGTGTGTGTGTGTGTGTGTGTGTGTGTGTGTGTGTGTGTGTGTGTGTGTGTGTGTGTGTGTGTGTGTGTGTGTGTGTGTGTGTGTGTGTGTGTGTGTGTGTGTGTGATTTAGCATTCTTTGAGATGAGGAGCGTCTGCCTGTATCCAGGGGCCTCCCCCCACCCCATCTCACGCTTGCCTTCGGTACGATCACTCTGCAAAGCTCGCTCGCTCTCTCTCTCTCTCTCTCTCTCTCTCTCTCTCTCTCTCTCTCTCTCTCTGACAAACACTTCCTGTCACTCTCTTGGTTTCTCCCTTTCTCTCTCACTGTGCATTGCTCATCATGCTTCATCTTTGAAGTCGCAGCTTTCTCTTTCCCCTTTTTTTGTCTCTGTGTGGCTTTGATGCACTAACATTCTGTGAATAGTTCTTCTAAAGCCCAGATCCTTGTGCCTTCTTCTTCTGCCTATGCCAGTGTTGGAATGGTGAGTCTCTCGCCTTTGAAACGACGTCCATAAATTACAACTTGTCAAGTGTCATTTTTCTTGTTTACAGCCATTTTGGGCTCCCGCTCCCCCTTGTTCCTCTCCTGTGTTTCACATTTAATTGCACCAATAATGTTGGTGGCGCTCACCAGCTCTGCACATGCAGCTTGTTGCCACTAAGGGGGTGCGGAAACTATTAAAATATTTTCCAGGCTTTATGAGTTTTATGTGTGTAATTTGTGTGGATATATCCCACTGTGTTACCACCAACCAGGAGAACAGAATGAGATTGTGCTGTGGCCTGTGTTACAGTAGTGAGAGGGAGTCCGGAAGAAGCACGGGGAATGGGCTGAAGGCTACGAGGAGGAGGTACAAAGCGCTGCGAAGAGGGAGGAAGAGGGAACGAGAGGGAGAGTTAAGTCTGTACAGGAAACCTGCACTAAGTGTTCCTAAAGAGCTTGTTTGTTTTACTCCCCTACACAAACAGCGTAATTTATTGCATGTCTGCTGAAGTCAGCAGCCCTTTATAACCCCACAATAATTTCCCATATGTTCCATATATCACCACAGAGGGAGGGTGGACGAGAGAGAGAGAGAGAGAGAGAGAGAGGGCAAAAAGAAAAGAAAAACCAAAAAGGACTGAGGCAGCAAACGTTAGCGCTCACACAAAGACGGGCGCACACGCGAGATGCGGTCAGTTGCTGCAGGGACAGCGCCGTTGTCTTATTTAGACTGGAGCTGGCGAGCGTGGACGTATGTGCTATTCCCCGCACATCGCTGCACCTGTGGGTGGGCTGTGAAATATTAAACACTCTTGTTCGTGCTGTTTACTCTCATCATTAAGTCAGAGCCCCTGGTAATAGAAAACTTCTCCCCTCTGGATCTGCAGCAGGGAGCACCTTGTAAAGGCCTGGCACAACCTCCACTTCCCCGTTAGGACCAGTTTGTTCTTGTCAAGACCCATGTGCCATGATGCGGCTGACGAGGTGTAGGCGTTCTAAAATAGGAGGGATTTGAGTCAGCAGCTTCCCAGAGCTCCGTCTTAGTTACAGGGCTTGGAATGAGCCACGATAGGCAGACTTTTACCTGCGTTGGGTTGATAGGCTGCGATGAGTGTGTGCCTTTGTTTACTGTATTTGTGAGTGCGTGAGCCAGTGCGTTCTTTAATCTACACGTTGGATAACACACCATCACCCTTTATTTAGCGATTCATGAGCAAAATAAAAATAATTCATTATAACACGCTTTAGTGTCTCTGATGTTTTTGTTGGTCTTTTACCAACAGTTGCAACTTTTCTATGACTCTGTTTATGATTTGAACTGTGTAATTGTCATTATATGTTTTTACCAGCCTCCTCCTACAGATGTCGGCATGACAAAACTATGTAAAAGCAAGTAAAAACACCAAACAACACATTGCAAAATATTTTTCAGCATTGTACAATACTTATTTACCGCTTTGAGTTAGTTTTATGTCAAATCACGTTGGTATTACTGTGCTTAGAGCCCAGATGTGACTCAAACAGGCGGTTCCTCGTTGGTCTGGTTGATTCATCCAGCGAGCGGATGGGATTGTGGAGGTGGGGGCCGGTCGGTGGGGGGTCAGGTTCGGGTGCCACAGAGCCGATCGATCCCCAGCTGCAGGTGGCCGAGCTGGAGAACAACACCAGGCAATCCAAAGCCTGTCCTGACTGCTAAGCAAGCGGCCTACGCAGGCAGCTGCACACAGGCAAAGCGGCACATATGCAGGGACCACGCACCCCAGCAATCATCCCATCAGACAGATGTACTCACTTGAGAAAATAGTTCGACAGTTGTTTGATATTGAATTCGATAGTTTAGTCGCAAGCCACCGGCGCTGAGTGCTTCATACAGCCGCTGTGGGGACCCTTCAGAAAATAGTCACGCACATAATAAAACAATTCAATTCACAGCTTATTATTACTACTAATCTTCATTTCGCTTGAAAAATTCCAACATAATCACAAAAAAATGACATGAAAGAGGATTTGTGGATGACAAAAGTAAATAATGGTGGTTGCTGGAGACGGTGAATCATAATGTATGCACTAAAATCTGTTCTATTTGTCCTTGCATAATTAAAAGCTCAGAGAAGGCGCCTCTTTACAGAAAGGATGAACATTTTGTTGTGTGGAGGCTGAACTTCCCTTTTTACAGCACGGGCTTGTGTACAATAACAAACAATGTGATTACTCATAGGAAACACATTCACGTAACACAATGGTTAAACCTATTTTTCTACTCATCCACAAACATGTGAATCGTTTTTTGTGTGAGCGGCCCCATCGTCATTCACACTGAAATAGGTTACGCATTGACGTTTAAGTCACAGGCGGAGTGTGAAACCCCCCAAATCCTTTCATGTCTGTTTAAAAAAAAAGGTCTCTTGTTTAGGAAGACATCTTTAAAATCAGCGTTTGTAGTGGCAGTCACTACATTCCAATGAGTTTAAGATGTAATAGCTTAAGAAATGGATGAAAAGCTGAAGTCGGAACACTGGAGAAAAGGAGTCAGTCAGGAAGAATGGGTATTTTACTTTAAAGTTTGCTGGAGCCTGAGAGCTCTGTCAGTTCAGCAGACATACAAGTTAGCTTAGAATGAGAGGAATGATTTTGTGTTTGGGTCCCTGGGGATGGAAAACTGTCTGGACACAGTGTGCAGTCAATAGCAGATCGATATCTCTACAATATCAACCAGACCCGACCTGACTCCCTCCTCCCACTATCCCAAGCACAAACAACATGAAATGAAATTTTATTTGATGTTGCTCTGTGGGCAAATGATTGAAGGTTGCCTTGGGCTAAAGAAGATTTGGTAGGAAAAGAAAACTTTAATATGTCGCCAGCGCTAATGATTTACAGGCACTGCAGTGAGGATCACAGATGTGTTGATCACAAGTATCTGTAATCAGATGTATTGCTGCTTAGTATTGATGTAATATATTACTTTTATATTGCCTGTTTTATTATAGGCCTGCATTTAGGAAGGCAGTTTTACTGGATCTCCAGAATTGAACAGACCAGCGTCATTTGGCCTTTCCTACCAACATGGGGGAATTATTATAGCATCAGCTGATAGTTTAGCTTTGATGGATCCATCGTGTTACAGCTGAGGCTACAGTACCAGTCTGGCTCGTGGCTGCTTATACGAGCTGGTAGAATAGAGGGAAGAGAAAATTGGTTCGCGCTTGAAACACTCAGTGCTCAGTGGAAGCTTGATGAAAGACATATCCTCAGAAATTTATATTAATGCTCCCCAAAGACTTTATCAGGATTAGGGGAAGATATATTGCAATGGCTTGAAATGATTCTGCAACTGCCACTTGCCAGATAAGGGCTTCTCCTATTTTGCTTCTCAGTGGGACAGATTCCTGTAACATATAGCAAATAAAGACACAGAAAAAGAGGAAAAACATGTAGTCGATCAGAGGAAATGAGAGAAATGTCAAGGTCTTCTCTTCATTACCAAAATGGCCTCCTCAAAACGCTCCCTGGTGAATTACCGCTTGTGAATAGGCTGCAGCATTCATCCGCTATCCTATGCAAACAAGTTGTCCAAGTACCACATTGTTTCAAAGGACCTTGTGACACACCAAAAAAGCAGGCAATGTCTTGGACACACATGCTACCCCAGACTCTTTCACACCCAGGCTAAACGTTTAGCCACCCCGGCTAATTAACTGCTGTGAAAGAGTGCGCATCAAAGGGAGGCGGAATTTGAAGTCTCTCTGACCAACCCTCGGGTCCAGAGGTCAGCCCTTCTCCAAGACAGAAGTTTGGACATCCTGGCCCTGGACCTCAGGACGCTAACCCTTAACCCCTGCTGAAGCATATCAAAGCTCCAGCAGCAGAGGGCTGCACAGACGTCCCCCAACAATAACAGGAGGACATCAAAGAGCGAGTTGGAAAAAGACAAGAGGGAAAAAAAAATAAAAGCGAGCCAATATCAAATTCCCTCTTATTCTACAGATATTCCAAAAGATGAATATAATTAATCTCTCCAAGTTGTCATGGGTCTAAAAGGCCCTTGCTGTGCTGCAGCCTCCTTGGGGCACTTGAGGAGAATTATGTGATTAAACAGACCTGTGAATTCTGGACACAGGCGGAGAGAAGAAAGCTTCAGTCCTCTTCATAATGCCCCTAATGAAGTGGCTGGTGGCTCCGTCATCCCTGGCTGGGCCCTGTGCAGCCTGTTCACAATCTGTCTAATGACAGAGTGGGGGCTGCCGAGCGCACCAGTGCTTCCCAGTAAGCCACAAAGGGAGATCACAGGCTCCATTGTGGCTAGGCACAGGAGCTTAGCACTCATCAGGCCCAATAAACCTGTCTCTAGTCAGGGTAGGACACACCCCTCCGCCCCATCCAGAACACGCCTTCAGTCATTATGACATCACAGTGACATGGCCTCATCACCTGCTGAAATCAACTTCCACACACACTTTCTACTGTTTTTATTTACGTGTTGACACTGGGATAAGGAGCCTTTTTTCCCTCTTGGCCACTGCTGTTGTGTGTACTGCAGTGCACATAATGTATGGGTATGTATCTGCATACACTGGGTGTTTACTTGCCCGCCCTTTTGCCTCCATTTTAAACAGGGCCGCTCCCCTTGGCCTGCGCTGCCTCCCGGAGCTCCTGCCAAACGTATGCAAATGAGCATGTCCACAATGGTGCCCACAGCTGCACACAGTCGGCCAAAGACAGAGGACAAGGCGGCCGTCCCTTTCATCCGTAACCCCTGATCCCCTCTCAGTAACACGTCATGTTCACCCCAACACTGGTCCCCGCCAAACAACCATGTCGCCTCCTAGCCTAGATACCCACTCCATACAGCTTTTCTTTATACAAACAGATGGGCCTTTGGCCTGGCTCTTAGGCACGTTGGACAGAGTGTCCAGAATGCGCTTAGACGCTCTGCACCGTGTTCCACATACCTCCACCCTGTCCATGGCTCTTGAACCTTTGTTAGACCAAAGTGAAAAAGGAAATGTGGGGGAAAGTAAACAACTTGTGTCTTTTTTTTCTCTGTACTCTTTAAACAGGCTTTCTTCTGTGGTCATTATTTGGGCAAAATTACTGCGGCGAGCGGACAAGGACAGAGGGTGGGAGGAGGGAGGAGAAGGAGGGTTACCCAAAAAGAGTGGGGGTAAAGAACCTGATTGCTTTAATCTCAGTGCTCGCGGCGCACCCTTTTCATAAAGCTCTTTGGCCGTGTGATTCAGACCCAGGCCCCAGTGTTCTGCGCCCCGCTATTGTTCTCACATGAAAATCAATTCCCTTGAAGACCCTCCTTAATCCCGTTTTTGGCGTCAACAATGGCCACTTGTGCACGGCCCTGATAGACTAAGAGCTGGGATGATGCGGCTGTCTGCTCTGATTCCAGCCCATTCAGGTAATGGCGGCCTGCGTCACTTTGTAGTGCCAAGTGCAGGACTCGACAGGAAGACGTTTGCGATCATAATTTCCTGCAGAGCAGAGGCCCAGGCACCCTACACACCCACAAGACTTTTAATTAGGGCAGACAACCACAGAGATTAGAGATCAGCCTGTAACAATGACTGTCCCTTTGAACGGGCCTCAGCCTCTGTCCCCACTGAGCCCATATGGAGCACATAGTGCTATGATCACGCTAATAACGATCACCTCAGCAATAGCACACAGCAGTGGTCTCCACACTGGAGCGCATGTTCTGCAGATCGTGCTGTCCAGCAACTCGCGTGCATCTGCAGGATTCTTTGAATGTACAGTAAATGCAAGATACGAGAATAGTAAGGTTGCTGCCAGTAACAGTAATAATTGTTAATTAGAGTCAAACTCTAGAAGAACGTAGTTTATTTGTCTTAAAAGTAGGATCAAAGCTCAATCTGTGCTGTCTTAAAGACAACCCGGAATGGGTTCCTGCAGCAAGCTGTTCATAATTCTTTGTTTAGTTTTAGGTAGACTTCTGTCTGTTTTCGTCTCCGAGACAAAAACAGCCATGCCTCGGCCTGTCAGGTACTGGCCTTCAACGAGTTCTGATCCTGCTCATATTTTATTGGATTCATACATCAAAACCTTGCTGTTTCCATGATTGCTGGACGCCAGATCGAAGCTTTGATGCAACCTTCCCCTAACTCTCCAAAGACCAACAAAGGCAGCAGAGAGCAGCACCACAGCAACAATCCCCCTTAATTACAGTCAGAGCTATATCTAAAAAATCCTGATGAGGGATACAAAGGCCCAAGTCTACAGAAGAGATTTCATTACTCGTTCCTCTCCTTACCTTTTCTGTGTTTGGCAAAGAAAAGGAACAAAGGAGGAACCCTACTGATTGAAAACTAGCAGAACAGTGACACAACTGATCGCTCATGCATGGCTGGGATTAGGATAAAAGTAGAAAGAGCATGGAGAAGAAAGCACACAACAAAAGAAACAGAGGACTGACAAACTTTTTTTCTTTTGTGGTGAAAAGGATGGAATGAAAGATCTGGTCATACGAAAAGATAAAGAGGGAACGATTACCAAACAGAGGCGGTCCTTTTTAGCCTCTGTACGCCTCCACTCTTGTTCCTTTTAACCAGCTACATGAAAGATGACTCTTGGGACTCTGGTGCCCAATAAGAGACAAACACGCTGGATGAAAATGAATTGTTTATCATGATATTAGTATTAACTCATTCATTATTTGTTGAAAGTCAAGTCACATAAGTGCCAGTCATCTTCAATGTGAATTTCTAAGAGCGCAAGAATGGAGCGTTGTCATTCCCATTGACCAACTGGCTTGTGAAAGTTGTTCATTACACACTAACTAACAAGACAGCAGTCTTTTCAGCCCCTGCCGCCACTAAATGGAGATCATCCAACAATACTTAGAGTGCCTCCCCTGCCTTTGGCCTCGGTTCAGATTCTATTCTATTCTTTATTTATCTCCCTCAACAAAAAGGAGGGGAAGGCAAGTGATTAGAATTTCTGTCTTTGACTTCTCCTCATTTAACGGGGTATTTGTGAATGTGGGGAGGTGATGGCTACGCCTCTATTTCGCCGGCTCGTTTTAAGTGGGGCGCCACTCATCCTCCCTCAGTTTGGACCAAGGGTTAGTTGAGGGGGGTTAAGTTAACATGTCTGGAGGTAAATGAGGTTGAGTGTGAAGTGGAGCATAGGTTTCCTAGGTAGGAGTCCATGAGTTTGCTGCCATTGTGGGGAGAGAAGCGACAACTTAAGTCTCAAAGTCTCAAAGTGTTTTATTCAGAGAAAGGCTTGTTTGCAAAGTAATTGGCTTGAAATGCACTATGGCAAAAACAAACAGCAGACAAGATGTCAAACAACTCTCCCTGTTCACATAAAGGCAGTTTATAAGCTGGCAATATCTGTTTCCTTTTATGTCTGCACTTCTTCTCTGTCTGCATCTCATTCAGACCCTGATGCTTGAACAACATGCTTAGTTATTACAGTATATTTGATCTACAAGTCAGAAATACGCAGTATTTTGTAGGCTTGTAAATATTTACCTACTTAAAATAATTGTTAATGGTTTCGTTTTAGTGTCAAGCCGGAGAAACGCTAATGGATTAAAGTCTAATGACAGGAGTAGTGTGATGTCCTTCAGTTCATAAACAATGAATGAGAACTTATTAAGTATTAATCTGATGTTATTTGTTTTATTCTGCAACAGACAAGGACGGGTGTCACATCAAATCCAGTAGCCACTAAACACTAATCATGAGCCCAGTGTGGGCCTGTGGTTGAACTGTAAGCAGGGAGCACTGTCTTTCCTTTGTACATTTATTG
This sequence comes from Betta splendens, assembly GCF_900634795.4. Taxonomy (NCBI): domain Eukaryota; kingdom Metazoa; phylum Chordata; class Actinopteri; order Anabantiformes; family Osphronemidae; genus Betta; species Betta splendens. Next base: position 14,049,707 of record NC_040890.2, on the reverse strand, counting down.
ATAGCATTATTGATAAGGGGATAATGGCCAACTTGGACTGCCAGGATTTGGCTGAAAATAACACTGCTGTCCATTATTTTTCTAAGTATCTCTTGTGTGCATTGATGGATGCTGAATAAGCCAACAATAGCGAGAACTAAAACTCAGTTTGATGGATATTGTGTGCAGCAACACACCAGCGAGTCTGCAGAGCGCCTAGAAATCCCACAAATACAGTTCAGCATAAATGAGAGGGATGAGTTTTTAAGTGGTTGCTGGAAGAACGCAGTCGACTGTGCATGCACCAGTGACAGATACACACAGCCGTATGAAGGCTCCGTGTGGTTGAATCTGTAAACAACGCGTGGAGGTTCGCACTCCGAGACACGTGAAAACATGCAAACAAACACGGAAACGTCAGGGCTGTTTCTGTCAAACTTCTATTTGAAGAAAGATACATGTTGTTCAATATCTGACACTTTTTTAAATCAAGTTAGTCGAGAATTAACTCATTTCTTTGATCCAGTTCCCAAAAGGCTCTAATCGATTGTTTAAATAAGAAAGCAACTGACTGTAAGTAGCTCGAAGACATACAATGTATGAAACTGTCAGTGAGCAGAGTAAACAGACACACAAAGCAAAACTCTCAGTCAACAGATCGGCCATTGTTGCACATTATTCATATGTTTGTTTAGGTGCCTCTTTCTCCTTTGAGGAAGTTCTTTCTATTATCCTGAAATATAAACCACGCACGTCGTCAGAGTGGCTTTTTGGAAAACAATGGTGTCTGTCCTCCAACGCAGGGGTCTGCCGGGGATTTGTCTGTGCCACCCCCAATTCTCCCGCATCTTGTCGATGGCTCCTCTAATCGCCATGACTGGCTGACCTTTAGGTTGGTCCCCTTCTGGGATTTACAGCTTTCACTGGCTTGACCTTTGGCACCCAACACTCCTACAGACACTCCCTTCATATGAATCAAGCCCCGGAGCTGGACAGGAGCCACTGCCGACCAATGTGTAGGCTGCTACCGCTACCTCAGCATGTCAAAACCTCTCTAGGTGGTATGATTCAGTCAGTGGTTCATTAACCCCCACCTCCAGCACCCCCCCTACTACCCACACCTCCATAAAAAGTTTCCCCAACGGCCTGGAGCAAGGTAGATCTGCTTAAAGCTCGGCCTAATGACGTGTGCCATGGTAGAGGAGGCTAAATGCCACCACCACATGTGGGGATGATTACAGGAAGTGGTGCAGAGTTGCAGGGGACCTGAGGACTTTAAGAGTGGGTGTAGGGAACTCAGTTGGGGCACAGAGGTAGTGAATTCCCACAGGCCATTGTATGGGGCTACTCAGCAAAAGCCCCATCCTGACCAGGTCACGCAAATTTAGGATCCAATGAAATTTAGGTCTGACGGGGGTCATGCTCTCCTAATCTTTAATTAAACAGCCCTGCAAGTCTCAGGACAACCTTTTAGTCTGCAGCCCAGCTCAGCACAACACAACACAGAAACTCAGAAACACAGTAGCTAAAGTAATACAGCATTTCCTCTATGGGGGGAGCAGTTAATCACCCCTGAGCAAACATGTGTGCTGGAGCGTGAAGGCATCATTTCTCGCACACTTCATAATGAACCTTGTTCTCCTCCGCACTGAGCAGAGATCGCGTGTTTGTGGCTGGCTGCATCAACTGAAAGTTTACAGGAAAAAAGTATCTATAGATTCGAGTCAGCTTTTACTTAGATGCTCTCGCTTTCTTCTCCTTAGTTTGTAAGACTTCAAAGGTCAGAAGTTATTATTTATTGCCTTGTTGGACTGGGGCTAATGAAATCCCTAGTACCTTAACAGAGCGAGTTGGTAACCTCCTACTCAATGAAGTGGCCTTTTCTCTCTTTTCTCCCAGACAAACAAAAACAAAACTACAAAGAGAGGCGGCGCATAAAGGAGCTTTTGGTCAAGATGGGTCACATGTTGTCCATTGAGCCTCCGGTACCATCAACACCATTCAGCAGGCTCTATAAAACCCGCAAGCTGCTTAAATACCTGACAGTAAAAAAAGAAACAAAAACAAAGAAAAAGAGGGGGAACAACAGATAAAATAAATAAGACAGCCCCTGTGACTGATGTGTATAGATGGTGCCGGAGAGCCACTGACAATTCAAGAAATGTGGCCGTGGCCACAAAAGGCGGCTGGAAAATACTGAAGGAGCTTGCTGGGCACATTTTTTAGGCCTTTCCCACTTGGACCCCCTTTTGAGCCTTTGTCTGTGCTCTGGCTCTATGAGAAAAGTCAATCACAGACACTTGGCTGTAGATTGTTAGTTTTTCTTCCACCAAGCACTTAGTTCCCCAGTATTTAGACGACACCGAGATAACTTTATGTACCTCACTGGATAAAAAAAATGCAAATATATAAACTTTGAAGAAACAACAGTTAAAGGAAATCATATAAATACAGTGATTTTCCTGTCACACCCTGATTAGGATGTTACTCATATTATAGCCTGGAAATATGGAAACATCAAAAGATGAGTGGAGGAGAAAGATAAATAGTGGGCAGTGATTAAAATCCATATTTATGCAGCCCAGTTTTCCTTGCGAGGGAATCCAGTGTGTTGGTTAGCTAGCTCTATTTGATCTGGGCTCAGAAAAGAGATGTCTGAACCTCGGGGGTCTGTGATCCCAGACTAATGCATGGGAAAAAATAGACAATTATGTTGTAAATTATGGGGAGAGAGGCATCAAAATATTTGAATGGCACAGTTTTTCTATATACTTAAAGGGCCTTCATGACACAAAAAATGTGGAAATAGCGGCATGGACCGGTGAGCCTTTGGAGATTTGTGATTTATCAACACGGATGTTTCATAGAGGAGTCTGCGCAACAGTGGAACTCCATCAAGCAGTAAAGAAAAAAAATGACGTGGCCTCAAAAAAAACCCTTTAACTTCACACGGCACACAAAAATGACACAGGAATTCTTTAAAAGGCGAAGTTTACATCAAAGCTCCCACGTTCTGCTTCTGAGCCCGCAACTTTCTTTTCCTGTTGCAAAGAAAAGGCAAAACAGGAAGAAGTTCTCGAGATCTTTTATTTTCCCATTCTAGTCAAGCTGTCCTTAATAGCGCAGGCCCCACCGCCTTTAATCCTGGAAGAGTTCAAGCTCCCCTACAACTTCCATCGAAGGTTTCATCACCTTCGAGATCACAGCAGTGACAGAGTTTAGTCTTTATTTGAAAGGAGCTGTTTTCACGTTTAAGCCCAGGAATAATAGTGTGTAATTTCCCCCCAGTGTCCCATTTGCTTTCAGTGTTTGCTATAAATCAGAGTGAATGTGCCGTGTGCTGTGTGCTCTGAAACCCAGCTCGCTCCAACGATTGCAACGTCATACTAATTATGTCCCGGCAGATACCTGTCTTAAAGTCACATCAGATATTAACATTAAACTGCCCTTTAACCCATGTTTGATCTGTGCAGTCCTGCCCTCCAGTCCAGACAGGCATCATTTCCAGCACAGTATTAAATCTCTAAAAGCCTTCTCTCTTCTTATCTTAAACTTTAAGGCCTCTTCAGGGTTGAAGATTGGATTAGTTTGTCTTTTATTTTGTTCAATAAAAATGTGATTAAAACAATTACGGCATCATTAATGTTATACATTTTACTTATAAAACTATAAAGAACTGCTTTATTTCTAATTCAAAGACACATTCACAGAAATAAAATTGATGTCATGCAATCACATCTCAGGAGAATTAATCAAAACATAAAATGCTGTTTGCAAACAACCCAACGCAAATGGACCAGGACGCACAGGACAGCATGTTAAAAGGATTTCCTGCCTTTGCTATTAGGGCAAAGCTGCAGAAAAGACAAATGATGATATTTTCTTCCCGTCATTCTGCTTTGCTTCACATGTGCATTCCAAGATCGAAATTACACTTTGTCACTGTGACCAGTGGGCAAAAACTAAATACCAGTTAATTCTCTGCTTGAAATAGCATCTAGACGAGTAATCATCTGTCCTAATCTTGGCGACGTTTTCCAGTAATGGAATAGATATAATGTTATTTCTTGCATGATGAGAAGTGGCCGGCTCCCTCTTTGATCTTGTGCACTCACCGGGAGTAGATTAAAAGGTTTGTGAAATCAAAATAAGTCTTGAATTGGTTTTTAGTGAGGCGCTTAAATAAAAAATTTTTTGCTTCACACAAAACCTTGGGGTGCACGTGCACACGGGGGCAGAACCAACAGCTGCCTCATCCTCCTATAACCTGCGTTATTTCCGATGCTCCCATTTGAAAACGTGGTGCCAACCAGCTGGGTGCATTTTATTAAGGGATCACGTGTAACCTGAAAATCCACACTTTTAGGTTATGTTTTAACACGCGCTCAGAGATCACAGTCTATAAAATAATAAGCATGTCTTTGGTCATATTGCTGTGTGGTCAGAGGAAAGATGAGGGCTCCTTTTAGTGCAGGGCTGGAGTCAGGGGGGCGGCTATTTGAAGTGAGCACAGAGAGCGGGGTTTGATTGGATAAATCTAGGGCTTCACAGAGGAGCTGCCCCTGGTACAGGAGGGGGAGAGTAGATATATTTTTTTCCTGTGGCATTTTTCCCCATACAAGAAAAAAAGATGGGCACTGGAGCTAGGCTGGAACGCGATCATAGGCCAGCACCAGACCAGAGAGCTCCCCATTAAGGTTTTGGGTTATAAACAGCATCTGTTTCAAATGGGGCTAAGACTAGAGGAGCTCTCACTCCCTCTTTCCCTCTGCCTGTACCACAGATCTGGCACCAGCCATCAAGTCTCTCTTCTCTCCCCTTGCTTCTCCCATCTCATCGCATTGCGTCTCAATTCTCCCTTCTCTTTAGAGTTTTATATGCCTCCCGCTCATTATGGCCCTAAAAGAAAAGGATTTATTTAGTGCAAGAAAAGCTCAGCACGGCGTAGGAATACATAGTGGTTTGTGCGCGCGGTGTCACAACTGTCATGTGCGCCGCTGTCTGCAGCTTACGGATCCATGCAAGTGACAGCACAAACCACAAAATCACCACTTTTCCTAAGTGGTTTCCATAACCCCGTCCTTATTATCCATGTGAGCGCGAAATAAGAAGGACAAGGACATTTTAAGCAGAAATGAAAACGACATGTGGCCCCAGGAGGAAAATAGTTCTTGCACATTTTGTGCAAATCTTAGGTAAATAGGCTGATATTACAGGATAAGCAGCTTTTCAATTGCCTTAAACGGAAAACAGAGCTACAGCTGAGGCCACTGCTCCTGGAACGGCTCTGAACGAGGCTGCGTGCTGCCCTCTGCTGGCGCACGCGCCCAGCTCCGGTCGCCACGGTCTTAGTAGAGTCAGTGCGCTGGCTCTGATGCTGATGACGAGCCATTATTTATATATGACAAATGTTTGTATGTATTAAAAGCGGACTTGGCTGAGATAGTGATAAACAGAAGAAGTTACAGTTACGCTTAGTTTCAGTAGAGAGCTGCATTGAGTGTGTTGTTACAAAGTCATTACAAAACCAGAGACAGGCTCAAGCAGCTTCTGCTCACAATAAACAGGAAGTGTGTTAAATTTACAAAAAAACCCACTAATCCTTTCTGTATGGACTAGAATCATTAGGGTTGAGTATGAGAGGGCTGCTGGGACCTAGTTTCCATCACCAGCTGACATTTGATGTAAGTATTTCAGCAGGAAATGAGCCGTTGCTGTTATGTGGACATTCAAATAGACATAAAAAGTGGCTTTGTTTGAATCGTGACTGTGTTTGTTGGTGAGTTAGGAGGTGGCTGACTTCCAGTTTAAAGGCTGGAGAGAAGGTGGAGGTAGGTCTTTGTTCCCAGCTTGCGGAGCCTGCGCGTGGAGCTCTAAGCTGCACTTATTTGAACAACATGTATTAAAGTCTATAGCAGCTTGAGGCCCCTGGAGTGAGAGGAAGAGGAGAGAGAGAGGGAGAGAGAGAGAGCGAGAGAGAGAGAGAGAGAGAGAGAGAGAGAGAGGAGAAAAAAGTCACTGCTTTGTCAATTCAGAAATGACATGACACAAAGTTGTGGCTTTGTTCCCCGCCGTTTACAGTGTGACAGCCGGGTTGTGTTGAGGGATGCGTGCGGGGGAGTGCGTGCGCACACTCAGCCACTCTCCCTCCGACGCCCGTGTTCAAAATAAACCCCTCGCAAAACACACTTTTACCTCCTCGGATCCCCTCGAAGCGGCTCGAGCGGCTCGCTGGAAGCGCCGGTTGTGAGACGAGCCCCGCGCAGCGTCATAGACGGCACCAAAGGTCGGGTGAGGACCGGCGTGCGCTGTCACAGGACACTGTCTGAGCTGAGACGGGCCAGCAGATGGTCACCTGGATTAATGGAGCCAATTAATTCATCCCATTATGTAATTAAGGATGGAGTCTGATGAGCACAGAGGGCCGGGCTCTAAGATCTTTAAGCGCCTGATTTATCTCCTAAAAAAAGCAAAGTGGCACCTATTTTATCAAACGGCACCACAGTGTGGAAAACAAATGCCGGACACGCGAGCAGAACCGATGCCCTCGCCGGAACCAGCGACCCGGCACGTCTGGCACAACAGAACCAAATTGTGTTATTCCTCACAGGTCGCCTCGGTCTGAACTTGAGGAGACGGCGATGGGTTCGTGCAGGACTCCCTCCCCATCACCCGACTCACCCTGAGCACACAATGTGCGAGGTGACGCCCGCCTCAACCCAGGACTTCCTGTTCTGCCCTGTTTGAGCTGCCTGAACAAAGCAGCCGTGCTGCTCGTCTCTTTGCAGTGATTCCACGAGAGGGAGCTCCAAAGCGTCGGCAGCAGCTCCTCTGCATCAATTGCCTGTAGTTGAAAAGCACAGAGTGGATCTAAGGTGAAAAAAGTGTTTTGGGGGCACAGCTGATGAAATTTCGGATCACAGTGAGAAAGGACGACATGAAAGTGTTGACGTCGCGCTGCTCGCTCCCTGTCTTCCTTCCCCGCGATCTGTGAAGCACATCTTTTCCATCTGGATTCACACAGAATGAAGTAACCCTCGTTATGTGACTTCCTGTGCTGCTGCAACTCCTTTTATCGGGCGCGTGCCGCCGCGCTTCCGGCGTGCGCACGCGGCTTTATTTGCGTTACTGTGTAATAAATGCTGCATTTGCTCATCTGGGGAGGGTTCGCGAGGACCAGCAGAAAACGTCGGGATGAATGATTTTCTGTCAGGATCAATACACGTGATCTTAAGCTGTCACCGGTTTATAAAACCTCCTCTCTCGTGATGAAAGGCCTTTACAACATGTTCTGAAGCACGGGATGAAAGCGGAACACAGCACCTTATCAAAACCACCAAAGCTTATCTGCTTTAGGTTTATGTTGCGTATAATAGTGCATTTAAAAAACAAAATGCTTCGCGAGAACAGATGCGGCTGTGCATTCAGAACGTCACGGTGCTGCCTGCGTCAGTGTGACATCCCGTTACGCGTTACTGCGCCTGAAAACACGCAACAGCACCGAACCCCGGTTTTTCTCGAGACGATTCCCAGTAGGTGGTACGGGTGTGTGTGTGTGTGTGGGGGGGGTCCGGCAGCGAGACCGGGGGTCCAACGCACACACAGACACACGCACGCCGTAATCTCGGCTACTCCTATTAATTACCGCTGTGTAATCTGGGAGGGTTTTCACACATATCAGCTGGCCGTGTGCTCATTTAATTTAATGTAGGTTACTAAGAGAGGATAAGAGGCAGGACGGTTAAGCTGATCTCTCCTGCCGCCCCCTCCTCTTTAGCGCCCCCCCCACAGCCAGAAAAGAGGATGCTGTCTAAGACACGGCTAATCTTGGAGCAAACGCTCAGTCCAGTCTGCTTGCAAACTGTTAGACGTCTAAGAACAATGTTGCGTCTGAAGCCGCTGACCTTTGTTTTTGGCCCGAAGGATGATCGTTTGGGACCTGGTGGATTAGTCTGCCGGTTCGTGGGACCGTGGAGCCTCGGGGTCTGCGTGATGCGGGCAGAGAGCCGGGCCCTGGTGCGGCCAGCAGGGCGTGTCCCACTGCCCTTTGCTGGATTGCATTTGCCACATCAAAGAGATTTACATGCCTCGTTTATCCCAAAGCAACGCTATATAGTGCTTTGTTTCCACTGGGGAGCACGCGAAAATGATGTTAGCAGAGAGAGAGAGAGAGAGCGAGAGAGAGAGAGCATTGTATTTTTAGTTCAAGCCAGTCCGTGAGGTGTAGTAATTAAGCATTTCAAACTTCACTAGACGCGTTTCGTTCCTCAAATAGAAACTTAACGGCAGCATGAAAGCTTTAACTCAAGCGAGCGGAGCGGTTGAAAAACAAAGCTGTCTCCCTGATGGTTTTGATCCTAGTGAGACGTGACAGCCGTGTGGTGTGAGTGGAGACGTGTCTCTCAGGTGCTGACTTCATGCTGATCCCAAATCTCACTGTACAAATACGATCTGCTCCAGGTACGAGGCGACGCGTCTCATTTAATGATATTATGACTATTTATAGCGGCTGCAGGAGACATTTTATCTACATTTTAATGTCCTGCCTGTTAGAAAAATATGTCGCATTTGTCTTTCTATTTATAAAGATGTCATTGAACTCCTGTTTGCTGTGAGGAAATCGGTTCCTCGCTTTGTACAGCAGGTGGCAGCATTGTACACGAAATGAAATCCACAGCAAGCGGGACACGAATCCATAAAAGGGTCGTCACAGGAGCCAAACTTATTACATTCATCTGTTTGGTGTATTTATATCCAGAGTATTATTATTGTCCGCTTCTGTTGTTGACTTGAGTCTCCTTCACTACTTCCTTATCATTTCACTGCACTAATATGTTTCACTATCTCATAAATTATGCGAATAGAAACCTTTTTTAAAGAAGCACAGATGCATTTGAGGACTTTGCTGCACAGAAAACAGGTTCGTTGTCGAGGCCCAGCCATGAAGTCCTAAAGAGCCACTTTGCTCATCTCATTACAGCAGCCTGGTTATTGACCCTGCCGTGTGAAAGGGATCAGACTGATAAGAAGTAACTCCACTGGGAACATTTCCACTTGTGATGTCTAACCTCTGGAGCCACTTTGTGAAAGCACTAACACGGGTCGTGGTTGGCTGGATGTGCCTAATGCACCGAGGAGGAAACAGGAGCCGAGGAAAAAAAAACAGGAAGCCGTTGCAGGAACGAGATGAAGCCGTGTGGCTGAAGAGGAGGAAGCGGAGGAGAGCTGCGTCGCTGGAGGAGGTGTGGAGTTGAAACTCGACCCCGGGGCTTCATCCACTGCAGAGACTGGTGTAACGTGAGATTAGCCGGACCGCGTGGGGCATTAACGCTGGAGTCTCTGACGTCAGCGACCCACCCGTGGGCCGAACCCACATCAAACATCTCGCAGATGGTCCTCGTGCAGCTTCGGCTCCTGGGTTCATGTAAACGCGAGGACCAAGAAATGGCTTGAGAGCTGCACATGCAAACGTGACCCCACACCCCTGCACACACGCGCTACTGCATTATACATTGGCTCAGTATGGATTCAGCACATCCGCCGGGCCGGTTGACTGCAGGGGACACGGGCGTCAGCATCTCCTGCACGTGCACGTCTTCATTTGCCCCGTGTCGCCGTGGATTCGGCCCCGGGAGCAGGCGAAGCGTCCTGCAGCATGCGGCCGACTCCTCTCCCACACTCTCTGCTGCGTCCTCACAGCTCAGAACAGTTTCCCTCCCACTCCCTCTTACGAGCTTTTCTTACCATTTCTTATACACATTCGACATTCGAGCACGACGTGACGCGATAAACACTCCTAACCTCATTTAGAGCTCACACAAGCTTCCAGGGCAATAAAAGGCTTCCACATCATACCCAGAGTCAGAATGTATGAGGAGACGGGAACGATAATTATCTAGCACTGCGTCCCAGCACTGGAGCAGTCTCTGGTAACACTGGTCGTACAACGGATCAGAGACACAAGCCTTCAACGCTGACGTCTTTGGATTCCTTGAAAGTGAATAGGAAATTAACCCTTTAATGTGACAGCACAGTGCAAGGTGGCGCCTCTGGGGCATCAGGCATGACTTTGTTATTAATGTCTATTCTAATGAAGATCATTGTGTAATCTGACTGCAATAAATAATGAAATTAAATCGTTGCTTAATAAAAAATGTGTGGATGAGTTAAATAAAAGAAAGAGCAAGGAAATTAACACATGAATAACGCCGTTTAACAATGTTCTGTCCGTTTCCTGGTCACCGTTCTGAACAGCAGTGGTGCATTTTTCATCTTTTCCTTGATTGATGACAATAACTTTTTTATCTAGCTCCGCCACCTGCCATCTGGCTGAAGGAAGCTGATTTTGTGGGGGAGAATTTCTCTTTGTTATGTGTGAACAAATGTGAACACGAGCGTCTCGAACTTCCCGAAACCTCTCGACGCCCTCCGGCGCCATGATGCGCCCGCTCCCCCCGGGGGCCGAGCTCCGTCCTGGGAGCAGCGGGGCTGGGGTTGTTGAGGGGGGGGGGTCGCTCTGTAAATCACACGGAGGAAGCAGCGAGACAGAAAGAAAGCGAATGCCAGTGTGTGGACGGAAGTGGAGCGTTTTATGCCCCTCCGCTGAGTGTAAGCGCCTGTGACCGAAGGCTCGGCGGCGCTGCCACAGCTTAGTGGGCCAGATGGATGGAGCGGAGTGGACGACGGGGACACGGAGCCTCGTACGGCTCCTGTCAAACTTTACAGCCCCCCGTTAGTTACTGCGCCGTTAATCGGCCTCAATAAAGCGGTAAATGCGGTGGGCTGCTCGAACAGAAGGCGGCTCAGTGAAGTCAAAACGTGTAATTATTAGCACGTGTAGCATGCGATGCTCTACATCTAATGGCCACAAAACACCAAGCTCAGTAACACTGATGTATTGTTTTCCTCATAGAGTAACACTTCCTCTAAGTGTCCAGCTCATCTACAGTAAAATGAGAAAATGTGCATTTACAATTTGTCTGAGACGTGTTATGAGCGTGAAGGGTTGAGGGCAACTCTCTCTCTACTCCCTCTCTCTCTCTCTGCCCCAGCATTTTGTGTCCGACCACACCCCAGCCCCCCCCCCCACTCTCCTCTCAACCCACAGCCTCTGCGCCGCCTCAACCTCCCACCGGATCCTCAGGGCTCCTTCTCAGTGTCTTCGGCGGCGGCACCTCGGCTCCTGCGCGTGTTGTCCTGGGTGACATGAATTAATGATAACGGCGCGGGCTTCACAGACCGGGCTCATCCATTACATAACCTGAGCAGGTCTGCTGCAGACCCACACGCTCTCTGACACTTAATGCACAGCACCGTCTGGCGCTGACCCTTTTTTTTTCTTACTCTCCCATTTTATCCCCTCCTTCTTCGCTGCTGCATGCGACACATGGTGCAGTGGGTGCGCATCCGTATGGACCAGTCACAGGTATTTAAAGTGGTATTTCTGCGAACTTGTAGAGCTGCTGCGACATTAAGATGGTTGTTTTCCTGGGACATGCTCTCATACAGTCGCAGGCTCCGTGTTGCTAACGGTTACCGGGGTGGGGAGGCTGCAAGTCATCTCTCCAGTGCCATTAAGCAGCGGAAGGCTGTTACGTGTGATCATTAATAGAAATCCAGCTACAGCACCTGAGCATCCCCAGAGAGACCTGATTGCCATGGGGCCCCTGTCCACCTGGATGCACCTCATTACATCTACTCTGCAGAGCCACACAGGAGGTGGTGACTGAACACTGGGCTCCTGCGTCAGCAAACCATTCAAAACATCCCGGACCTTCGTCACGGAGTGTGTGACGCGTCTTTTAAAACAATCTTCACAATGCTGCCCTCATTAAGATGTCTGACATATTTCCTAAATGTTTGCTGTATGGCGGGGGGTCCAACGTTGTCTGTTCATCCTGCTCCACAACAGCCTAATGAAATATTGAGTAACTGCAGAACGAGCCGCGGACAGAAAATGCTGCCGCCTTGGAACAAAATCAGTGTCCTTCTTTATTGGGAATTAAAAAACCACAGAGAATGCAGTGAGCTGCGTTGGTGGTATAGCGCTGATCCATCATAAGCCATGGAAGTGTGCTTTTAAAATAGCCTCTGCCTTTTGGGCTGTGTTATTATGTCACACGTACTCTAGCATTCTCCTTTTTCTATCTAGTCTGCTTCTTGACACAGGCTTCATTTCTCTCTCGCTCTCTCTCTCTCCCCCTCTGTCGTTCTCCCCCTTATCCAGCTTCACAGTTAAAGACTGCCATTAAAGCTGCCGAGACCTGCGATAGGCCATTAACAATGGATTAGCCGTAACAATTCCATTTCCTCTCCCCTCGTTTTTGTATCACACAGCTAAATGGCCCAGACCTCCGGCTCTTTGAATCTGGACAAAGGGCTGAGCTGAATTATCTGCATGCGCCTTACACAGTGCAAACGTATGTGCTGGATATAATTAAATATGCAGGTAGTACAGTATATTGTTGTGGCATTTTATGTTTTCTTCCATCCTTGTACTTACATTGAAGTAAGTACTTTTGAAGGAAAGTACGTTTTTTTTGGTTGCAAGTACAAGGATACACACACATTACTGCCCCCCCCCCCTAAAAAATGTATACTGTATATACTTTAATCACTTCTGACCTTTAGGCAAGTTTGCATAGCTGTCAAAAAAGTTAAGGCGCCACCAAGGACCACTGTGGCTGTAATGGAAGTGCAGTTCATAAATAGTTCATAGCAGTTTTTCTGCAGGCAGCAGCACCTTGCAGCCGATGAATCGCTGCTTGGTTTTACAGTGGGAACTCCTCCAGAATTACATAATGCACCAGAAGTGTATTTTGTTTGCCAATATGCTGGCAAACAGTGCGAGTGGTGCTCTGCTTGCATTACATGAGTTTCACACACGAGGACGCTCAATATGTGCAATATGTGCACAGTTTTAACACAAAAGTTCATGCATATATATATATATATATATATATATATATAGTACATACATATACATATACAAATAAAAATAAATATGTAAATGTGATGCCAGCTGCAATGGCCACTTCAGTGTCAGGTTCTTTTTGCAGCATGCAGAGAAAGTCTTGTCTAAACAGATTATGCCAGAGGCAAGCATATAGTGTAGCAGGGAGCAGTGTAGCCTCACAGCCTGTGAGTATGTAAATAAGTCCCCTGTCTAAATATTTCCATTAAACAAGCCCGTATTTAGATCGCTTTGGGAGGTGCCTTTGAATGTTTGCCTGAATGCTTGTTGCAGAGTTGAATCACAACTGAGTGTGAAAGAAGTTAATTGAAAAGAAGAGGCTTGTTGGGAAATAGACGACATTGATTCTGTCACGACTCCCCCCCCCCCCCCCTCCCCCCGTTGCTGCCAACGCTGACTGGCCACAGACGGAGTTGGAGACGCTGTTTAACGATGGGAGAATAGTGACATAAAAGCAGGCCGTAAAATCATCAAGTTGTAGCCTCAAGGAGCGACTGCTAATAAAAAGTAAAACACAAAACATGGTGACATGACTGTGTATTATATTGCAAATTAATATTATATTAGCATTTTCCTGCTGTGACATAATATACAAAAGCAAAGGTGACTATGAAAAACAAAGCATTTGAATACTGCCTTTCAAGTCAGGGTCCATGGCAGAAACATCCATATTAAAACTAACCAGCAATCATTGCATCTGTTGTTAGTTTTCAGAGCTGATTTCAAAGCGCGACAGCTGTCACGCACATAGTTAATGGGTCCAGGAATTGGAGAACATGCTGCCTGATAAATAAATTAAAAAAAAGAAGTTCAAATGAAATTGGCCATTTTTATTTCAGCATTTCCCCCTGAAACACTCACATAATTGATTTCCCCATTAAGCAGACCTTTATACTAACATTGTTCCCAGACGCTGCTCAGAGAGCTTATCGATTGTGGTGGACAGCCAGACACCACAGACGCATCCTCAATCACCAATAGCAAAATTAAACATGTCCTTACGACGGCGGAACCGAGCGGGGCGGATCAGGCCTGCAGGGTGATGGGCACGTGGCTCCTGATCTCTACGCAGATGAGCTGCTGCTGTGACTGGAACACGACTGCAAAAATGGCATAAAAGTACTGACGAGAAATATGACGCCTGAGGTTTTTCGGGTCGTTTTCGCAGAGCCTGCAGGGAGGAGGCCCGGCATCAGTTCTGAGCCGGTGTCAAGTCACGAGACAGTAGCTAAGGATTAGTTGAGCACATTCAGAGCAAGAGCCGACATACGGTGACACTTTGCAATGAATCTCTCTCCGTGCTGTAATTTCCTCCACGGCTGAATGGTTGATTATGGACTTCATCTGTTCCCCTCGCGGAGATGCTTGTCTGTGATTTATGCTAATTGCGGTAATGTTCCTGTTTATCTTTGGGCAGTATGACATAACAGTCATGGCTGCAGTGGCTCCTGCACATGCTGGCATCCTCCTCATCGGGCGCCGGCTCCCAGTGCAGCGTACGGTACGTGAGAAAGATCAATGGACTCCACAGTCCTTGTGACGCTAACACAGACACTCATGCACATTATTCTCAAGACCCAGTACAATATATCAAGAGTGAAATAAGAAAGTCAACCAGTCTCCATGACAGCAAGAGCCGAAGGTGGGCGTCGAGCTATTCTCCAGGGACTTGCCCCCGCAGCGTGACCCTGATCAGTGGAATCAGAACTGAGCTACTCGCCTCTGCTGCCAAGCTTGGGGCCGCTCACTCCTCTACTCCAGGTTGCACCCTGCTCAAAGGCACACTCCTGCAAGTCTTTATTAAGGGACGCAGTCAGCACACGAGCGGGGCCTGTTTCGCTGCAGAAGCCGGTGGGCAGAGTGCGTGGGATTCATTCTGCTCGCTCTCCTCCGACTGTTTGCTCCACACGTGAACCTCCCGTCGCCCGCGTGACGCGCGCACGCGTGCACCGGGCGCGCTCCTGGGACGGAGGGGTGATCGACAGCGGTGTGTTGCGGACCCCTGTTGAGGCGCAGCAGGGGGGACATGTAAAGGTGAAGCTCTGGGTCTCAGGGTCCACAAAGAGGACCCCCTGGGGAGCGTAATCACCATGAGGCCAGCAGCAGTCAGCGCAGCAGTGGCCCCTCGTCACAAAGACACTCCTCTCCAGAGACATGACTACGCCTTTGTGCTTCCCCACATTCTAAGTGTGCCCCGCTCCAGGGGGCTTGAGAGGCACCGCAGGGTGCCCATTAAACCATTAGCGGCGGAGGACAGCTCTGACAGACTGATACACAATACGAGCGCACATGCGCTCGCGTATAAATACCCCGCGAGCATTCAAAATCTACACATGTACTGTAAGTACGTGAATGCCCCCCCGATGACAAAGCAGAGTATTGTTCCCGCGCAATCACTGTCAGCCGTTCAAGGCTTGAATGGCAGAGCAGCCTGTAATTTATGTTTGCTCGCTCGCCCGCTCCGTGTCCAGCTGACTCACTCACTGACTCACTCGCTCACACACTACTCCAGTTTTAAGAGTTGATTTCCATGTCACCTGAGGGCGATTGCGAGTTGTCTCAGGGCGACTGGAGGAACGCATGTGATTATGAGCATTGTCCACAATGTCCAAGCAGCAGAGGGGATAAAACATGACATCAAATGTTAATTATGCAAATTAACATTTGTAAAAGCTATTGACTAAGACTTAGCTAAGTATTGAATCAAATGCTTATTTGTTTCATGATCCAACAGCTAGACATGTATCCAGCAACCAAACATTGTCCCTTGAATTGCACTGGAGTAAACACTTTTTAACCACATATTATGCTATGGAAGTTGTTTTTTACCACATACAATACTGTACTATGACACTTTCTTCATCACATTCACAGTACTGGTAATGCAGTTTGACTTTTTGAATTTGAAAGTGGGGGTTCAAATTCCACCTCATGCATACGATGCTGCCGCCACATCGAATCTGAAGCAGTTTTGGCAGATCTATGACTGTGACACATTTTTCACCACATACTATACTATAGACCTTTTTTCACCACCTATTATATTATGGGACTGTGTTTTACCACATACTGCACTATGGCACTTTATCACATCCCGGAAATGCAGTTTTTTATTTTTTACCACATACTGTACTATGACAAAGTTGCATCACATACATATATATATACATATACTTTTTTAAGAACAATTCTGTACAATGACCACACATTATACTATGACACATTTTTCACATTGACGATATTGGAACTTTATTTATTGATAGTAGTTTTTTTGAACACATGGTCAGAGGATCTGTCTGTAATGAAAAATTAGGGTCTCCTAAACGCCTATTTTAATTAACACACTTCATTATAAAACACCATGATTTGTTTTGTATTTCTTTAGGAAGAAGATAAAATATTTTATTTTTTTATGATTTTGATATATATGCGTGTAATTGTAATCACATTTGCTGAACAGAATTCGATTTGAAAGCTTTACACTCCTAATATTGTAAAAAAGAAAATGAAGTTCATTTAAGGTGGCTGAAGGAAAAGCACTGAAAACATAGTGTATAATCTGTTTAATTGCACAAGCTGGCTTGATTTTGTCACAAAGGCTGTTTCTACAGATATTTTACAGTGTTTTCATATCAGTGAATGGATTATTCTGTGTTCTGTCACTCTTTGACACCCACTAGAAAAACTGTGCCCGTAAGCAATCACTCAAAACATGCTGCTATTTATTTGTCTCTTATAAGTTCTCTTATTTTGGCATTTAAATGACAGCTACAGAAAAAAATGTACCCTGTCATTATTTATACTATTTAAAAATGTGATCAGTGAGAGTAACAGAGTGACCGTGACCTTTTTCAGATGGGGGATTAATTTGTTTTGTAACAAATTTGTGCAGATGCTAACTTCATAACATCATATATTGGCCAGAGTTAATATGTTGTGTACTCACTGCAGCCAGGAACATCTGCTGGTCAGTATGTGTGTTCCAGTATGAGGTGGGTGTGTTCTGTCACATCGTGGCTCATAATCAGCTTGAATTTAAAAGCCCATGGCCATCACTTTGTCTGTCTGTCTGTCTGTCTGTCTGTCTGTCTGTCTGTCTGTCTGTCTGTCTGTCTGTCTGTCTGTCTGTCTGTCTGTCTCCCTGCCTATCCATCCATCCATCCATCCATCCATCCATCCATCCATCCATCCATCCATCCATCCATCCATCCATCCATTCATCCATCCATCCATCTACAGTATCTTTAAATATCTATATATTCTTCACTTTAAATCTTCACTGTGGTACAAATACAAAGACACAAGTATTAATCAATATTTATGAACACATTCTGTCAGCTAGTATGTTAAAAAAACTAAATCTGTTGTGGACAATTACAGAACATGATTTATAGCGGTGCAGGAAATGCACAGCACTTTATTGAAATGATGAATTGCCTGCTGCATCCTTGAGACTGAATCAATACATTGAGTTTATGCTTTAGTGTCATAGTGCACAACACATATTCAGTGCAAGTGAATAAATTTAGCATTCACCAATTTTTCTTATGCTCTGTCCACGTAGCGTGTCTTCGGGGCTTTACTGGTGTGCTGTGCCGCTGCAGCCTGAGGCGTGTGGTGTGCGTTTCGCCTTCTTTTAACTGGCCTCTTCCATCTCTGTCATCTGAGGGCTGTTTTTGGATCTGGCTTCCATATTATTAATAAGGCTGATACAGTCTCATTTAGCCCACCGGGAAAAATGAATTCTTCTAATGGGCATAGTTCTGCCGTGCCTCCTATTTCCCCCCACTTAGCATGTGGGGAGAGATTGATGAGACGGGGGATCGGATCAGTGACATGAGTACAGCGATTAAATGTTCTTAAGCTGAGCTCTGCAACACTCGCACATAACATTTTCGTCCAAGAATTAATCAAGCAAAGGCGATGCATGTCGTGGTGCTGGGGATGGGGAGCTGTTCAATGCCTAATCAGCTTCTAATCTACAGTAACTTGTGTTCATTTCAGATAATGATCAGGCCCTCCTATGCCCATATGGTCTTTTAACTTATCTGTGGGAGGTCGGTCCAGTCAGTGCAGTCTGAAAATAAAGAACGCAGCATGGTTGTTGTGATGACTGATCCATTTCCAAAATCACACTCCCCTTTGATTCTGTGCTCGGTCCGCGTCCCTTTCTCTCTGTCTGGTTCTTCCCCTGAGCCCAGCCTGTGTTTTGGTTTAGCATAACTCGGCTTCTCCACACCCAACGTTGACCAATGTGCTGCCTGTGATATATAATGAAACCCAGCAACCAGTTGGCATCGCTCGATTTGGTACAGAGCCATGCTCTAATTGGAAACAGTGCCATCATGTTGGACTCTAATTATGGTGTCCATAGCAACGGCACAAAAAGGTTTCTACAGTGGAGTCGTGCTGGATTTGAGAAGAAATATGATGAACGTGGTACTGTTTGATACGCTGATCTCCTCCTGCCCTCGTACCCAAAACACTTGGCGAGCGTCCATTCATTGTGTTTTAATGATGCCATCTTGGTAAAGAGCAGATATAAGATGATGGAAGTTCATGGGAGTATTTCTTATTTCATGCAGCCCAGCTATGTTTAGACGTGTCTTAGCCAGGGTGAGAGCACAGGTCTGTGAAGTTCTGAAAGTTCAGAGTCGTGGGTTCAGTGATTCTCTGGTTATTGTTTTCAGCTGCCTCCTCTGCTTATCTCGCTTTCTCAACTTGAAAATAACACCGGGCACGAAGACGCTCGCAGCACATGCCAGCATTTGTGGTTGTATTCAGATTATATGAGTTCTGACTAATTAGGTAAGTTACTTCACACGTTTCTTTAGACTATAATTAGTTTAGAGGATGGAAACAGGAATATGCAGTTGATCTTAGAAACAGGAAACAGACACGACAATTTACCCGCTGCATGGAGGCAATACAGCAGCTAATTCATTCATTCATTCATTCACTATAGGCCAAATGTAATTTCCTTTGGTAACTTTAAATGACGGACGGCTTTCAGGTGATGTGCTGCTCAGTAGCAGAATCTCTACTTAAGAACAGCTGACGTCATGCTTTGTTCTGCGTTTTCTGGTGGTGAAGTTGCAGCCACGTAAAAGGCTAAAAGCCTGCTAAAGCTCAGTCAGAATTCCCCACAGAATGGCCCGGCGTGTGTGTGTGTGTGTGGGGGGGGGGGGGGGTCTAGGATAATGATGACGGGAATGATATGACACATGCAGGCGAGGGACAGAGCCTGCGTTCTTGGAAACCTGCGCTGCTCCATCTGCTGCTGTTAGGCAACCAGCTGCCTGCCTCCCATCGGCCCAGCAACACCAGCCACAACTATGCGGACGCCATGGCAACTGGCTCCGCTCTGTGGACTGCCCAGAACAAGTCGCACCCCCCTCCGACTCCCGTGATGTGTAAGATGATGCCTGAACCCCATGCTCCCGCTAACGACTAGGGTTTCAGATTCAAGACAAATCTCACCTAGGGCTGTGATTGGGCTGAAAAAAAGCTCTGAGTCTGAGTTTGTGACTTCACAAAACCTGCAGATACTGTACGGTACGATACAGTACATGCTCTAACCAAACGCACCCACATTACACACCCACACATTGGTGTCCCACAAGCTCACAGGCTCATTTGCTGACACAATTTGGGCCAGGAAATGTATCAAGTAATTAGATGTATCTGTATCTGAGTCCCTTCGTGTTGCTACTGTATAACAATATCTATATCTCTATATAGTGTGAATATGTTGTTGTTACTGTTGTTGCATCACTTCTGTAGGTAGTGTAGACTACCTACAGTACTATATGCAGAAGTGAGCCTGCATGTGTAAACACTCTGGTTTAGTGCGTCTGAGCAGCAGCGCTGTGCTGGTGCTCGCACTGAGCAGCGTGTGAGATTGGCACATCTGAAAACGCAGTCGTGTGCTGGTGTTGCATTCGTTCCTCTTTGTCTGCCTCTGCTCTCTGTGTAGGAGCAGGGCTTGGTTCTGCTTCCTCGCTCAGGGCCGACATCAGAGGGAAGGAAAAGAGGCTGGAGCTGACAGCACCTCTGCTTATGACTCTACGCAGAATGAAAGAGACAAAGCCAATACAGTTGCTTTGCAGGAAGGTTGAAGCAATGAACTGTAAGGTACTACTGATTCTCTAATTAGTGGGAGAGCAGTGATCTTCTCCTTTTCCTTAAATAACAAGCAAAAAACAGTTTAGTAACACGTCGCAGAAACAGCCCCATGTGAATGAGCCAAATATTTTTAAATAGAGATGTCAGATATAATAGATAGAAGCTAAATGGGGCCACAGAAAAGCTACTGTATAATGTATGAACCACAAAATTGAACAAAAGTGAATTTAAGCAATTTTGCTTATAACAAACAATGAAGTCTGAAAGAATTTCATAATTTCTGTTATTACTATTATAAAATGAAAATTTGTAGAACGTAACGTCAGAAGTTGAATCCCGTCCTGCACCAGAGTGAACCACAGATGTGAGACAGCGGCTGAACGGCGCATGAAAAACACAACTGTCATTCACAAGGACAAAAACATGCGATAACGCTGCCCACTGCTGCTGGGGCAGCTTTTCCCCAACAGCTGCCTGTTACTTCACCGCTTGGACCTCAGCCAGAGCTTCGCGACGCACACGCAGCACCACTGCTCCGCTTCTCGAGTCACGTGACGCCCGTGTCTGTGTTACATCTGCCGCACACGTCCAGTGCAGTGCAGTGCAGTGCGTAACTGCTGTTTTTCAGTTTGAAAAGAACAAAAGGCGCTTTATCAGTGTGAGCAGAACATCTGGATTAGCTCTGTCCACGGAGACAGATGCATGAGTGACACCGATGTTGCTCACTCATATTTCTGTGTGGGCCTACGGTATATTTGCAAATCCTTGTGCGCAAACGTACATATGTGGCGCTGATTAACAGTGGGTGTCGGAGATGCCTGCTTCTTGCCAGCTCACCCAGTGAGGCTGGCAGACAGTTCTGGCTCTGGGTGGAACAAGCTAAACTCTCCGCTTCCCAGTGTAAACAGTCAAAAACATTATGCTAATACGCATCTTTTCCGTCCGCGTCTCTCTCGCGTGAAGCTGCGACCGAAGCGGAGCGCGCGCGCGCGTCCGTCTTCTATTAGGACAAACGTGGTCGAACGGTTAAGGGAGCGTTCTATGCAGAGCAGGCGGGGCTTTTAGGGTCAAATAAATATTTTAGCAGCATTTTTTTTTTCTGTGCACAAAAACAGGGACTTACAGCTTCAGTAAACAGGGTTTGTTGGTCTGTTCAACAGCTCATTTAAAACCACAAAGCAATTAAAGATCTTTAATAATCCACGACAAACAACTCTAGTTGTTTTGAAAAATTCAGATGCTAATTGATACTATATCTCATCCCTGCATTCAGTGAATAGCAGCAGGTTTGGAGGCTTCCCCACAATGCTGGCTCCAGCAACCGTGAGTAAGGCTGACGGACACTTGGCCAAGATATTGATGTCCTGTTTCATGTGAGCTCACAGGCTGAGCTGTTAATGGGGCTCTAAGCCACAAATCTCCAAGCATGTGCATTATTCGTCCTGACCACAAGTCCATCCATCGACAACAGCAAATTATCAGAACGGCGGCGAGGGGAAAGGGGCATTAGATGAAAGCGTCTGAGTGGCCGATGAAGACAACAACCGCACACAGACACACACACAGGCCTGAAGGAGGAGAAAGCTCCGGCCCCCGAGGGAGAGCGCTGATCGCACTGTGGAGATAAGACGACGCCACGAAAGGGAGAATAAAGAGGAGGAGGCGGGATGAAAAGGGCTGTAAGAAGTTGTTGTCATTAGATCCGGTTATTAATACACAAAAACACAAGCACAGAAAGGAGAAACTGATCTAAAATCTACATATTAAATACAGTTCAACGGTGCAGATAAATGACTCGAGCTGTTTCACGTCTGTAAAATAATGTGTCGATAATAGTACATCACATCATAAAGATACAAACAATACAATAAACAGGAAAATATCAAACACAAATCACATCACTCACAGTGCTCCATTCCCATGAAACACATTTACGGGCGAAGACGCTGTATTTATTATCTCCTGCTGGCATTTATGTATTGACTTGACAGTTCACATTTGTTCACCAGTATAAATATCATGACAAAGATCCTGCAGAATTTCTCACCTTCCCTACTGTACATCTGTGCTCAGTCCACAAAATGTGCGATCTTGTGCTGTTTACGTAAATGAGGAGGCTCAACGCGACTCCACCAACCGTGACCTAAATAATAAACTCAGTGGAATTATCACCTCCAACTCAGATCGTCCGACCGTTTGTGGCGTTTCTCTCCAGGCTCCTCTTTGTTCCCCCCCCGTTTTTTCCTCCGACCTGCACATTTTGTCACTTTCCTCACCTTCTGTTCGACCACGTCAGGGGCCTCGTACACTATTTGTGTGTGGGAGTGTTGCTGACGTGAGAGTAGCCTTCGCAGGCTCGGGTCAGTCGTGTTTTCTGAGCGGACGCCACTAATGTCACATCAGTAACTCAGCGGCGCTGCGCGTTCAGGGGCGGCGATAGAATTCCTGGAACTCGGTTCGTGGCGGTCGGTCGAGTAGGATATTAAAGCCGCTTTTGTGGTGAAAGGAACTGGAAAGAAATGGCTGAAACACATTCACATAATGTAATACCCAGACTTCATGCCTCGCATTTCATTATTTGAAATATTGATGATTTTCTAAGCTATTCTGAAGCGCCACCTCACATATGCTTAGCTAATACACACGTTAAGCTGAGGCGGCTGCTACTTAATGTTACCTCAGGCTCTTTTGCTTTCTGCATCCTTGCACTGTATCGTAGCAGTAAATGATGCACGGTGGGGGATTGGCGGCAGAAATGTCTCCTCCGCCCAAGCATTTACTGAGAAGCACCTACTGTACTTATGCAGGGCACGGGAAGAATGCATTTATGCTGCAGTGGCGTCATAAATATTAGATACGCTTTCTGGCCCTGCCTCGTAGCTGGACCGCATGCTAGCGGAGGTGAGTGCTGGCCGTCGTCCCCATTGGGTCCGTGTTACGTAACGCCTGACCTCATCCACTGCAGTGAGGTGGGAGCTGGGATTCCCTCCTGCACGTAGAGACAAACAGAGGGGGAGAAACCAGGAGTGGGATGAAAGGGAGGGAGGGAGGGAGGGAGAGCACAATGCTGCACAAAGCATCATTCTGACTGAGAATGCATTTGGATCCCAGACAATCACGATATAAAAAAATAGAAAAACAAGCAATGACTAATATGGGATTTTTTGACTCTGTGGAGATGTTGACTCGCCGTGAAGACGAGGTGTCATGTTAGTCAGGTGGAGGAAACAACCAGTGCATCGAGTTTCCTCGACTCCTGAGGGACTCTCTCAGCTTTGCGGGACTGAGGTTGGAACAAACTGGGATTGAAAGCGCTGAAACGAGTCCAGGTGGAATCAGTAAAGAAGCAGCGAAACAAAGCAGAAGCAGTGTCAGAATTTGCTGCCGTTGCATAATATCCTCCATGCTGCTTGTTTGGACACGTCTTGAATCAATCTCTTTAAGAAATAAATTTCCAGTCTGTCTGGAATCACCTGCGTTTACAAGCTGTACAGTTTAAAGCCTGGTGTTATAACAACTGTACAGTACATTATTCTTTTTCCTTGACTGTTGTGGCAGAGACTAAAAAGCTGCAGAGAGAGAGAGGCTGTGACCTCTTTTCAAGCCATATCAAAGTCATGGACATGTTTCTGATCCTGTAGCTTTGACTCACAGTCACATGCTCTCACAGTCAGAGCTTCCTCTTAGTTGCAAACGGCCAATAATACTTCACCTGTGCTTAAAGGAAAACAAGAAATGAATGAATGCACATCTCTTTTATATTAATTTTTCTCTGGTATTACATCTTTATTGAATTTAGATTACCACATACAGTGTAGTGAATCCTGAAGGTAATGCAGCTACTGTAGCTTACATTTACTGTAGGAGGAAAGGCTTCATGCCAGAAAACGTTTCCATTGACATTTAATAATCTACCAGGGTGTAATGCATCATTAATGAACTACAGCACAGCCCCGAGGAAATAATTGTTTTCTTTAAATGATTCCAAGCATTTATGACCATCGATTCATCATTCAGTATATAATAATAGGAGGATTAGAGATGTGTTGTTTAAACCATTGTTTTCCAGAGACACGGCACATTTGTCCTGCATTTCCCTCTTGTTCCTGTTTGATCTGTTTTGCAGTTTTTATGGCTGATATCATACTTGATGATGACTTTGTTCAAAAATGATTGTCGAATCCCATGTGAGCAGCCAGAATAAGATAAGCAAGCTCATGCAGAGTTTATATAAAAGGTAACAACAGCTGGTGGGTTTTTTACCCCGGGACAAGGACGGTTTTTGTTTTATTTTTTTTAAGTGTGAACACATCATGGAAATGATGAGAACAGCTGCCACGTACAATAGCGAACACTCATTGTCTCCCCCTTGGATTACACATTGTTCTCATTAAAAGCTGCTCTTTCACATTATTACTGTGGATTATTAATTAACGTAATGAGCTGTTGTCGTTGTCTGGATTTATCGTACTGTTAATCTGACTTTCCTGGTGGAAACTGGTGCATGTGGTCGTTCACCCTTCCAGGCTTGGTGGGACTCTATTTTGAGCTTTCAAACCTTTTTGGAAATGATGTGTCAAGTACAAAACTGTGAAGCATGGGTATTTATGTCCCCACGTATGCAGTACTTTTTGTACTGTGACGTTGTGTTGATATTTTTCGGTATGCCACACACAAACAGAAACTGATACTTGTTTACACAAAGACTGAGTGGATTTTGAATAAGGTGACACGTTTCTGGTGTTGGAGGTCAGCATGATTTTTGTTTATTTTTAGATTTAGTGCCATTAACTGGATTGGCCAACGCTCACAACATACAAAGTGGATTAAATGCATTCCAGTGCATCTCAGGGTCTTCTTTGTATCAGTGGGTCGAGCTCCATCCCCTGATAATCAGTCCACATAGTCCAACTATAGCCTGAAGGAGAAGCAGGCGGTGTCACCCGGCTTCTCTGCACCTTTAAAGGTGGAAGCCGCGATGTCTGAGGCTATTTGTGGCGGATGCTATCAGCGTGTCCTACCCACCTCTCCTGCCTGTTCCGAGCTCTCTGACATGCTGGTATTGTTGATAAGCAGAAGTGTGAGACACTCTCTGCACAGGCTATTCTGTTTAGAATGATGCTGTTGCCTTGGCGGTGCCGAGTGGGGGCCGGGGGGAGGGGGGTGTGGAGGGGTGTGGAGGAGAGGCTGTCTCAGGGACCAACGACAAGAAACTCTCTTTGGATTCTGGGGTCACACTACTTGGCAGTCTAGCTTGGTTTGTATAGCTCGGTATTGTGAATTATACACAAATGTCAAATTTTCAACATATAATTACCATTTACTCCTTTCATTCCCAAATAACATGTGGATGTATGGAGTAAATGATGCTCAAATTACATAAAACAAACATAAAGTAGATTAAGACGGGGCAGAGGAAGAGACATAAATGAGAAGTGCAGCTGTTCTTGGTGGGAGGCTTAAATTAAATTCTCTTGTCTTTGTCTTCTTCCGCAGGTTGTACAGCGTCAGGATTCCTGGGAAGCTGCGCTCAACTGGGTTTGCTGTACATTTAATTGTGTCCAAAATGCATGAAGCAAATCATGCCAGCTTGTTTTATAATTAGGGTAATTTCATGCGTTGCCTTTATGACTGACAGGTGGAAAATTGTTAATATAACACACGTCAGCGATAAAGAATGATGTCATAATCAGAGGAAACGTTTCTGTGAATATTGCCTTTCACTTTTACATCCTCAACAGCTTCCAATAGACTCAGTAGTTCTGCTGCAAAACATGCACAGGAAATAAAAAAAGTCACCGCGTCGCTGAGAATTAAATGACCAAGACAGGGACGGAGAGCAAGATTGGGTTGGAGAGATAAATGAAAGCGGTCGGCCTGTGTCGGCCGTGATAAAGGGTAATGAGTAGTAGCATTCACAGGTACACAGAGCTCTCGTATATCACAGCTCGCTCTGATTCGTGACAGATTATTGCAGGCTGATCTCACTTCGAGTCTCCAATCGCCGCGCGCTGCCAGAGGCTTCGCTTTGGACGAGACGCAACCCTGTGCTTCGTATTTGCCTTTCAATATAGATCGGGCTTTTATTCGATGGGGCGACGGCACAAAGCAAACTGAAAGGAGAGAGAGAGAGAGAGAGAGGGAGGGAGGGAGGGTGTGAACCACTAGGCTTTAGGCGCGAGCCCCATAGATACTTGTTAGTCTGGCCGAGTGAAGGGCACAATAAATGAAAGAGCGAGAGATCCTGGAGTGAAAGTGGCTGCTTCTACACGACCACAGGCTGCCGGAACAAGCCAGCCAGCCTCTCTTAATGAATTGGACTGTCCCGTGCTAATGAATGGAGTCTAGAGACGGGCGAAAGGAAATGAAGGGAGTCGGGGGATGTCAGGCTACATGAACGATGAAGTGGCTCATATCAGGGCCTATATTACAGAGACCTATTAGTTCTCCTGTCTCTGCTGGCAATGGGCATAATGAGGCAGTCTGCAAAGACCAAACCGGTGCTTCCTCATCCCACTGCATGGATGAAGTGCACGCTTATTGCACAGTTGTTCTGTAGTAACAGAGACTCCAAAAATAAAAATAAAAAACTAATCTGAACCGGTCCTTCTTCATGTTGGTGGAACAGATCTCCTGCAGGATACAAATCTTAGCCAGTGTGTAATGTGATAAGACAATTAGATCAGGACGCGCGCACACATAAACAAACACATTCTGCCTGATGTGTTGATGCTCCGCGTGCTGTTGACAGCAGCGTCGTAACGTTAGGAGCTGGGCTTTGTTTTGGTGGCCTACACGAACTGCAGCCGCGGAACACAAGCAGCTGACACACACACACACATACGCACACACACACACACGCGCACACACACACACACGCGCACACACACACACGCGCACACACACACACACACACGGAAGCACACACACATACACGCAGACACACACACGCACACACAAATACGCACACACACACACACACACGCACGCACGCACACGCATGCACGCATGCACACACACCTTGGTTTCTCTGCTTAGTTTGGTTGCGTGTCTTTGTCAGTGTTGCCTTCTTTCATCTCTTTGCCTTCAACATCACTTGTCTGTGTTCATCATCACGAAAAAAACTATTTATGGACGCGTGTCACACATTTTATACATACTGTAGTTTTATAACACCTTTAGATGGAAGTGAGTGACATGTGGGGTTACTGTAAATTTCTCATGACACATTTTAAATGATTTCGCAGCACAGCTGCTGCGTTAACATTTTGATTTATGTATTAAACGTAACAATGTTTTTGTCTGCAGCCGCAGCTTGGTTTGTCGGCGCGAAGCTCTCAGTTCATAAATGAAGAATAAGAGTTCGCTAACTGCTGATGTTCTGGATTAGTTTCTATGTTTTTACTCCAAACTAATCTCACGGTCGGCCTCTTACTTTAGCCACGTTCCTGAGTCAGGTCAAGAATCCTCCAGACCTGGTTAAGGCATCGAGCCTTCAGAAGGAATATCGATTTATTAGCTGGGATGAACCCTCTGGGCTTCTCCTCCAGCCTCATCTCCTGGGCAATTAAAGGCTCGTCCGACTTCCTACGTGATGCGTTGATGTTCATGGATCAGTTCAACCATTCCTCACGGGGGAAAGCTTCTCAGAGCAGAATGCAACATACTGTGAATGACCAAGAGGACTAAACACCTTTATTTTAGATTTTACTGGCAAAAAAGAAAGTCAGACTCATTTTAAAAGTATATCTTAATATAAACATTTTATTCAGTGCATTTTTGTGTATACAACAAATAATAAACAACTGGAAGTTTCCAGACAGCCACAATGTCTGCCTGTATATGTTGTTTTATCAGATTTAGCCTGGTAGTTTGGAACACATGATCCAACATGGGTTAATACACATAGCCTACGTCATGCAGCTCTAGACCAGAATGTCCCTGCTTTCTCCCATGCAACAGATAGGTTCACCTAATACAAACCACCTTCCGGAGGAAACCGAGAAAAGAAAACCTCCCAAAAGCATGTACCAGAAAGAAGTTACGTAGCTGAAAGGAAGAGTACATAGCCCACAAAAAGGGTCCTGTTTGTACATAATAGTACATGCCCTGTGCAAGAGAGGGAAGATTTAAGTTTTGGGTTGTTTTTTTTTCCTTTTGTTACTTTTACAAATATGACGTGTCCTATAAAATCGTAAGCCACCTAAAAGTCCACAGTATTGTTTTTTTTTTTTAATATAGAAAATATCGTCACCACAATAAGTTACTCAAACACAACAAGCATCCTGGGAAGGGACACCATGATTGTATGGTGAACTGTATCGGTGGGTTGATGTTGACAGAAAAGACTGACGGGGAGGGCAGCAACATATCACGAGGACAAGAGACGGAGACATTATGAACACAGTGGTAACAGAAGGGAATGGGGACACCGGGTTACGTTCCGATCTGCCGTCGAGCACATCAGCAAAAGCACAACATCAAACGCGCTGCTACCTCCAAAGTCACTTAATCACTTCCTTTGTCCATTGTTTCCCTTTTCTCATGAAACCTTCCATCAAAAATGTACAATAAAAAAAAATCCAGCTTTGCATTTATACTGGCATGGTTTTCAGTGGCTTAAAGGGACACTCTGTCGTTCTGTCTTTGGTTTGCTGGAACTCCTTTCGATGTGAAACACGGAAAAAACAAATACCGAACAATGGCAACAGGAAGAGAACAAGAGGGGGCTAAAACAAGATCAGTAAAGAAATAAAAAGCTCTCAGCTAATTTCAGAAAATTATCAAAACCGAGGCGCAGCTGTGGCCGCTCAGAAACGGAAAAAAAACTGCAAGAGAGCCACACTGACCCTTATATTTCTGGTCAGCTGAACATAGGCTTCATTTCCCCCATGCTAGAAAGCTCAGTCTCTGAGCGTGTGCACTAGGACGCAGGAGAGCTACCGTCTGGCTGGCCACAGGCCCAGCAGCTCCGGGCCGGGCCTTCGCCAGGGAGTTTATAGGCTTTGTATTCACAGAAACATGGATAAGACAGAGATCAGGGCTTGTACTGAACCACTGCAGCCTCGCAGACCAGCACCATGACCGACTGCCCTGAACGCCTACATGTCCCAGCATCCTCCCCCCGTCTGACAGATGCACGAAGGCTTGGCGTCTACATGGCCTAAGAAAAGTTACTGTTCACAGGAACCAGGAAAATGAAATCGCGTAAGGATGAGCTGAGGATGTAAATTAATCTAAAGCCCAAAACGGAGTGTTTAACGTGTGTCTAACTTTTGGGGATGGAAGCAGCGATCAACTATGGTGGTGGCGCCTAAATGATTTTCATGGCGATGGAACTTGGGTGGGTTGTTGTGGGAGCGAGTCCTGAACCGCTGATGGGTGAGAGAAGTCTGCTTGGGTTGGCGCTCTGCTGGAGGTAAGGTCTCGGGTCGGGCCCCGGGGCCCGGGCGGCGGCGGCGGCGGCGGCCGGGCTACGTGGACTCGTTCTGGCTCACGGCTTTGCCGCCGTTGAGCACGGCCGAGGCGCTCCGGCTCTTGGTGGGCGTGCCGCTGCCGGAGCGGGAGAACTCCGTCAAGTCGTGGAG
Source organism: Betta splendens (assembly GCF_900634795.4). NCBI lineage: Eukaryota > Metazoa > Chordata > Actinopteri > Anabantiformes > Osphronemidae > Betta > Betta splendens. The sequence goes on along the minus strand of NC_040890.2, from coordinate 14,020,043 downwards.
GGACGGCTCTCTGTACATGGCCACTGCAGAAGCAACAGAGAGGAGAGCGCGATTAGAGAAGCGCACATTCACGACGAACGGAGAGCAAAGCGGTCGGTCGGTCGGTCGGACGCCGCCGGGTTTCGATCAAAGCGCTGCGATGGCGTAACATGAGCCAGAGTTTCTGCAAGTTGCTGATTTGAGATCACACTACACCAGGTTGGTGCTGGAGTTTAAAAAAAATCCATATTCACAGCGTGGCATTATAAATTCAGGAGTTTCGCGCTCCGGCTTTGCTGCGCATGCAGCATCGGCCCGTCCACATCTCCACAGTTGCTTTTCAGAAGAAATATAAGTAATGGGAGGTTCCCAGTCTTTGGTTTCAGGATGTTGTCGACATCCTTCTGCCTAGAATGCTATTTGATGTTCATTCCTAAGGGAGTCTGTGGCTGAAACAGCAAACACTTCACCCAGCATTTTTTCCTTTACAGCAGCATTTCAAAAAATTATCCTCGGATGAAGTCACTCCAAACTGTGACGATGGGTTCCAGCCTTAATAGTGATTGTATATTTATAATAGTGGACAGCTATGGTATCGTCTCATCTGCCAGGCATTTATTCCCCTGCGTGTTTTCTCTTATAGTTCTTTATGCAAATGTGCCTTTGTTTGAGTGGTACATTCTGCTTTGGCAGTGTTTTGTATTTTGCATCAAGACTTAGAATAGTAAGAGGTTTTTTTTTGGTGTTTGGGCGCAAAATGACATGAGCTCCACTCGCTTCACCCAGAGCCAGCCAGAACGTGACGGCCTGGAACCGGGCTTGGTGAGAAGCGACTTGGGAAGATGCTGCTGCCAAAAGGGGAGACAGCTTCTTAATTGGTGCCCTGTAACAAGCGACCCTGAGTTTTACAGTGGAGCTGCTGGAACCACGTCTCCTCCTTTTTCCTTTGTCTGCCTGATTTCTTCCTTTCGAGCCACTTGCTACTTGTTCAAAACACAAGTGATTTTGTAATTATGGAATTACAGGATCATTTAGTTTGTCAGGAAAAAGGGCAATATTGCATCTATTTGCCCACTTTGACCTCACATTAAAAATCTCACTTTTTTGTAAACTAAACCAAAGGCAGTGGAGGCAGCATTTTTGAATCAGCGTAACCCAATGCAATCATTTTCTGGCTATTGCTCATGAGTGTGTTTGAGATCCCTTGATGGCCCATGAAATTAAAGTGAGAGGCTATTACAGTGATCTGAGAGGGCTAATCTGAGTGATCTTTGTGCTTAATAACTAGCTGGCTGGGCCCGACTCCAAAGGGGGGCAGCATCACATAAAAAAGGGAATTTGAACTCAAACCAGTGAATTCAGCAATAAGTCAGCTATGAATATTTGCATGCTTCCATAATAAATGGAATAAAATGTCTTCTATTGAAAGCGGACGCCGTCTCCTCTCTGCTGACAGGTAAGTCTCTTGTTAACGATGAAAGGACTCAGCAAAGAGAACAGAACCATTCCACTCTCTCCTCCCCCCGTCCCTTTCCCCTGCTACCACACACAAAGCCTGGATGGGCGAGGTTCTCTGTGACTTAACCCATTCAAAGCACTTAAACACATTGTCCCCGCAGCTTCTGGCCAACGGCACTGGCTTAGCTTCGTTCCGTCAGCTGGAGAAAGCAACTAAAAGCGTGAAATGGCCACATTTAATGAGAGGAAATCCAGTGGCTCTGGAGGAGGCTCGCTTATAGAGAGAAACAGCCCCTCTGTGGACCGGGGAGGTGACATTAATAATAAAGAACATCCCTAATACTGTAGGTTACGCAGTCGGAGCAGCTCCATCCAGGATGCAGCGTTCTGAGCTGTGGTTGTTGTTAAGCCGCTCATATCTTTTCAGCACTAAATTGGACAATTGGCTTTAAAGTAAAAGAAAATCACACCTATTTTATTTTCAGTTCATCTTTTGACCCTAACAAAACAGTGCGGTCATTACCTTTTAGAGGTTTGGGGAGGAAGTGGGCTGCTGGCTTGTTCTTCTTGACATGGTTCCCCTTCATGATTTCTCCTTCCTTGTTCAGACCGAGGTACCAGCCCCTGCCCGACTGCTGCTGCCGGTATGTCATGGAGGAGTATGTCACATAGTAATTCTCGAACACTGACTCTTTGAATTTGCACTCCGGTGTGAAATGTTCCTGTGGAGGAAAATGACATAGTGTATAGTAGAGTTCTCTGACACACTGTTACAATGAGAAGCATCTGAGAAGCAGTTCCAACATACAGCGCGGTACCAATATGTGTCACCGCTGTTCTAAAACCTTTACAAAAGGACAAAACTAGCCATCACAAGCAGGAACAGGGCAAAAACCTCTAACAGAAAAGAAGCTGAAGTCACAAGAAACTTGTGACTTACCACCTCTATGGATACATCCTGTCGGCTCAGCCTCAGTTCTGTTAAACTGCAACATCACAGGGGTACCAAGCTCCATTTGAATGAATGCGAGCCCCCCAGGAGGCCTGGAAGACCAGCTGGGAGCTTGGTAAGAAATGAGCCTTCAAACCGGGCGCACGTTACATTTAAAATGACAACAATCAATATCTGCTGGAGGATGGTTAGTGGTGAAGATGCACTAGAAGCCTGTTTATCCTTTGCATTGCTATTTACAGTACATGTTTAACTATCATATTAATAAATGAACATTTTAACTTAAGTGTCTATAGTTGTATATAAGGCTACACAATTCAAATGTGTAACCCTAAACACACAACATATATCAGGTGGTACCCTCTGTAGTCTAATATTCATCCTGAAACATTATTAAATCTTTCTTTGCAGTAAAGTTGCTGTTGATATTGTAGACTGTATGGAGAAGAGAATTAATTGCTACAAGCAAAGACAAGACTGTTACAGTATTAGGCCTTGGACAGGATGACAGGCAGCAGCAGCGTCCTCCTTTCCAAACTGTTCACAGCTCCAGAGTAGTTCCAGCACAGACCCGGTGTTTTTGATCAGTGTATGCAGTTTGTTTGCACCACTAACTCTGATGCTTCTGCCCCAGCAGATTGCAGCAATATTGCCTTCACAACAACAGAGTTGTAAGAGAATTTCAACATCTTTCTGCACATATTAACATAATTAAGCTTCTAAAATATAAAGGCAGGCTCAGCTCTACTAATAGGCAGCTTCCAGCTCTTTTTTTTGTAGTCAAATTAGGGCATTAAACAAAGAGACAGTCAGATGGGGTGCGTGTTCTTCTTGCACTCACACATCACAGTATAAAGAACATAAAGACTACACAGTAGAAAATACAAAGTACGTGTAGAAATGAAGAGTGGAAAGGTTATTTTTAATTTGTGTATTAAATTATGTTAGGTGGAGGCTTTTGTCTAGATCGTTAAAGGCATCTTAAAAGAATACAGGAGAAAAAATTGAATTTAGCTCTTACAGTATTTATTTTTTCGGCGTTGGTTCGCTGTTTTAGTAGTTTTGATTGCGAACCTCACCTCATACCAAAGTGTGATCTTTCTTGCTGTGTGACTTGCTTGCTCAGCCCGATCTGCACCAACAGTCTTGGAAAGGCTCAACGGGATCTATCGCAGTCGCGCACAAGCTGCACTTGGAAGCTCAACAACGGGCTGTTCAGCTCTTAAGCCAGGAGTGCTGTTCTACGTCTAATAATGAGCTTATGCGGATTTGGCCGATTACATTTACCCTGGAGAAAAATAAAAGTATATTGATAAACAGATGCATATAGATGCAGGCGTGTTCGGAGCCAAGATGGGGGAGAGGCTGGAGGCCTGACAACAGGCTCGCTTACACTAACACAAGGAGGGGCCAAAATGGCAGGGGATCCCCGTTTTCACTCTATCAGGACTGGAAGAGACAGGGATTTTTGGGCATAGGCCTTAGTAGCTTCTCCCGAATAGCTGCCCAACAACCTACCGCTGAAAAAAAAAAACCTCCCATCACTTTAATCGCGTTCCAAGTGCCAGATGGACAGAAGGTAAATCACTTTGGAAACAAAATGCTGGACACCACCAGCAAAGAAATGGTATCAGTCGTGTCACCCCCCCCCAACCCCCGTGTCTGTGTGAGATTTAACTAAATGGACTTTTAATGATCTCATTACGCTACACGGGCTTTTCCTTGAAAAATGCCCCATGAAAAGTCCTCAAAATGACGCACAGCTGACAGCCTCCCTTACACAATGTCCAAGAGCTGCTCAACGAGCACTCCACATAATGATGACATGAGCTGTGACTCAGTCTGAAGGCTCGAGGAATCGCAGGATGACATGGATAACACCTATAAACACCAATATATATATTTACTGTATATGGACACCACACACGGACAGATGAGAATGGGGATAAATCAGCTGATTTTCCCCCTGTGCAAAAACACTTCATTCACATTTTGTTTCTTATTCAGATGATTTTTACGTACAGTATGTAACTGTATCCATTCTGCAGATGCATTATGTAATACCTGTACTGCATGTAAAGATGTTTGCTGGATTTTTCTCATACTCAGCTGTCAAACTAAAGCGACACCGGTTATGTCGATGGCATCGCGGCTGAGCATTGGCTTTCTTCGCAGCCACATCGGTGCTTATTGGACGCCGTGGCGGAGCAGCGGAGATGAATCTGGCTAAATCCGGCTTTTCCGCGTCGCAGCCTTTTCAGCGGAGTGCAGGAGCAGTGAAAAGCATGTTTTCCCTCAGCTGGCGCACACTCCTACCATTCATTTGTTTGGGAATAAATTAGAGAGCTTTAAGCTGGTGGAAAAGATCCTCACACAATCCAAACACAAGCGGACGCGTCCTCGCTCTTTAGCACATGTTGGAGCCAGCAGCAGACACACACACAGACACACACACACACACACACACACACTAATGATGCAGCTCAGTGGAGTGAAACCTTGCAGCAGTGGTTATTTACCAAAGACAATGTTCTTGGTAAATCACTGAGAACGTGTGGGTGTGGGTGAACTACATATCTACAATGTGTCAACTGAAAGGCACAAACATATTGCGCAGGGATTTGTTACATGCAGTTTATTCATACTACAATATATACCAGAAATATTATTTATATAAATATTCCCAACACATCCTACATTATGTATTTGTTGTTTTAATCGCCCTTTATAAGCGTTAGTGAACTTAGTTTCTGCTGAAAGAAAAGGGAAAATAAAGTGAATGGAGTGAGCTGAGTAGACGTTTTATTGGAGTTCCTCTGTGAACAGCTAATGCGTTTCCCGAAACCCCTTAATGAGTAGGAGACGGAACACACTGGTTTAATGCCGTCGCACAATGCGTAACGATCGCAGGTTTTTACTGGGCTTTCAGACCTCAGTGCCAGCCTGATAAATATTTCCACCCTGAGAGCCCTGAACGCTCCATTTTACATATTCACACAGAGCAGTCTAGACGGAACCCGACTGGAGCCTCGGTGACTCACGCTAATTCAAATGTGACCCACTAGGACGTTAATAACCCCTCTTCAAAGGCACCTCGTGAGAGTTGTGGACACCACTTAGCTCACGGTTCTAAAAATATGCCCACAGCCAAATGCAAGAAATGGGAAACTATCACGTGGCCAGTGTCTTTTGTGACTTAGCAGAATGGTGTTTGCTGCATATTTAATAAAAAGGTACACGGTCGCTGATGTAAACGTTTTTGCTTCGGATCACTTCCGATGCAAAAGTGAAACTTCTGCAAAACTAGACGTGCAGATACAAAAACAGAAGGTAGTAAAATATAACGCAGATTAATTGGTTCTTCCTCACCCACACACTGATGCTGATGGATGAATATATTTTCACTGGTGGATTCTGTCTCACCCACACACTCGTGTTCTACCACCCCTTGTTAGTCAGGCCCTCTATGTAGTCTTTACTTACTGTAGGTCCACAGAACTCAGTTACAACCGCACACATACACATTCATACAGAGTAATGACATCCACCCAGGACCCTGAATGCATCATCTGTTGTCCTCACACTGTCCATTGGGCATTTCCTTCCTGTTCTGACCTGCTACTGGTTGCTTACATGTCTATTTCCTGTCTGTGACAGGAAGTGCTGCAGCCCATTCCCCGTCTCCTGATCTGAGCCGTGCGTGACCTGCCCTTCATCGTCATCGCTGTAACAAACGGCATCATTTTCCATCGCACGCTTCATAAAACCGACAAGCGCCGAAGCAGATGAAAGCGAGACTGCGACTAATCTCATTTGAAACTACAGCGCTTGTAAATTCAAATCAATAAATTTCTAAAATATTTGCAAACAAAGGCGTTTTGAGGCCTTTCACCGCTGTACTCCTCTGCTTCAGGGCCGGCGCGATCCATCTTTAATAAGTGAATCCTACAGCTCGCTCGTATGCTTAATTACTGCCAACCAAGTTCCTATCATTAAAATCACTCACTGCCGGGGAGCTGCGTTAAATACAGTGTGGGAGGCGGCTGAGGGGCCGTGTTTCATTTAACGGCGCTCCCCTCCGGCGTGCTTAGCCGGAGCAACCCCCACGGACATGTTGTCAAACAATTCACAGCACCCATTAAAATGTAATTGTAGGCAGAGCGTGCAACGGTAGGCCAACGCTCACGTCACGCGTTATCGAACGAGGCCTTTGTTTCGGAACACAACCGTCAAGCAGAAATTAGATACCGCGCTGATTTTGTTAAATGCATTTGTGCGGAGCAGCAGCGGCTCGGATGCGTTTAGACGTTTCGCCAGATGCTTTTATTGGATACGGGTTCAGAGTCGTGCTCAGGATTTTGTACAGCACAGTGATCGAGTTACATGTTAAACCCAAGATTAAACAGCGACACGCTGCATCACTGTGTAAAACGAAGCAGTGTTTGCGTGTATCGCAATTACATTAATGTTAGTAGATGCAAATGTCTTGACTATTTAAACAGGCCTTTAATTTGACTATTGTCTTCTTCTAAAATCTAATGGGAATTAGTTCAGTTTTCTTTCCTTATTAAATCACTGCCTAAGTATTGCATTGATTATTCTTCAGCAGCGGCTATAAAACAAAAGGCTACAGAGATCGTTAGCTTCTCGCTGCCGTTTCTGGGCTCTCCTCCATCAGTCACCATTGTTTGTGCCCGCTGAGACCTTTAGCATGCACAGCGATCATTACTAATTTGACTATAAGGATCGTCTGTCAGCAGCGGGTCCGTGCGTCCGCATGCCCTCGGGCCGGACCTTCAACGCACCCGTCAGTCTCCTCGCTGACGCCTGACACGCAGTCCGCTGGTGGCATTTGGGATGAAGACGAACAGGAACATTGTTCGGTCTCCAGCTGAATTATGCATCGCCTTCGCATTTCATCAGAGACGTGGCGCCGGCTGTGCCGATCACATGCGTCAACGCTCCAACGACCCTTGAACTTCATATGAGCAGCACGGATTTCTATCTGAAAATGATCCTGCTTTATCATCAGCCGAAGAAAGTTGATAAGTCTGAGTGAGAGCAGCAAATAATAGCAAAGGACTTCTAAATTATTTCCCACACCTCTGTTGTGTTTATTCGGGTGATTTATGCCATAGCAGGAAGTCGCATAGCATTTACAGACACTTACTGATGTGTACAGGTAGCCCTCGCTGTTCATAGCCAGATAGAGTTTGGTCTGCACCCCCTGAATGGCCACCACTCGCAGCCCCACTGGAATAAGGTTGAACATGGCTGCAGAGAGAGAGACAGAAAAATTACTGTAGCGATGCACATAGGTCCAATAACAAAGAGAGTGAAGCTGCTGGTGCAAAAAATGACTCGCAGTAGATACAGTACCCTGAGAACCCGGTTAAATATGCAGGACTCACAGTTAGGTGTGAAAATTGTTAGCAGTGTTTTCTGTGGTTGTGTGGACAGAAGAGAGAGTTGTCAAAGCGAAACCACAAATAGAGGTACGACAGAAGCTCGGGGACTCGGCTCCTCTCTCCCAGGGGCGACAAAACAGATGAACAAAATCAGGGACAGCGAGGAAAACAGCGAGGAACGTGGAAACGACAATGCAGCTCGGCCACGCGCGCGCACGCGCGCCGTTTAACACACACTCATTCCACCGCGCTAATCTTCGCTCCACGTTTTTAGCGACCTGCTCCGATGAAGCCGTGCGCCCGCGTGGGAGGTGGAAAACACGCCTCGGTGCACCGACGCGTCCGCGTGGACCTTCCTGCGACCGAAGGGACCGAGCCGAGTCCGGGCCGCCGCCGGGTTCACGTCTTCCTAATTAATGTCAGCCTGTGCCGCGTGGCTCCGCGCGCGGTCGCGACACCCGCGGGCTGGAGCGAGAAAAGCACACGAGCGCCCACCTGAAAGTCTGCAGTCGCGCTTTTGCTCCCAGAAAAAAAGAAAAAAAAAACTTCTCGCGGTTGTTGGACACGCGCCCAAACGGCGACGCCATCTCCACACCGTGGATCTCAGTTCGCTACTACTGTAAACACAGCGTCCTGACTGCGGAGGCCTCCGGGCGTAGACGCGCGCGAGAGGAGGAATTAAACCTCCCTCTCGCGCGCTCGGTGTGAGTCATGGCCTCGCTATCGGCGCGGGCGTTAGCCACTTAGCCGAGCCCTATCTGGACTCGCCCGGGTGAAGTGCGCTGTCGAGGCCTGTTGATGGGCTGTTTCGCCTGCCCCGATCGTGGCCTCGCGCCGGGCTCTCATTAGAAAACGCGGGAATGCGTGAAGCCGGGCCGCGCACGCGCCTCGTTTGTTCGCTAGCAAAGCGATTCGTGTGAATCCCAGAGGTCTGTTGTCGTTTCTCTCTCCCTCCGCCTCCAAGTCTATTTTACCTGTTTCTCATATCTTCAAATGAACGTTGTCCGCTCAGTAGAAACAAAGGAAGTCAGGATATTTGACAGATACAGTAAAGACGGCTCCGCGTGCTAAGAACGGATGCCCTCCAGTATCACTTCCTGTGCATTTTGTTACGTGATGAAAAAGCTCCGTTCCCCAACGCTGGCGCTTTTCCGTGCGACTCCTTCACGCGCCTCCAACTTACACTGTGTAAATGAAATGGTTGATCACCGCCCGTTCATTCCGGAGGCTTCCTAGACGCATGCGGCGCTTTGCACGCGGAGGCCGTTGGAGGAAGGAGCGCTGTGTGGAGAGGAAGCGTCTTCCCGCCAGGAATCCGTGGTTATAGGTTGCAGATGTCACATTCTCCACAACCATTGTTGAGATTGATCCATCTTGGCTGTGCTGTGCAGCGCTGGAAGCACTGTGAAATCTCTTGTCAGTGCTGTGGCAAACTGACAGGATTTGTTGAATATTTTTAACAATAAACTCTTTTTTTTTTTTGAGCTGTAGGCAGCGTGGTGTTATGTTTAATGATTCGACTTCGTCCTCCCCTGAAACATCTTGCTGTCAAAGCGCCTCTCGTCTTTATAATTGCGGTCTTCCCTCTCCGCGTCGTCGCCGCCCTTCAAACTCCCGCCGAGACGCGCGCCCGCGCCCGTTTCATTTCGCGGGGATTACGAGCGCGTGCGTGCGGCGGAGGCTTTTTTCGAGAGGCGAAACTCAATTACTTGCGTGCTCCTCGAAGCACCTGAGCACAGCGAGGAGGACGACGGCGCTGCCGCCCACGCGCACACGGAACGGGCCTGAGGGACGGATAGCTCGCAGGCTGCCTCCGTATCTCAGTTCCACCCACGGAAGAGTCATGACCGACTCAGACCTGAACGTCCCCAATAACGCAGCCTGTTAGTCATTGCGGGAGCAGAACGTCTGCAATTAGAGCGGTCTAAATATGAGGGGATGACAAAGTGCCGGCGCTGGATCGTAAGGTGTTGGAACAACATGACAGATCGGCTGCAGCCGTGATTAAAAAAATATATGTTTAAAGAATTTTTATAAGGCGCAAAGTGCTGTATTTAGCAGTGAAGCTGTCGAGATTATTGGAAAAGCAGCTACAGGGTACATGTAATTTAAAAGTATAGATGATCTGCTAACTGTTGCTGAGAGGATAATGTAGAAAACTTACAAACCTCTAATACAAGAGTGGAGTCGTTTTTGAGCACTCTACTAGAAATCTCTATTTCTCTTTTTTTGGCTTTACTCCCTGTGGGCCTGGTGATGCAACGCAAGAAAATAGTTGACACTAAGGAGCATGGGCAACAAACCAGCGGGGTTCAGGAAACTTGTATCCGTGGTTTCAGACGCGGCCAAACTGCCGAACTGTTGCTTCCCAACAAGTTGCAGGAGCAAAGATCAAACCTCCGTGCGCGTGCGCGTGCGCGCGCGTCGGCGTGCACGCCGTTTGAGTAGGTCCTCTCCCATCATCGCAAGACACCAGTCGCTCCGAGAGGTGCTCTGCGTTGCCATGGAGACAAGCGCACCCAGCGCCTAACAACGCTATTTTTGGAGCAGTTGCAAAGAGCTTCACTCCATCTCCTTTTTCCCACAGCAGCGCTCTTTAATTTTCTCTTCGGAATCTATTTTTTGTGCCAGTGTCGGCCAGTTGTTACGTAAGTCAACAGCGGGTGCGTGCGGACGCGACGGGACGCGGTCACCGCGTGACGCCGAGGGGCCGAACGCACGTGGACGCGTCTTCTGCGCTGTATTTGAGTTTCCTGTCATCTCGTTTAGGGAACGTTTTTTACACAACTAACAGTTGTGGTTGTGCTGAGACTCCTACGCTTCCACGGAGCTGCTGTTTATACCGTGAGAACCGTGCATCATCAGGAGCTAAGTGAAAACAGAGGCGCCACTGTTTACATCTGCTTTGTGCTGAGATAACACAGCCGGCCTCGCCTTAAAGTTGCTTCAGCGCGTGCCATTTGCCCGAGGTATAATTATGGAACTGGGCCACGGTGGATTTCACACAGGTCACTAACCAGAGCAACGCTGTAATCTTTAAAGCGCGTCCACTGCAGCAGAGCATTGTGAGGTGATCTATTCCTGCTGCATTGTTGCTAGACAAGACGCGGTGCGTCAGCTCCTCCATTGATCTCCTCTTTACGCCGTCTATTGGAAAACTAAGAGCTGGTGGGTGTAATGGCAATGATAGGGATGCATCACTGCATAGTATTTGACAAACAGGCTCTCAAAAAGCCATTAGTCATCTTTGTTCAGGTGGAATAACGTTGATTAGATCAGCATTGACTGCACTGACAATAGAGATATTTATATCGTTTTTTTACATTTCACTTTTGACAAAATGTGTTTAAAAAAACGAATAAAAAATGATTCATGTACAGTAAATATAAGCAGTTACACATCTCTTTATACTGCAGCTTATGCCCTGACCAATCAGAAGGCAGAGATCTGAGTTAGGAACGAAGCAATAGAAGGCATCTTACTGTATCCGTTGTCCTCTTCCTTTGTTCCATCGATGGTTCCATCTGCCTGCAGCTGCAGGTGGAACCCTTGTCGACTGTACAGCTTTGTCACAATCCCCTTCAGCTGGGGCTCTGTGGAGACAGAGGAGAAGCGCAGGCGTGAAACCGCGTGCTCAAAGGCACATCGGCAGCAGCGTGACGCCACCTGTGGCCTTCTGAAGAAATATTTAAGGAGTCTGTTTCAGGTAAGCGCTTAAGGTCACAGTAGCAGTGAGAGCTTAATTTCCCATGCAGCTGCTTTATGAAATGAGTCTGTGTTTGCGCATACTCAAACAGATCCTATAGACACTTTACAAGGGCCATTAATGTGCATCTTAATGTCTATGCTGCAAAAACAATTAAATGAAACAAACAAATGAAAGAATCATTACGTTTTGTTGCACTTTATCATCAGACAAAAAATGCATGTTCTCACTGAAAGGGTAAAATGGTAAAACAACATTTCTCTTTAACCTGGAACCAAGGCAGCTGTTACAGTTTGACAACAGGAAGCAGGACCACAGCTGGAGAGAGGTAGAATCTCATTTAAAATGGCTCAGGGGCAACGAGGCGGCTCAGGTCTAAAATGGCCGGGGACATTTCTAACATGTCATCTCCGCTTCATCTTTCCATCCCTCACACCACTTTTCTACTGCGTGCGATCTGTCAGGTAGAGGCTGAGCGGCATGGAAAAACATCACATTTCGCCTTTGTTCAACGTTTTCATTTTTACGGAGTGGAAAAGACTTATTTGTGCAACAAATTCGAACAACACATGCCAAAGTATAAAAGGCGGTTTTGAGCAGAGCACTTGAACTGGCTGGACAGCCTGTCTGTGTTGCATCAGACTAATGATGAGAGCTAAGTGCTCTCCATTCCCTGGTTACTGTCCCTGGTGGAGTGTCCTTTACTGTGGTTTCCCACACCTTTCATCTAGTCTTTCATCTCCCTTACTTTTTAGCACAGCCTGGTCCGGTCTTAGTGAGGTTACGACACACTCACTTCTTTACATGAGCAATATTGTTTTATTTAAGATCAATGTTACTTTGTTAAAACAGGAGCTACGGCCTAAGGATGCAAATCAGCATCAGATCCACAGCTGGATGGTTTGCAGCTACACCCACAGATGTGTAAATGTCAGCAGTTATTGTAAACACAGAACATTGCTTCTCTACCTACAGTAACAGAAACGGAAAAGCTGACAAAAACTGTTACAGTGTCATGATGTTGCATAAACATGCAGCTTAACCTCCGGGTTCATCATACAGACTTTAAAAAACAAAAAGCTATGAACACAGGGAACTGAACTGGATTAAGCCTGGGAGGAAACACAGTTGCATCTTAAGGATGTGCGGTGGTCACGTCAACACACGTTGAGAACCTGACACAACTAGCAGAAGGTGCAGCTTTGGGCACGAAGGAGATGTGATCAGCTCAGATCTGCAGCTGTGGTCACTTCTTCTTCAGGCTACAAAGACAGTCAGCTCACTGCAATAATAAGAGCCTCTCTGGACCCCTTCCTGGAATATGATTACACAATAAAATATATTTTTTTTTTTTGGTCACAAAATCACACGCAGCTCATTTTGTTTGTCTGTGTTTGTAAGTATTATTAAACTGGACTATTTAGCAACATAAAATCAATAAAGGGACAATATTGTTTGCAATAAATACATAATTAATCCTTAAGACCTGTTTGATTGTCTGTGTAAATACCGTTCTCCCTCTATATATGAAACACTGAGTTGTGTAGTTTACTCAGGGGTAAATCACGAGGATTATATAATTATAAAAATTAATATTAAGTCAAGGTGCACTTGCATATGCAGCCTACTGTAAACAGAGGAAGGCGGGGAAAGGACGTCACTTTAGTTCATACTACACGCGGAGTCAGGTTTGTGAACAGCCTTCAAAGGAAGCATCCACGTTGTCAACGGCAACTTTGACAGAGTTAATTCTCGACCTGCGGTGACGCCGAATAGCCAAATATTCCGGCTACGTTGCATGTTAGACAATAAACGAGGAGTTAATGACGACGATGATAATAAGCAGCACAACACCCTGATGAAACCGCAAAACAGACCTGGTCGTCTCCGTCTCCTCTTCTTGGAGCCAAAGAGTTTGACCCGGGAGAAGACGTTGAGTCGGCTGGGCTTCTCACAGCTCCCCTTGGTTTTGCTCGGGCTGCTCACGCAGCGGCAGGCATTCGACTTCTCCCGCTCCCTCGCCTGCCTCTTCTGCCTGATGAGGGAGCTGGCGATCGCCGCGGCCATGGCCAGTTTGGCAGCTCTCCGGGAAACAACTTCCCGAGAAGCGCAGGGAGACTCTCGCTCCCTTCGAATCCAGACGACTGGATTCCGGATGGGGGACAGGTGTCCAGGCACAAGGAAGCAGCTGACGCGGCTCGGTCAGCAGCAAAGAATGTGCGCAGGGGCGTTATGAAAGAGGCAATGAAACGGTCCAAGTTGCGCAAAAAAAGCCAGTTAGAGAACCAAACGATTCATCGTTCGCTACTCTGGAATCGCCCGCTGTTCCTCCGAGGGGAAAAAGTAAAACTTGCCAAAGCGCGCGTTGCTCCGTGAAGCTGTGCGCAGATTTTCACCACAGCTCGTCGCATGTTGCCCCGTCCCCATCATTTTCCCGGCATCAGCACAAACGCGCGCAAACCCTGTGCGTGTAAGCGATTTCGCACCATCCTACACGGCCGCACGCGTCCCGCTCGCGCGCGCAGCCATAGGATGGGAACACCTGTTGGCACGCGCCTGGAGAGAGTTTGCCGTCGCCTCTGTCTGCTCGCTTTGATTCCCCTTTGAAGCTGCCGCCGACAGAAGGGCGCGTTTTTGGAGAGGCAGCGCAGAGGAGGCGACGCACTCCAACGGAACCCGCTACTTTGTCCCCTTTTGCAGGAGCGAGACGACGCACGGCAACGGCAGAAGGCGCATCGTGGTGGACGCAGCGTCCGAGCGCAGCGCGAAGCACAGACTCTGCTGTTCTACTGAGAGCATCCCACCTACAACCTGGAGAGTGAGCAGTGGGGAGGAGGGACAGGACGGCCACGCTCAGACAACACCATCAGTCTGCACACTTACAAAACCATTATCTCCATAGGCTGCCTTATAGAATGCATTACATAAGTCTAAGAGAATGGAAGATAGGACCAATGACAATATGCATTCTTATAAGTCGAGCCTGGACTGAATGTCGCTGAATAAAAGTAAAAAAATGGCTGAAACAGCTTGGTCGTGTAAGTAACTAAGCCTTTAACGTCGGGGAGAGTGAACGACGTTTAACTATGGAATATATGATTTATTAACCAAAACCTTTACGTACAGAGGTTTACAAGTTCAAAAGTGATAAAACAACTGGAAAACATCACCTGGAATCAGCAATGATATTAATGAGAGATCTAACGAAATCTATATTCTTATAAATTTGATGGCACAAGATCTGAATATGTGTGCTTGTCCACCTTTGAATGTTCATTCTCATAGACTGCGTAAAATATTGCATTTCCTATATTAGGTCAATCATATATTTACATCATGAGAATAATAGTGAAACTGTGGCCAGCTCCATTTTTCTGATATAAAGACACTGGTAGTGTCACCGCCATTCTTCTGCGCCGTTTTTAGTCCTGAAGAGCTCAGTTTACAGCCTAAGCAATGGTGCCCTCTACAGCCCTCAACCTAAACTGCATTAGCGGTTATATTTAGATAAACATTTCTTCTGTTTAATGACAGACTCTAATAAAACAATACCGCAAATCATATTTATGAAGTTTAATAAGATGTAAGTAGAGTGTTGCAATGTAGGTAAAGGTAAATATGTCAAATAACATTGAAATTAAAAGTACCAGTATATAAATATAACAGTTGTGTGTTCAGACTATCAAATCTATCAGGTTACACGTAAAAGCCTTAACACTTACGCACAATATACTGTAGTAGAGCTTAAACAGTTTGTCTTTGCATTCACCTTTACTTCAGCACCACGGACAGCGCAAAGGCGGAACCTATAAAATCACCGCTTACTGGAAAATTAAACAACGTCATTAAAAGCCAGCAACTGGTTCATTCAGGATAAACCGGGCTATTTCTCGGTAACACTTCAAACTTAATTTCAATTCAAAAGCTAAACACGGCCAGGATAAATATACAGAACCAGCAGCAGCCTACCTGAAACGGATTTTCTCAGAGGAAAAGTCATGATTCTCTACAGAGAAGCAAAAGCAGCGAGTTGCAAGCGTTCAGTCCGGAGCTGGTGAAGTGAAGAGGAGTAGTCCACATTCAGTAAAGTTCAAAGCATTGTCAGACAACTGTCAGAGGCGCAGTGGAAGAGAAAACATCGAGGCGTGGCCATCAACAGGAAGATCATTACAGGACATTAGCGACGTGCCATTATGACTTCTAAAATGCTCATTAAACATTCATTTTGTGGTCTTGTTGATCCGGCAAACATGGGCGAGTGTGCTCATGTATTGCGTCGCTCAACGAGGCCAGATTGGAGAAAAGTGATCGAAAATACAGACCGAGCCTCTACTTCCTTCTTGGGACACAGAAGATACTGCTCTCGTGTTACAAAAATGATGTAAAATGATCCGATAATGCGTTGACTAAACCGGTTATACAGGCCCGTCCACTCTGGACTGAAAAATATCGATGTCCAATCAGTTGAGACAACAGTAGGCAGTGCATTAGGCAGAGGGTTTATATAAAGGCTGTCCTGTTCTGTTTGAAACAACAAACATTTCTACAAAAAACTCCCAATACTTTGACTGGATATTTTGACTGGAATAAAAAATCATGAAGGGCACATACAGTAGCTAAATGTACAGTTTGAGATGAGGCTGTGATTTGTTTCCGTAATTGTAGACGTGAAAGTGGCTCTTTTCACTCACTGTATATACTGATAGACCGAAAAAAATCTGGGGCCTCGGGTGGTCACTGCTGTGCTATGAACACTAGATGGCGCATGTGGACTGACTATTGAAAGCATCTTGTTCACCATAAAGTAAAAGCTGCTACAGTATAAACAAAATTAAAGTTTCCTTTAATCCATGTTTTTATTGATTTTTATTAATATGACAGGACAATAACATATTCACATATTTCATATTCAAGAACTAAAACCAATGTTTGCAGTTCTGTATATGACGCACACATATACAGTCATATTAATTATATTTGAAATGGAGTTTTTTTTAAATAGTAAATAGGTTACCTACATACCGTAAACACAAAACTGTCTGTGAATAAGTAAATAAAAAGCAATTGGATTCAATCAGCCAAGCAGAACACAGTCCTTTCTAGCCCTTTAAAGGTTAATTTATTTGTGAGTTTGCCCACAAAGAGTCAATCTCAAGAGATCGCTCTAGTCCAATATATTGATCTACAGGGGGTGTGGCTTAAATGCAGAGGTAATTGTATTTGTGTTGACTTTCTCTTCTGTTGAGAAAAAAAGAGGATAAACCTTCAACAACTGACAGAAAGGTTGTTTCAAGTTTGCACCAGGACATTTAGAATTATGATTATTATTTAGTGAGATAAGTAAAAAAAGGGATGAGGAGCATTTCAGGTTCAGCTTCATTATCTGACACCTCTGAAGAAAATATAGCTCTGGTCCTTTGTAATTATTTATATTACAGAAGTGAACTGCAGTTATTTTTGACTCATTTGAAGTCTACCTCTCAAGCGGTGCTCATGCGACTAACTGCTGAGTTCATGAAAAGTGTGAAATCAATCAGCTTAATAATAAAGTCCAGAAAGAAAAAGCCTGATTTATTTGCTTGTGTACCAGAACAGGACCAGGACCGGTGCACTTAATGGGTCCCAGCGACCTGCTGCTCTTTGAGCGTCTGTCCACTAGAGAGCGACGGGTGGGAACAGCCTGCGAGATGGCAGGACTTTTATTTTATTAAATATAAACACAAAATTAATTGTATCTCTTCTTAATAACCGGGGGCCATCGTGATGATATAAAGGGCTTAATGAATTTTTAAATTCAAAGACAAAAGTGGCCTCCAAGGGCAAACACTGAATAAAGGCGAAAGTCAACCTTGCTCATGGTGTTTAATAGAGGGCAAAGTTGCATGCTGGAATCGTACCACTGATTATTTTGAATTAGTTTTTACTTTGACCCGAATGAGAAGGGACTGATCCCTGAACTCTAAAGGCTACGGATCAAACTGTTCCGCTTTGTGTCCATGCTGGTAAAGTAAAGCTGCTACAGCGGCAGCTGGCAGCGTGCTAGGCCACCAACGCCATAGTGACACCACGCGTTACCATGGAGACTGCACATATGTAGGCCCGAGTGTGTGTATGTGTGTGTGTGTGTGTGTGTGTGTGTGTGTGTGTGTGTGTGTGTGTGTGTGTGTGTGTGTGTGTGTGTGTGTGTGTGTGTGTGTGTGTGCGTGCGTGCGTGTGCGTGTGTGTGTGCGGGCGTGCGTGCGTGCATGAGACTGACAGTGTGCTTGGAATGGGGGCTGTGTAATAAAGAATCCATCACTCACTCAAGGTTCTAGGGAGGATGGGCTGCGGTACCGTCACGGCTCGCTGGCAAAGCCATGGAAATTATTGCATGATCTCTCCCACCCGTGTGGAACCGGGGGCCGTGCTCGGAGCATGAAAGCGGGGAGTCACCAGACTGAAACCGGAGGACGAGCCCCATCATTTCTGCCAGCGAGTGGAGCAGGATGAGCTCGACACTGGGGACGAGCCGCCGCAGGCTGAGAGCACGCAGAGGTGAGTAACAGGGGCGGCGCTGGCTCTGAAAGCGGGGCAGCCATTAAGAAATGATGCAGTCGAGGCGGTGGGGGGTCGAACCCTGCCTCCTCCTGTCTAACATCGTCCTTGAGCGAGATGCTGAACCCTAAGTCGCCCTCACGGGTCAGGCATCTGACAGCGAGTGGGCGAGTGAGAAGCACCGGGTCCTGGAGGAGGTCCGTTTATTGTAAATGCAGATCATTTGCCATTTTACGACCTGATATCACCGCTTTACAAACGTACCAGACTGTACTCGTCCACCGCGCTCTATTTAAAAAGCTTACAGCTAATTAGGAGCAGACAGAATGCCTGGCGTGCACCATCTAAACTCTCACCTTCTGGATCTCAGTTGGTTTTAAAGTCTGCCATATGTTCCCTCGCACGCAGAGAGAGACTGGAGGAACACAAATCTATTTTACACATCAATAAAAGCTAAATATGGCAGTGAAACACATGACTGAGGGAACTTCAGGGGCTGAGCATCAACCACTCACTTTGTAGCTGGTTCCTTGATAATGATACAAATTGTTGTGCTGGTGATTTGCTGAAGATTTTCTATCTATTCAAAGCTGTGCACAATAATTATGTGCCCTCACAAACACAGTTACTTCATTCGTGTGGGCCGGAACCTGCACAATGCCCTGTCTGGCATAAATGTTTATGCTGCTGTTTAATTATGGAAATATGACATTATAGCAAATAGCCACAAGCGTCGCTGCTATTGTGGTTGGAAGAGGTCAATAAGATGCAGGACACCAGAAGCACAAAGACACACTGAGATCATTTCATCCCTGGAGAATGTGAGGCCGAACCTTACACTGATTAAAAAAGTGTGTGTGTGTGTGTGTGTGTGTGTGTGTGTGTGTGTGTGTGTGTGTGTGTGTGTGTGTGTGTGTGTGTGTGTGTGTGTGCGCGCTCTCAGGTCCCCAGGGGGATTGTGGGTGAATCAGCGCCAGTGTTGTTGTAAGCCGGAGGAAGGTGGCTAAAAGCCCCTGTGACTGATTGCTGTTCAGGGAGACCTAGACGGTGTAAATATGTCTCATAGAACTAAGCCACGGCATGATGCTGATTCAATAAACAGGATCTGCTGAGATTATACAGCAATATACACACCAGACATGCTCACACCTTGAGGAACCTCATTCTGACCTATGGGAGAACACATGTACTGCACACACAGGCAATCAGTGCACCCAGTCCAATGAGCCTCTACGTGGCAGTTATCAGAACCACGTGCAACATTATCAGAACCACATCCAATATGTGACAGTGCCAGCATCCCAACAGGAGGTATGTGAGGGAAGAAATCGAGTGCAGGATACGCTCCCTCGCCAAAATGGATGACAGTCACATGTGTGAATCATAGATGGTGAGTCACTTGAGCTCCCTCTGGCAATATCCGTTATTTTGCTAAACTACAGGGAGACAGCGTTTAGGAGTTGAAAGAGCACCAATAGCAGCATCGCTTCGTTCTATTCAAGTTTCCCCTCTTTCGCTGAACAGAACAGACCCGTAGAAAGGCTCCCGTCGCAGAGTGGAGGGACATCTGGTATCAAAGAGAAATCAAGGAAGGAAGTTTGATAAAACTTTGTATTTATAACTCCATGCTAATTATACCCTGACGAGTAAGAGCTGCCTCAGTCCCAGAATACAGTGAGGAGATGTTGTCCTACATATCCATTCCAGGATGACACATCAAGGAAGGCAATGGAGTAAGATTAAAGGCATCATCCCAGACACCAGCTGGCTTAAACTGTCTGCTTACTGATGGAAACACAAAAGAAGGTTTTAGACGGGAGCAGCAGCACAAGGTCACACTTGCTTCTTTTTTTAAACAGTTGCTGCTTTCGGACACATTTGCTGCAAAAGGAGGATAGAGGCGCAAACTGTGCTGTTTTAGAAGTAAAAGTGCAGCTTGCACAACTTCCTGGCGGTTTCACAATCATTTCTCTCATTCCCCGGTACCAGACACGGTTCCTGAGCATTAACCGGGTCAAATGTGCAGCATTACTGAAGCTCCTCATTGCGAAGCTGCACCCTTTGGGTTTTCCCTGCAGCCGTGGATGGCGCTGGGTTTGATTCCTACTGTACGATCGTTTATGCCCACGCTGCAGCACGGCGCTAGCAGCGGTTCAACGGCGACGTTTGTTTACGAAAGAATCAGGATGAGCGTAAACACGTCGGGGCGACGGCGCGCCTCAGATTATTTCAGCGCGCTTAAAAGCCCCGCGCGTTAGGTGGAGCAGATCGACTAAGCTGGAAGTGACATGACACGAGACATGACTCAACTGTTGGGAGTGGGTGGGTAAATAGGTCACGTTCCCTGCCTCACACGCGGGCTCCCGCTTCTCCCTGGCATCGCGCTGGCTCGTTAGTGGAGTCAGCACACGGAGAAATCAATGGGAACATAATGACAATGGATGGTGGTGGACCAGAACAGGTGGGAGGGACTGTGCAGAGCTGATAGAGCCCTACAGAGGTAGCGAAAAATAGGGCAAAACGCAGCAGCAGAGCCGTAATGGCCCTCTGTGGTCCAATACAAAATGCAACACAGTCGCACGGGAGCTGCAGCTTCATTACAGCACGCTAAGAAATCAGCACAAGCCTAATATTTGACAGCTACTAACTAGTAACCACAGGAAATTAAATATATTATTAAATTAAAGTCAGGACTATCTAACTATTACTACGACTGCTAAATAAAGCACAGTGCATCCTTTAACCTTTGCTTTTGTGTGGTGATGCAACTGAAAGCATAAATTATTTTATTTTTAGAAGTCTGCTTGGTGAGAGAGAGAGACAGTCCGATATTTGATAGCAAAGGCTCGGGGGGCGGAGCGCTGCTGCATTCACAAACCACAGCACGTACATGTAGTGGGAAATCCAACCAGACACACGAGACGCGGTCCAAAATCAAACGGAGTCAAAAGTGCCCGGGAGCAAAACGAAAGAGGTGTTTGAGCTGCAGATGCGTGGAAAACAATACGGCGCGGGTCTGGGTGCTGCTGAGGCCGGGATCCTCGCAACGGAGCAGGTGGAACAGGAACGAACGCTGTGTAATATTCAGGCTTTCTGCAACCCATCGAACGGATGAAGAGGAATCCAGAAGCATTCTGCGGTGCAGAGAGCTCCTTTTGCAGCAAACAGCAGTAAAACGCATCCCATCTCTGCTGCCAATCTGCCTTCAGAGCAAAACCACCTCACCCTGTCACTCCCTATCGGCTCAGCTCTTCTAAAGCAGTTGTGCTTTCTGCCTGACTCTTGTTTCGCTCATTAAGCAGCCCAGCAGCTAAATTGACTTATTTGTGCTTATTAGTGTCCACAGGATCTGCAGTCCACTCCCCGGCTGTCAGTAGACGAGAACAAACCACGTGGACTCTTTTGTTCTATTGCACTTAGCTTGTAATTACAGTAGAAATGTGAAACTTTATAGATCACGGTTTTTATAATTGGAGACACAAACGCTTTGCTTCCGTCTGGGTCCTCCTTCTATCAAACCTTCCAGCTGACTGACAACACTGAGTCCACACATCTGGACCCGAACAGACATACTACATCCCTTCCTGAATCTCTAGGCATGACATGATACATGCCATCATCCAGGGTCAGCGTGTGCGTTTGCAGTTGGGGAGATAACATGGGGAGATTAAGACATATTAACTAATGCTCTGGCAGTGGGGCGCACGGATTAGAGACAGGAGGCCGCGTGTCACTGGCCTGTTGTGATGCGATGCTTTACGTGTGACCATCAGTGCGGATGAAGGCCTGCTTCCCTGCCTGGCTGATTGCTGCCCATTACATCACTCGGAACCCGCATCCGAGGCTCCTGCTCGCTCACATCACCAGAACAAAGCCAAGGACACATGCCTGAGGTTCTCCATAACACAGGAGACGCGCTACAATAACACACGTTTCTAAAATAATTTTTTAACCCTGGTTTAAAACGTCGAATTTGTCATTTTTAGCCTTTATTTTGGTGTGTGTGTGTGTGTGTGTGTGTGTGTGTGTGTGTGTGTGTGTGTGTGTGTGTGTGTGTGTGTGTGTGTGTGTGTGTGAGTGGAACAAAAGAGGGACAGCTGAGCGTTTGCTGGCAGGGCATGATGAGATGTGCAACGTTTAATTATCTCTACAGCCTCTGGATTAGCAAGCTAACGCTAATGGCTACCATAAGGTCGTAGGTCGCGGGGAACAGAAACACTCGACTAATCCAGAAATACAGATTAGGTGAGCAAGTGCGACCGGAGCTGCATGTGTGATGTGTGCAGCAGAATTAGATTTGAGTCTACTAATAATGACGCACAGGCCTCCTGTTGCAGCACGCAGCGCCCTGGAGCGCATGCACGCGTGGCCCAGAACGATGAGACGCTCCCCTCAGCCGGCGCTCGTTCGAGGTAACGGCCAATGGAGTGACTTAAACCAGGGCTCGAGCCACACACATCTGCAGAGTGCAACAGAGGAGGCTGCAGGGCTGAGGCTGCAGGGCTGAGGCTGCAGGGCTGAGGCTGCAGGGCTGAGGCTGCAGCAAGGAGGCTGCAGCAAGGAGGCTGCAGGGAGGAGGCTGCAGCGAGGAGGCTGCAGCGAGGAGGCTGCAGCGAGGAGGCTGCAGGGAGGAGGCTGCAGCAAGGAGGCTGCAGGGAGGAGGCTGCAGGGAGGAGGCTGCAGCGAGGAGGCTGCAGGGAGGAGGCTGCAGGGCTGAGGCTGCAGGGCTGAGGCTGCAGCAAGGAGGCTGCAGCAAGGAGGCTGCAGGGAGGAGGCTGCAGGGAGGAGGCTGCAGGGAGGAGGTTGCAGCGAGACGAGGAACGGGAGAGCGCCGCTAACATGAGTGAGCATCGCCTGACAGTTAAAGAATTACCACTTCATAAACGCTTTGCATTATTTATGTCCAGCTCATCTATTGTCTGGGCTCATGCATTTGAAATGACCATGAGAGACCACACTGGGCTATAAAGACAGGGAGAAGGAGACGGCTGCTCTACATCTGACGTAGACTATTATCATGGTAAAGTTTAATATTAGCTTTTTTCTTTTGATATATATCCTTTCTGACAACAGAACAGGGGGCGGAGCTATTGGATGACGACACACCTGCATCTGAAATACACATATCAATGCTGAGGTTCAACAGAAAGCTCTGGATTCATCCAGCTTTTCTCCATCATCTGGTAATAACTGAAGTATGTGGCTTTCACCGCCCACCAGCACCCAAGACGCCACAGTTTGTCACACACAAACGCAGCTACAGTAACATTCAGGCCCCAGATTTGGTCGTTAGAAGGTCATTATCACATGAGCTGGGTGGGACAGATCAGGCTTACAGAACAGGTAATGATGCTAGCTAACGATGATGCTAAGTCTGAATGACAAGGTGATGTAGTGAAGCACAGAGCTGTGGTGGGAGTTTGAACTCGAGGCTTCACATTTAGCCAGTTACCTGGAAACAGGCGTTAATAAACATTGATCTTGTTCAAACAAATATTAGAAATGTCTGATTTAATGCATATTATTTCTAATTGACTGACACATAGAGCAACTATGTGCTACTTTCTATCATACTAATTACAGATGGAAGGTTTTAAACTAGCTCTACTGTTGGATAAAATAATCTAATACAGCTTCACAGAGAATGATTTTATTATAGGAGGACAACACCAGCAAAGTGATTCAGGCACTGAGCGGCTCCTTGCTGTTGTAAGTACATATAGGACTTTTTGTTTCGGTCTCACGAGTAAACAACAGAAGAAACGAGGGCAGTGTGTGTGTGTGTGTGTGTGTGTGTGTGTGTGTGTGTGTGTGTGTGTGTGTGTGTGTGTGTGTGTGTGTGTGTGTTCTTGTTCTATTTTCTCAGACGTTCTATCTGGTCCTCACAACGTCCATGTCGGCAGTTACAGTACGACTTCACTGTAGATAGAACCCCTTTAAGTTTACATCGTTTACATATTACTGTACATTTAGGGAGGCGCATATATTTCACTGTACACCTGCGGTTCAGCGTCTCCTCACTATCTGCCTCTCTGCGTCCTGGCAGGTGTCGGGGACCTGCCTCTCTTTTACGTGGAGCTGACTCAGCAGTTTGCCTCATTGCCCCAATTAAAACGCCAAATGTGTGTTGACTCTAGGGGGTTAGAAGGTTCATACTGCTGATTTCACAGTTACTATAACCTACTGTACCTACGCTATTGATTGTTTCCAGTTAGCTCAGACTGAGGCCTGTATTAAGCAGGAACTTCATGAACTGATACAATAATACACGTAGTCCATTTGGGACGTAATCTGGGACGTTCGTGTCAGACGAGGCGACGGTTCGTCATATCTGAATCAGGCAGTTTTGGATCTGCATTTACAGCAAAAGCTCATAATGTAAACAATGAGGGGGAAATGAAAATTGCAGATTTTCTCATTTATACCAAAGCATGGAATTTAACAGCACATTTTAAAATCCAACAGCTGCAGGCGGCAGATTATGCCCTTCGTCGTGGGCAAATACTACTTTATTCTCACTCTCTTGCAATTTATGACCATTTAAAAACAATCAAACATGTCATGACTATGTAGGGTAGATGCAAATATGCTGTGAAAGCTGAGATAAAAAGGTAATTTATACCATAAACAGGCTCAGTGTGAAAAACAGAATGATTCATACTGCATCATACTTGAAACATTGCCCTGCTAAGAACAATTTTAATGTTCTAGCTCTGCATAAAGATGACAGAAACTACAGTAGATCCACTAATTTAAATTAAAGTTGGGGCTGTAACAATGTGGCAGGCAGTGCATCATTGAATCCTTCACCAGGCTAAACAAATAGATTCACTGGTCTACTGGTATTGTTAATAAAAACAAATGCACAGATTGTGTGTGGATTCATTCCCAATAATTATTCATAACACATCATTGCATTGAATTTCTGAAGTGTGGGCTGCTCTTTTATTTCATTCTGTGTGTTAACACGCTTTTATAATTCAGACCGCGAATTGAACCTTTATAGCTCACCAGAGGTCAGGCGCAGTAATCAGAGCACACTCACGCCGGTTTACGCTCTCCAGGCACTAATATGGCTAATAACATTATTTGTTCATGTTCAGACCTGAACTCAAACCAACGTCAGGAAGCAACACTGACCCCTGAAACATAAATGCGCTGTCTTGACTTGTGCAGATGCTGTGGGGAAAGGAACGAAGGCTGGGTGAGCAGCAGATGCTCTGTGTCAGTGGACGTCTTTACGCCTCTTTTATTGTCTCTAACAAATTTATTGAGTGCTCGATTACTGCATAAACTACAGACATTGGCTGACGCTCATCTCAGAATACCCGTTCGGGCTTTGAATGTTATTCTTGGACCTGGAACTGAAAACATTTATACAAATGCCTGACAACTTGTTGACACAGCAGTACTTTTTGAATATTTACATGAATGTTGGACGTGTGGTTACTGTAAGAACATATTTCTGTAAATAAATTCCTTTCATGTCGTGGCCACGACCACCTCCACAGTGAGACAACGTAGCGTCTGCCTCCCTCTGTTTATACTTCCACTCTGCAATATACACACAAAGTCTTGCAGTCGTCTGAATTATGGATGGGATATTTACACAGATCGGCCCATTAAGCACCGTCTTTTGTTCTGCTGCTGCTGTGGTGCAACAGAACGGAGCCAAAGAGACGGAGACGCCGAGGAGACAGGAGAGGGTGGCGTGAGAATAAGGGGGAATGAAGGAGCGGTGACACAG
This sequence comes from Betta splendens, assembly GCF_900634795.4. NCBI lineage: Eukaryota > Metazoa > Chordata > Actinopteri > Anabantiformes > Osphronemidae > Betta > Betta splendens. The sequence continues at coordinate 13,994,259 of NC_040890.2, read as the reverse complement.
ATTGAGCCAAAGACAGTGAGACAGAGAACAAACACGGAGGAAGAAAGTCCAGGAGCCTCTGTCAACTTGCATCCGTAGTCGTCTTCAACAGTCCTGCATCACATGACGCAGACGTATCATACCTACGTACATCAGCAAGAGTCCACTGACATGTGCAGACGATATCATCAAAGGAATTCAGCTCGGAGGAAGCGATGCTGCAGATTACTGGCCGTCAAACCTTGTTAGAGCTCAACTTGCTCTTTGTTTCTTTCAGATCATTTGTCGCTGCCAGCCTCTGACCTACAGCAGCCACAGTCCAGGGCCCCGACAGGACAAACATCAATGAAGCCTTAGATCAGATCTCAGATCAGTATCTGCAGGTCCTGGAAAGTCTTTTAAAAAGCAGCTCCATCATTTTACATTTCAGCCAGCTGAGTAATCCAGAGGCCAAGCTTCGCGTAGCTTAGCGTAGCGCTTTTGTTTTCACAGGTACCCTGTGTCCTGTGTGTAAATCACTGACAAACGTGACGCACAATGGAATTCATTTTTAAGGCCGTGTTGAGCAAAAGGCAATAAATTGTAATGTGTGGTATTAAAAGGTCCTAAAAACACTGCAGCAGCCCTGTTAGAGAAACCGCCTTCAAGATTTACTGCCTTTGCTCCCTACAGTATAATAGCTGCCATTAATTATTCAATATAATCCGACCATGTAGGGCGAATAAACACGCGGTAGTTTCTGACTAGAGCGGCCTTCGCTGCAATCTGTTGTCAGCACAAAACCTCCAACACTCAGAATTATAGAAACTAGAATTAATGGAAATCCACAAAAGCATCAATTAGTGCAACGCAGATCAGTTGAAATGCTGTTGCTATGGTAACACTATGAGGAGGCCAAGTTTGCTCATGACTGAACTGTTCGTGTTTGTTTTTCAAACGCGATTTGTTTTTCTCCCCGCGTCAGAGCCCAGCGTTACGACCCGGGGCGTCTGCTGCCCCTCAGGTCGCTGGTGCTGCTGTGGCTGACGCGTCCCCGTGCGTCTGCTCGAACGGCGTTCCAGCGCCTCACCCTGCGTCACGTAGCAGCACGGATGACGTCGCCGCGAGCCGCTTGCGTAGGAGCTGTAGTCGCCCCTCCCTCCTTTGTAAATGCAGTCACGTCAAACTGAAGCCGCAACAATAACTGAATAATACATCTGTGCTACTCTAACGAGTCCGCTTCCTCTCTCTCTCTCTCTCTCTCCCTCTCTCTCGCTCCCTCACACACAGATAAGTGCATGTGCTTGAGGTAACACAGGCAGCTCTCAACAGGTTGGCTGAAATCCACCATGTGTGGAAATACTGCACCAAACACGGCCCTCAATAATCAGACACAATAAGACAGAAGCGACACATTGCAGAGAACATCAGTTGTGAGATCATTCATATCTTACCTATTACGAAGTCTGCAAAGCAAAGCAATTTCTACAATCTTAGCACTCTACGAGGGGATGGGTGATGAAGGAGGCGGTCGGACACAGCGGGGGGTACGGCAGCATGCGAGTCTGTTTTTACTGCATTCCCTGACGGTACTGTACACTGGTCTGATTCTGATACAGACCGTGTGCAGTCACACACTCATGCTGCTGCAAGGGCTGGAGGAAAAGAAATGAAATAGAGAAAGAGATGAATGGGATGGTGTGTGTGTGTGGGGGGGGGGGGGGGGGGGGGTGTTGAAATGTTAAGCAGCAAAGCACTGAAAGACTCGACTGTACCCACTAAGATCACGGAGCCACAGGCAGAAGACGCGCAGGATGAGGAGGGGGGTGGGAGGGGGGGATTACCGTTTACTTACAGTAGGAATATGAAACGTCTCAATCTTGCATTGTGACAAGACTTTTACCTCGTGGCTCTTTATGGCCAGTTGAACTAAACCCATATAGAGAAATTGGCTAATTATGGAGCTCATTAGTGCAGCAGCTGCCTCCATTTATAACCTCATTTATTTTTGCACTTTGTTTTGGTCCGTGCATGCGCCTCAGGCTGGCGATGACCGAGTTAATGGTTTGGGGTGGGGGAGGCGGTCGTGGGGGGGTGGGGGATGCTGCACACCTCAGTCTAACAGGGGTGGGGACGCTCACGTACAGTCACACAGAGATGTGCACGTCGTGAGCAGTCGGACCCCAACGCTCTCACACTCATGCACACACATGCTTTAAAGAAGCGCAGCAGACGCGCTGCGACAGGAATAAAACAGGGCGTCTTTTGGATCGGTCCGAACAGAACATGAGAGGCGGGAGGGAGGGGGGTCGAGACGGGACCGGGCAGGGGTGAGGAGAACATGGAGGGGGGTGGGGGGTACGGGTGTAACACAAACCTTCGGGCTCTGCGCTCTCTTTGTGGACGACTTGCTTCAGCGGGCAGCAGAAGATTTCATGACACTTAGCGCGAAAGGGGGAGCCTTTACTCCTTATATCCGCAGAGTGGATGGAGTCCTGCCGTAACATAATGTACTCCTGGGTACCTGGGGCAGCGTCATCCTGGACTGCGGTGGTGCCACAACAGAATGAACTGGGGTTAGAAAGCTCAGCACACAGAAAGAAAAGGAAACAGCAACAACAGCAAGAAACCACAAGGCAAATGAAAATACAGACACGTGCTGTAATAACAGAGCGACTTAAAGGCAGATGAACAAGCGAAACTAAACCCGTCCTCGGTCGCTGAAAGGGGAGAAGTTATAAAACGACACAGGTACTGTAGAATGAAAACGGAAATAGAAACAGGCACGGAGGTGGAGGGGCAGCAAGGCAGGCGTGCAGAGTGCTACAGCATCTACAGCATCGACAGCATCTACAGCATCGACAGCATCTACAGCATCAGCATCTACAGCATACAGGTTAACCCCACCCGCATTCCCACCACACGCGCAGCAGTGCTTTCAATGCAAGCGGATGCAAAGGCATGCACGGTCCCGCGGCCGCGAGGTCTGTTGGAATTCAGCGCCGGGATCCTGTGAAAAGCCCCGTTTGTTTGAGCCGGACCTGCTCTGTCCTCTGTTGGGCACAGCCTCCGCTTGGATTCAATCGCTGACCTATTTTCTCTGTGTTGACGGATTAGCTCAAAGAGAAACCAGACAAACTATGTCTTTTTTTTTCAGTACAGTCACTCTGTAACTCTATGGCGTTACAGTACTGCTCATTGAGTAGAACAATGAAGAGAATGTTCGTTTCTGACATAAAATCAACACAACCCTTGATCTTTTTGATTTCCTCATATATTGTTTACCTGCTGCTGAAATACCACAGCTTCCCCTTCATAAAATCCTCTTTACTCTGGAAGCTGGGGGAGCATGAATGGGACATACTGTAGCGTTGCCTTGTTTCCTGCTCGTACGACTCTACTACATTCAAGCTCCCACACCTTGCCTTCCATGTGCACAGCATCATACAGAAGTACACTTTTTGTTTCAAACACAAATGAAAACTATGTGTATTTGAGGAATTTAATTAATATTGTTAGAAAAACACTACACACTACAACTGTACATAAAGTAGTGCTCTGTTGGCTGTTTAGATCTGAGCCAACCATGATAGTTGACTGAATGATGACATCCATAAAACATTTACCTACAGGCCTTTTGAACGGAGAGAGCATAGGAAGGACTTTATGTTTAGCCTCAATGACACGTTGCGACTGTAAAAAATGACACTATCCAGGTTTATGAACAAGGACAAATTGACTGAACTGAACCTGAATGCTGATGTGGCAACAAGGAAACACTCGCTATCCTGCAGGCCGTTCATTGCGTGACACTGGTCACCATCACACACACACACACACACACACACACACACACACGAATCACCGCCTGCTTGTTCCTGTACGAGGCTTATCGGCATCTCGGCGCCTCCTTCAGGCTCTTGGACGACCTGCTACACCGACACCTACACGTCTGTGGACGGTTTATCCATCGCAGCCTCTCACCAGGAAAACCACAGCCCTGCTGAAAGTTTAATGGTGCTTCGCAACGACAGAGGAAAGGTCTAAGCTTCCTTCCAGGAACATAACCTCATTCTCTGCTCCCAAGACGCAGAAATGATGCTGCTGTACTTGATGTAAAAGACCCTGAGCGAAGCGAACATCTGTCTCTTACAATGCTTTAAAACTGCTGAAGGAACGTAAATGCACATGTCATAATATCATGGTGGTTTTATTGTCTTATTAACTGTTTCCTGCTTTGGTTTCATCTGAAGCATTGAGGTACATTGAGTCACTGGCCTCCAGGTAGAAACTGTTAAACTGTTCCAAGGCGTGAAAGATAGTAGTCTTTCAGGAAGTTCAACAAATGTCTTATTCTTGCCTGCATTTATTAATGAGCTCTTTAGCTGCTGGCTCATCAGAGGTAATGAAACTGAGTGACGGCGGTGCCAAGGGGGGGCACCATGGTTTACAGCCCATCCCCTTCATCCTTGCCTTAGCCTTGATGAAGAGTGCATATTGGTATCGAAGGGTGCATGATTGATGACACAGCAGAGCTTCGAAGCTCGCTCTCTATCAGGCGAGATACTGGGAGTGAGCTGTCACCCAGGTTCATGATGGTCCGTGATCTACAGGCTCCAGTGTTGCCACTCTGGACCTTCAGCAGACCGCGATGGATGTCCTTGCCCCACTGGCAGAGATAAATCTACTGTAGCAGGGAGAACTATGAACAAACAAATGGGGGGTGCTGGGATGGATCTCCCTGTAGTTACTGTAGCTGAGATGTAGCTGTAGATGAGTCGTATATGCATTAACAAGCAGCTAGGAGATGGAAACAAGACGAGTCAGGATCAAATAAGGTTCAAGGTCGTGTGTAATCAGCCGAAACACTGTCAGGTCCAGAAAAATGGACAGCGGCCTCACATTTATTCCTTACATCCATCAAGAAGATGGAGCGCATTCATCACGACTTGACGGTATCCTCACTGAATTAGAATGTGAATTAAGCCCAGGCAGAGGTCTGCAGCCGAGGCGTGTGCTTCCAAACGGCGCGGCCTCGATGCGGCGGAACCAGCAGCAGAATCTAGCACATTGTCTTCTGGGAGGCCTTCGGTCCGGCCCGGCGCTATCTCAAGGAAGAAGAGTTTTATTTTGGCTGTAAGTCACCTTGCAGGCAGCGGAGGGAGTGTGTCGAGTTGAACTTGAGGTTTTTCTTTTAAACGCGGAATGAGCTTGCATTTCTATTTACGCTCTTTCTTCCCTCCGAGCACGTCGTTCGTCTCGCTCGCTCTCTCCTTTGTGTCGTTCCGCTATTGTTCTTTGTTCTTGTTTCCAAACAGAGGCACGATCGCATGGGAGAAACACGCTAACCTTTGCTAATCAAACGTTTAATTACTGAATAACCGGAGTAATGAGTGGCGAAACAAAGCACGAGTCCTCCACCTATTTCTCTGCACAGCGCAGCTCATTCATCACGCTGACACCCAGCTGCACGCCGTCGTGTCACACAGGCGCATTCAACTGTAGCACAATGCAACACATTCAAACAGGTTTGTGTGGGTTTTATTGATGCTCTATTACATTTTAAAATATGTCAGAGTCTAATTCCCCAAGTATAAAACAGCCACGATGCATTAAAGAGCACAGAAAAATGCTGCCAATTGCTGAAATGTGACACAAAATGCGATCGTGACTCATTGGAGCTACTCAATCACACCAATAGAGCGTAAGTGAAGGAGCTATGAATCAGCCGCAGAGGCTTAGGAAATAGGCACGTGGAGTGGTCTCGTTGCCGTTTCACCTACACAGCGAGTTATTATGATGCTGCAAACGTGCAACAATCGGGGGATGTTGATGTTGCGGAACGTGATACGTTCAGGCGTTCAACGTTGCTTTTGCCTGAGTCCCTGTTCCAAACAGCCACAAATTCAGAAAGACTATATTCGCTTCACCTTTTTGCCCTGAGAACTATTTCCAGGGCAACATTTGATTTACACTCAATAGTTTTATAATGGCTTTTAAAATCCCTGGAATGCACCAGTCAACTTGAAAATATGCCAAGTGGAGAAAAATCAATATGCACAGACTATTTGGGTCCGAAATGACTTCCTCCCGTTTTCTCTCTGGTGCAGGCACACACAGACACATATTTCTGAAATCTAAATGAATTTCTCATATATAAAGTCTAACTGGGTGCGATAGTTGACATTATTCGAAGCGAAGCATCCATAAAATGCATCTGCAGGTGAAGTGAGCATAGTGGCAGCCACACAAACAGAGCAGTGAGACGCCGTAACCTCTGTCCTTGTCATATGTTCAGATAACGCGTGGATATCGTGTGAACAGACAGGGATCAAACACACACTCCCACTAAGTCGGATTAATGCTAAGGATCCCTTTCACAGCAATTAACAGCTGACAAGAGCAAATAGGATTGTGAGGCATATACTACTGCATGTCGATCATTGGGCCTTAGATGAGGAAGACTGAAGCATTGTGGGAGGAGGTTCAAGTGTATTAGGATCAACAAAGGCCGAGTGGTAAGTGACACCAAGGAGCTTATGGTACAGTATCGAGTACGTCAAATCCGCCCCGAAGTCGCGTAGTGTGTGATCCATACGTGTTTCCATTCAGGTCGACTCCGCGCTCGCTGTCAGACGTCAAACCAGGTTACAAGGAGGGAAGCCGCAGTTCGCCGGCAGCTGAAAGTGTGTTTAATGAGGTGCACTTCATCTCCAGTCGAGGGTTTTAATAGGAAACATCTGTCTTCTTTTATACATAAGGCGATTAGCGGTGTCGACTGCCTCCTCCACAAAAAAGTGTCACGAGCCGGTGAACTGAACGCACCGGCGTTCGCTGGCGTGCGGCGCGATGTGAAGAGTTTTTAATGGGCAACACAACGTGCCCACACGTGTTTGCTAAAAGACTCTTTAAGCTGCAGTTTGTTTGAATACATAATATTACTGGGTCAACTACGTAATTGATTTGGGTGTCATTTGAAAATTAAAGGCATAATTATAAAGGCAACCTTTGTAAAGCTCATTTTCATGCAGAAAAGCCATTTGTACATTTCCAGCGGGCTTTCATTAGAATGAGATCATGTGCAGTAGGTGTTGGGACACATACGTACTGTATTGTACCAGAAAGAAGTGCATCTATATACTCAGGCTGCATCAGTGTAGAAACATGTCAAATTGTGTGCGAGTCCCAAACGCGTGGTTTGACCGCACACGCTGTGCAGCGAACGCGCCGGGGGCTCCGCGCCGACACAGCGTCATGCAGCCAGTTGCGTAAGAGCATCGGTCCCCGCGTGAGGCCCGCGGGCGCGAGCGGGGGGGACGGGGAGTCTGGGCCGCCGGCTCACGGAGCCCGGTGACACCGTCTGCCTCGGACCACGCATAAATCTTCCACGGGATCTAATCTGCCCGCGATTTACAAGCCGCGAACTGCTGGAGGAGAAGACGTGAACCACCGTCAAATGAGCGGTTTGAACCCAGCGAACGCTGGCTTCGACGTCCGCTCCGCTCACGTCATCATAAATAGCGTTATGTAACGGGAACGGTGGACTTGCTACTGCTTTCTGCTGGCTATTTAGCAGGAGCAGCGGTGGCCGTCCCCAACCTTCTGTTCACACAAGCCTCAGTGCACTTACTGGCGTCTCCATGCACAGCTGACTAAGTGCTCAGGCCCATTCCTCCTCCATCCGTCGCTACCAGCAAATGCAGGGTCGACCTGCGCACGCTCACCGCTTTGTTACCGCCTCGGCCCGGCAAGACATTAAAAACCTCAATGATTTATCTCTCGCCGCTTTGACACAGGTAATAGCTTCTATCGCACAGCCGTGTTGAGTAAGAACAAGATAAAGGCCCGGAACAACATGGACACTGAAGATAACGCAATTCTGAGCATTAAATCACGACATTGGACGATTTCTTTGAGCTGTTATGTCATTGGTTGCGAGGATCGTATGATCATATCACCGCTAAGCCTTCACTAGTTGGGACAAGTCTCTTTATTAATTACTTCCCCAAAAAAGTCCCTGTGCCAAGAACACAGTGTTGGACGGAGCGGCGGCGTCTCCTGCCCTCCGACGCCCAGATCAGATCCCAGATGGGCATCAGCACAACACACATTCACATTTTGTCAATGCAAACTTGCAGTCGTCCCTGTTAGGAGAGGAAAGGTAGCAGAGGGAGAGGGGGTGGAGGGAGCAAGAGGGGGAGTGGAGGCACAGTTTTAAAGAGCAGCACTAAGAGGAGGAGTGACCTTAAAATGTCATTAGTGAGTTTCACTAGAGGCTTTAGAGAAACAGCAGCAAGATGTGGAGGTAAAAGCTCTTCATCGTCTTCATTTCAGATAAACAACAGTTAAATGCTCCGGTATTACCACTCTGTTAAGTGATGAACATACTGTCAGTTCCAATTGACCCAAGAGTCCCAACTAGCTTGGCCTTGATGCAGGATTACATAAAGGACTCAAATCCAGGCATTCAGTGAGAGGAGATTTAGGAACAGCTAACGCCAACGCTATCTGAATCATCAAATATATGGGATTAGTCTTTGATGGCTCAGTTTCCTGATGATGCATTTTAAGAGGGACAAAATCCACAAACACACACACACACACACACACACACAAACACACACACACACACACACACACACACAAAACAGACACACACACACACACACACACACACACACACACACACACACACACACACACACACACATCCCTTAGTTGTTTTGCCAGTGTCAAGTTGGGAAAACATCCAGGCATTTGTTACGCCTTGTGATGGGAACCACAGCAGGACACCATTAAAAAAAAGAAAAAAAAATGGAAAGGACCAAGTTGTGTCTTCCAGTCTCGGCTCAGAGACCAGCTGAACTGGAACAAATGAGGTTATTCCAGAACAACAGTCGTTGAGACAGTTTTCCGTCTAAATCTAAGCGACAGGACGTCTCTTCACTCACAACCTTTTTCCCTCTAGGTCAGTTTTTTTTTGCTTGTGAAAGTTGTTATTTAAGGGTTTACTCTAATTTTATTTTAATTTCACACCAGTCCGTGTCACAGAAATCTCACAAGAGAAGATGCTAATCCTTCTTAAATTTTACAAAATCATATTTACTGTAACATGGAAAATTGCCTTATTTCCAGCAAGGACTTCACAAACAGCCCACGAAAATCCAATTAATCTAAAGAACGTTTGACAGATATAGTCACGCTGTACTTCAGAAAGTAGGTGAAATTAAAATACTGCTTTTTTGTGTCGCCCGACTCAAAATTAAACGTCAACACGTTTCATGTGACAAACCAACGTACAGAACAGTGGTTGTTGCAGCCTGACATGTAGAGCATAAATCAAATATCGTTCCAAGTGTTGTGGTATGACACAGATCGTGTTCACATGCAGCTGTTCTCCAGCCCCTCATCAGCCAAGCTGGTAACCAGTCATGTGGCCGACCCCCCCCCCCCCACCCCCCCCCCCCCCACACACACACAGCTCTCACATGGTCAACCAGAAGAAGCAGGGCCAGTGTGGAGCCCATGTCTGTGTCAGAGGCCCATCTATAAATATCTCATCATCTACTTTGAAGAACTTCAAGCCAGAGCTGCAGCTACATGTAGAGCGACGAGCGCCTCCGATGTTCCCGCTCCACATCTGTCTGAACGGACCCGACTAAACGGGCCTCCACCACCAAATCCACGTTCACAAAGCACGCGTTGCACCAGCGCTCAGGGTTCTGTGTGGGACTTCTGTGGCCTGTGTGTAGGATTTGGTGGCTAGTGTTTGTGTACACTGGATACTGTATGTTTAACCTGTCTCTCCCCCACCGGCGCCCTGTGGGACGCGTGGGTTGTGCAGGTCTTATCTCTAGTGGCACTCGCTCAGACTTAACATTAATCTACTTAAGCGAACGCTGTCAAAACACACGCTGCACATTACCAGCGCTCCAGCACAAATCTCACTTCTTTATTTTTTTCCGCCTTCGACTAATGGGCGTAGATGCTATTCAGTTTTTTCATCAAATATATTTTTGTACTTTGGAACCTTCAAAAGTAAACAAATATCTACAGTTACGGACAGTGTGAGGAATAAAGTATGAATATAGCATGCGTGAAGGAGCTACCTGTGCACTGGACACCAACTGATGCTAGCAGTGGAACCCATTACACAGCTGAACAGCCCAGCAGAGGCAGAGAGGGGCTGGATGGAGCTCTACAATTAACTATTACACTGAACTATGCAGACATGTAGCTGTGTATCTTCAGTAAGGGCCTTTAAGTAAACGTAGCCAACATCCCCTCACGCCGCTCACAGCTACACATCAGAACAGAGGTAGAAGAGAAATGGGAGAAAAGTGCCTGATTTCAGCCCTGATAGAAACCGACACTGCAGAGAGAAGCAACAGAAGGTTCACTCCTGCTCGTCTCACGCAGTCGCTGCACTTGACAGATGTAAAAATGAAACGTGGAGTAAAGTCCCCCCCCCTCCACCACCACCACTTTCATCCCACCCCACTCTGCCATAAGCATTAACAGGGTCAGAGACGTTGGGACGAATGATGGGGGTCTTCATGTTAAGCCAAGCAGATGCTTCCATTGAGAAACACAAGTGCTGGAGGTTTGATTTCAGGCCAGGTTCGCATGTCGGAGGCTCCGCTGAGAGCAGTGGACCCTTCGTGTGTGCGCTCACGCCTCTGTGCTGGAATGTTTCGGTCAACAGCGTGCGTCCGACGCCGAGTGGAGCTCCGGGCGAGGATATTATCTGGTGTTCACAGAGAGGCTGATCAGAGGGATTACAATTACACAGGAACTGCTAAGACGGCCCAACACGCGTAAAGGGAACCACACACCCGTCCTCATTCAGAACACATGCAAACAGCTGACTAATCAGAGCGTTGGGACTAAAGTAAATCATAAATCCTTTATTATAAGAAACGTGAGCTGTATTAAAGCTGCTGAGATTCACAGTTAATTAGGTAGCAGTAATGAAAGATCAAAACAATTTGAGAAGATGACATGAGAAGTTGACCAGGATTACATAATGTTAACACGCGTTTTCTAGTTGAAAGCCGGGTTGGGTGACGGTCAGCTGCCTTTTTTCCTTTATTCAAACACCACCAGGGAAAAGCTGGTGAAACACAGCAGAGCAGAACAGGCTGTCCCAGCACCTGTCCATAAAACAACACGATCTCAGTCTTCGACTTGGGGAATGGGACGCCAGAATATTTATTGACATCGTGAGAGCGGACGGCAGCTACAGAGGAGGAAGGGGGGTGGGGGGCATGAAGGAAAGCAGCAGTTGTTGATGAGCCGCGTGTGAAAGCACTTCTGTAACCGAAAACCACTTGTTATGCTGCCACACTATTCCAGAAGCGACCTTCGCTGCAGGAGAGCAACTGGAGGATCTCAGTCTCGCCTCTCAGAGCTTCAGCTTCACGTTTTGCTAAAAGACTGATGTCACTCATTTGCGAACGAACCGCAGCTTCCACCTGCACGGAGCCACCGTTGTGTTCTTCACGCGTCAAAGGAGCCACAGCTGCTTCGGCGCTCGTGTGTGTTTAAACAGCCAGAAATGAGCAGGAGCCAAGGCCGCAAAACGGCGAACCGTTTCACAGTGTTGCAGATAATCGCCATGACAACAGCATCCGTGGCTTGAAAGAAGAAAGGAGATGGAACGGTGGGGCTGAAACGCTGCCGTGTCACAGAAATCAATCACGAGAGGCCATTTTCCCCTGAGATGCAGGCCATTAATGTGGTCAATACCTGCCTAATGAGGAGCAGGTGTAACAATTAGGAATAGATTGCCACATCCTGGTTACCTGCCCTGATGCATCCACAGCCCATACAAAACGGGGCGATTTGTATGCATGTCAGGGTTTTTACTGTCTGAAAACAAAAGTGTGCATGTTGCTCTTGTGCTGTTGTTCCAAGCAAACCTGCAGATGTCACTTCAGCAAACACTGGAATAAAAGGCATGTTTGTCTACCGCTCCTCTGCAGCAGAAATCTCCGTCAAACACACTGTGGCGTGTTGAATATTTGATGACCATGTATGTACAGCAAAGGGCTATTTTCAGCAAGCAAGGCTGGATTTGACTCAATCACTGCAAAGGGCGTTCGCGCCGTACTTTATCTGCAATGCATTCGCAGCAGAGACGGCAGAAACGTTATCGCCGTTCCCACAATAGCATATTAGCAAGCGCAGCGCTGCATATGGCGCTAAAACCAAAAAGTGCCTCCCTCTGCTTCGATATCAAATTACTGACCGGCCTGAAAGCAATGCGTCCGTTCAGCCGTGTGGCGCAGATAAAGAGCCGTCCCCGCGGTTCCGTAGGTGAGTTTGCACCGGCGTCGCTGCCCTTTTGTTTCAACACAAAGCCAAGCAGGATGCCGGAAACAAATGCCGCGCTGCTGCAGCGGGCTGCTGGGAATGGCACCGGGCGGAGGCTTGTTGATAACGCAGCCATTACCCCGTGTTGCTGCCACGGGCCCAGATGTCCCATTCAACTGGGATAAAGAGACGCCGAGAATAACCCCAGTATCCTCGGTACTTCATCATATTACAGCGGGCGAAGAGGAGTTCATCAGGCGGCATGATTCGCATCAATAACAGCATTGCTGCTTGAATCAAAGCTAGAATTTGACCTCGGCCTTAAGTGAGTCGCCGTTACTCTGCGGAACTAGGCTCAGTTCAAAACACCAGTGACATGTAGCCACAGGGAGTAATTTCCACCAGATAAGGAAGAAGAATAAAAAAAGCACACTGTTAGCATGGGATGGCTCAAGCTGTAAAAGTGCTGGGTCTTGAGATTTCCAATGTGCCACTGGATTTTTTTAAATTTGCTTACAGTATTTTTCACAAGCGGCTTCTCGAGTTGGCATTTTCTCATCAGACCCAAGCTGAGATAACTGTGTTATCGTCAACCTCCCCCCACGTGTGCATGTAAAAATCTGTGCTATGCCCCTTTATCATTCTCTGGAGCCTCAAAGCTTACAGTATAACGTATAGGGCATCATCACTATAGGCTCATAGTATCATCACTGTTTATAACAGTGTTGTAGCTAATGTTCTGGTCACAGCCCACCGGGCCTCAAATGAGATTTGCAGCTGTTGCATTTGTCTTTTCATCGCGGCACCTCAGCCAACGTGAACCCACTGTGGCGAAAGCGCGGAGGAGTTTACAACTGTACACATTGTGCTCCCAGACTTAACTGCTGCCTTCTTTATAGTCAGTTTAATAGTAAATCCCATGGAGCGCAGATTAGCCTTAGTCCTTCATGTGACCTAACCACGAATACCCCATTCTGACCCGAGGCCATAAAACCCAGAGGGACCATAGTTCAGTACATAAAGCACCTTCGGTCCTGCTCAATTCCCTTAACGGAACTTCTCCCGGACGGCTCTGATTACCAAGGTACGTCAAGCAGCCATTAGGGTCAAGCAGTCGTTCTACACATGAACGTGTCCTGATTTACCAAAGCGATGCAGCTTCTGTCAGCGACAGAACAGATTATCACTGTGTGATTTAACCAGCAAGTGAGCCGCGCAGCAAAGTGCAATAACACGTAGTAAACCTAACAACAAAGTGAGCAGCAGCAGCAGTGTTGGTGAGCCACCCTCAAGGGATTATGGGTAGGCGGCGGTGGCTGTTAGCACTATTGTATGAAAAAAAGGGACCTACTGTATAAAACTGCATCCCATAGGGGTCAACCTAAGAAATACAGCTCCATCCCTGAAAATAAGGTAAATGCTCGCGGAGCAGGCAGGAGCGCATTCCCCTCATCCTTGGGATGCCTCCCAGCCCACGCGCTGCCCTGACCCTTGACCTGTGCCATAAACAGGTGTAATGACACTCTGCGGGAGCAAAACTGTGAACACGGCACTTCAAGGCTGAGAGCCTGATGACAGCTTAGCGACTAATCGATGCCTTAAATAAATCCGGTTCTGCAACGCAGCGGCCGACCCCAACCTTGGGTTTGACAGCTAAAACAAATGGCAGGTTCTGGCTTGTGGCACCAGGAGACAACATGTGAGTTAATGACTCTAGTGCAATTAGGGGTCTGACCTTGGGAAACAGGAATTACAATACTACAGTCTGTTGAATTTATTCCTGATGTGCAGCATTTTAGAAGCTTTTCCATATTTTTAGAGCTTCTTTTGCCATTTTGGTGCCATGAATTTAACCTCTGCCAGACTGGGCAGGGGGTCCGGCCGCCACGCCAGCACAACAGCTGATCACCTTTAAACACTGCCATTCTCTGTGGGAGAATGTGAGCACGGCCTTGCTGTTAGTCTCCATTCATGATCACTTGCAACCTGAACCAACAGCAGCAGACATGAGAACGAGAGAGGCAAAAGATCTCACCCTGATACTCATCCGTTATATTTGTCAGAACAAATAAGAAAAAACTACCACTGATTTCTTTTTCTGTCATTTTTAAGTGTTATTTTCCAAAAATAGCTTGTTGTCTGCTCCGTGCAGTTTAGCTCTTACTTATGAATAATTCAGAGAGAAAGGTACAGGTGAGCATGAGCTCCTCCACAAACAGTACTGCACCAAAGTCCTCCATGTATCAGTCTTGCCCCGTGTTTATGTGTTATGTCAAATCTAAATGTGTTCCTGTACTTCTGAGTAGAGTCTATATGGTCCATAGACTGTCTTTTAGCCTACATTATGACCTACATGAAAGGAAACAGGGCCACGGAGGAGACTTAAACACTTTTCTCCGTGTGTGTCTCAGAGGAAGCGTAAAGCCCTCTTTCTCAGACACATTTAGCCACTTAATAAGGCGTCGGTGGTGCGTTTGTGTGTAGGAGAGCGATGCGTTTAGACTCCACCCTCTGCCACCGGCGGAACGTGCTCATACGACCGTGTGATTCCAGCGAAAGCCAGGGCTGCGGTGGGAGCTGCCTGTACTGTACTGTATGTGCACCGCATGATGATCTCAGCCAGGCGGGTTCGGGGGTAGAGAGGATGGGAGCAGCGAAGGGGCAAAAACGACCAGTCTGAGCGAGGGAGCGTGGACGCAGAACTGGGCTAGTCCGATCCGGTCTAATCTGGGCTGGGTTGTTCTGGGTCTGTCTGTTGACTCTGCCAGTCTGCACCCACAGGGCCTGTTATTTTGGGAGCTCAGCTGAGAAGCGATGACAACATCGCGGGCTGCTTAAGCTGCTTACATTTCCTCAAGCACTCCCGGTGTACCATGGGAGCGCCTCGCTCGCGCCGCCGCCGCCGCCGCCGGTCGACGCATGTACAGACGAGCGTTCACGCGTCACGTGGAGTGATGTCACCGAGTACATCATGTAGGATGTCACCAGCGCTCCGTGTGATGCACAGCGGAGCTCAGTGTTAAGTGGGTTAATGGCAGGACTCGTCGCGGCCCTGCTTCATTACGTGAGCTGATGTTTTCACAGCCAGTGTAACTGCTGCGTTCCAGGTGAACGCCACTGAAACGACAACGAGCCGCAGACGGTGGCGCTAAAACATCTGGGCCGGGACGTTACAAGCTCCAAGTCAGTGTGTAGTCTGATGTAAAGACAGGAAGCTGAGAAGAGAAAAGAAGGTTGAAATCTTCTCTATAAGTGAAAAACATCTTTCAATAGGTCATCATTTAAATAATGTGACTGGCTGCAGATGCTCGTTTGTCCAAAGTGGAATCCCTGCTTGTTTCACCCTCTCTCATCCTGCTAATGTGAGGGAGGATGCGCTGCTTTTGTGACTGACCTTCCGACACAAAGGCTGAGCTGGAGGTCAGGCAGACAGTTCTGTTCCGTCTGTGCAGCGCTCGGACTGCTGCTGGTTCACACGGCGTCCTACAGCGCGCCAGCCCTCCGCCCATGAAGAAGGGAGGAGCGCCCTCGGGCCAGAGGAGTCGCGTCAGGCAGCAGCTTCTGCAGCGAATGCGCAGCACACATGCACGCAGCCGCATTGTGTTTGGAGCTACGTCTCCAGATAATGTGCAACCCCCACACCTCTCACACACACACACACACACACACACACACACACACACACACACACAACTGATGGAAAAGCCATTAGGTCTGTGCCAACTCACCCGACCCTGTCCTCGAGGGTTCACGGATCCTTCAAAATAAAAGCAGGGCCTGTGCTTTTACGGACAGCAGGAAGGAGCCGTCTATCGGCTGACAAACATCCCCGGAAACATGCTGCCACTTCCCGTCATATCTAACAGCCCCGCCGCGGGCTGGAGCTGAGGTCGTGACCGGTCCCGCTCGCAGCAAACACGGCCCCTCTCATGCATTTTGAATGCGGCGGCGCGTTTAATGCATCCCTGGCTCCGTCGTGGCGAAGCACCCGCGAAGGTGCACGTCTTTCAAGTCCTTCGGGTTGTAAACGAAGTTTGCGGAGAGCAACGAGCGAAGAACGTGGAGAATCTATCCATCTGCATGCTCAGTATGCTCCAGCCCCTGTTTTGCCAAGTTATGAGTAAATACACTGCTCTATTGTCACTTCATTGGTCCAAAGCCATATTCTGGCAGCATGCTGAGCTCACAGATGGACGTGTGCGGGACGGATCACAGAATGCCGAACCGGGAGCAGGTCAACGTTTCAGGCGCACTTTGCAAACAGGAGGGTCTGTAACTGTAATGAAGACCGTCATCGTGGCTCCGTTCCTTCACGGCGTCTCAGCTGATGGGAACCTGTGTCGTCTCTAACCTGCGCGGGCGCCTCCGCGCCCACACAGCTGCCTGTTACCGAGCGCCGCCGGCTCCGCCCGGGTCAGCGCCGCTCCGTTTCCCACCCTGGCTTTCACCTCCCCCTCAGTCGGCAGGCAGGGCGCCGTGACACAGCCACTCATTAGGAAGCGGCAGTGGGCAGACGGCGATCGCTTTGCAAAGACAAACAACTTAATTAGTGGCAACGCGGCTTTAATAAGTTCCGCTCAAAATAGTTGTGGGAGAGCGGGCGGGAAACGCGGCGTCGCCGGCTCGGTAATTACGTCGGCTTTCACATTTAGAGGGAGGGAACGCGGGCGCTGGGGTTCGCTCCTGCTGCGTCGCCAGGATTCTGCAAGTGTTCGTACTGCGGCCATGTGCAACTGATGTGAATGACATCCACCTGAGCGCATCTGGACCAGTTCAACCAGATCAGGATCCAGAGAAGCAATCATTTAAGTGGAGTCGGAGCCGGTTTCATCACTCGAACGTCTAATTCACGCACGCTGCCTTTCATTCAATTTGTACTCGCGATCTTGTGCTAATTAGTGTCTCATTATTAAGGTAGTGGCTAATTACGCAATGAGGCACTGGGACTGCCTTCTAATGTGCAGTTCACTGGGGTGAATCTGAGTGAAAACAGCAAAGAAGCAGCGGTGCTGTTTCAACACGCTAACTAATGCTACAGCATTTACAGAGGCCACAGTTCAGCAGCTCAGCTTCCTCAGAGAACAGTTTTATTATTATCATTTCACAACCTGGAAATAAACAGATGGATTTTTTTAAACTGTTTTTTCTGCTAGTCCATTAAAACTACTGTTTACTTTGATTGCAAACTTTTCACACGTTCCCAACATCAAGTGTCCTCACACTGATCCCCATGGAAAATGACGTGTAGGAGCAAACTTCTCAAACTCCGTGAGCGACTAGCTTTTACGAGCTCGTTAAGGGTGCAGCCTAACGAGGACCCGCTGGTTCACGTGGCAGCTTGGTTGGGCTGCAGGTACCCCAGTGTGTGAGTCCGGTGCAGCAGCTCACACGGAAGCTGAGCAGCCGTCTGTCCCTAGGAGAGTTCCAGTGTGAAGCCTCACAAACACCACACGCATTAGCTGCTCTGCACCTTCAGCTGACGGACATTTGCATCTGTAGTGTCGTTAGCTTTAACACCTGAATCCACGGAATTGGTCAAATACCAGTAAAGTAAAATATATGACGAATACTAAATCTGACTGAGGTGCAGCTATTAATCAGACAACATTTCAGTCTAATAATCTTTGCCTACCTGTGTCTCACTACGCAAGCGCTCCCTAATGAGTGCGATGACTATTTTAGCGTCGCCGTGAGGGCTGCCTCCACACAGTGTTAACAGCATTTTGTTCATCCCACCAAGGAGGCTCACAGTCTCCCAACGCAGTGTGTGAGCACGCACACAGCGCTACACGGCACGCGGTGCAGCATCATTACATTAAAAGCGCCGCTGAGGTGCAGCAGTAATGACTTTTACAAGTGTAATATTTTACATGGGGCTTCAAAAGTAATTACAGCTCACTCTGAACTGAGGAGCTTTACGCTACAGTAGGTGTTTGACTATACTTCACAGTAGATCGTTGTCCTGGTTCAAACATCTCTGAGCACTTGATGAACAGCTACAGGAATGATTTAATATTACTGTATTGTTGTGTGTATTCATTTATGGTTTTGAAATAAAATACAGAAGAACAACTGAAAACTTATTTTATTTTAATAATCCAACAATATTTTTCAATGTATTAATATTTGTGACCTCCTGGATTTAATCAATCAAAGTGATAATAATAAAATAATGACAGACAAACACCAGGTGGCCCATATTCTGTTTTATAGGCAGCTACAGAGATTAAACTGGCCGCACAGACAGAAACCACAGGAGTGAATATAGCTCCTGTGTGATGGGTTTTCTGCCAGATGTGTTTTAAGGATTTTATGTGACACAAAGGTCTGTTTACTATGAATAGCTCCTTAAAGATTTATAAAACTGCTATGTGTGTACTGGTGTGTCGGACCAGGGGGAACGACTGAACGCTTGATGGCCCGGCACATAAAGGTCAGAAACACAAGAGCTGCTCAGCTCACGACCAGCGAACCTTTCCTGGTGCCCTGAAGCACATCAGCGCCTTCAGACCGTCGCTAAGGAACAGATTAAAGCCAGATTCTCAAACGAAACGTCTCTAATGAGTATCCTGGGCTGTCAAGGAATTATATGAAGTAAAGCAACTTAAGCAAATTAACATTTTCCACGTCCCCGTGTCCCACTGCACCCCGCGAGCGCTTCCGAGGCATTTAGCCGTCATTCCATGTAACCTTTTCCAGCCTGCCTGCAGCGCTTTGTCTTCTTTATGGCAAACAGCTCTGCTTTACTGGATTACTGAGATCGGTGCCTCACGCACACACACACGCACGCACACACACACACAGACACATACACACAGACACACATGTACGCACGCACACACACACCATTGTTTCCTCTGTGCTCTGCAGTGAAGCCAGGGACCTGTCTCCTCTGATTATATTGAAAATGATGTGATCATTCACCACGGAGAATCTCTGATGACATCTGACACAACAAAAGAGGAAAAGTTGGTGAGGTAAGAAACGGAGTCACGCCGTGACCCAGCAGAAGCTTTAGTGACTGAGAGGCTGAACTAAGCTACTCCAACAATGTGTCACGTCAGCCTTTTCCAGAGCCCCCCTGCAGAGTCCAGGATCCAGGATCTGAGGTTTGACTGCTGCATCAAATGAAACTCCCCAGTATTTAGTTCAAGTTAGTGCAGTGAAAGGACTGATCATTGTCCATGTTCTGAATACATTCATAGTTGTATTCACAGGCCTGACCTTCTAGCCAATCGATTGAGGTTCTGCAGCGTTCCTATTTATTGTAAAGGACTCGGAGTACGTTAATAGGAAAACTGAGCAGGCATCACGTACAACGTCTGAAACCACAAGCCTCCATCGACACATATCAATCTGCTTGGTGCTGCTACTTTCACAAACCCACACCTAGAACACACAGACCCACAACTCGCTCCAGCAAGCCTTCCAACAACAGCGTCCCAGAGGACCGCTCATTTACTGAGGCCTTCCCGCCCTTCCTTTGCTCCGTCTTTCGGGCTCAGAGCGCGCGTGTGTGTGTGTGTGTGTGTGTGTGTGTGTGTGTGTGTGTGTGTGTGTGTGTGTGTGTGTGTGTGTGTGTGTGTGTGTGTGTGTGTGTGTGTGTGTGTGTGTGTGTGTGTGTGTGTGTGCAACAAGCGCATGCTAGGAAGGCACCTTGGTCCCCACCCGCCATGAGCGACGACTCCCGTGCTTACTGGGGCTTAGTTGCCGTGGCAGCGTCTCATTATGTAAATGATGTCTCTCTGATGAGAAGGAGGCAGGCGCAGCCATGATGTTCACTGCTCCAGACTGTGTAAAATTGGCTTCAGGGACCAGTGAAGGATCGTGGCTATATTTAGCAGTCAGTCCTAACAATGTCTTTCTTCTCTATTCTTTCTCCCATCCCTGAAACAGAAGGCCCACTCACATTTAACACTTGCTTCATCAATTCCACAAAGTGTGCACTCTAATATTACTGAAACGAACACGCCAGGGTTCACACCCACATTTCATTACAGACTTTGACATTTACTACACGTGGGCTTCGCTGGGTGTGATTTTAACAGACCCTTCCTCTTTGATCTCCTCCTCCCTGCTGAATATTACGTTCCAAATGTTCTCTCACATCCTCTGTCCTAATCAATGCTGAATGAATATGTTGTCTCTGAGGACCTGGACTAATGGCTTTCTGCTATATATCACTCCTTATATTAAAGCTTAAGAAAAGCCAGTACTAAGTGTCTTGTTCATTCCAGTCATTAAACACGGCCCAAGGACATGAATCTATACAGTATGTGCTATACATATATATATGTATAGCACATACTATATACACATATGTATATAAATATATGTGATTCAAATTAAATAAAATCATTTCCCCAGCCTTTTCCTCTGGGCCATTATTTACTTTGTGTTAACCTCTTTTTCCCATGAGTGAAGACACATAAAGGCTAAATATAAATCACTCATAAGGAGTGAACTCGTTTCATTGAGGCCGTCTCTCCATGTGTTTGTATGAATGACAATTAGAATGTGTAGAGTTCTCGGCCTAGAACGAAAAACACCCTAAGGCTTTTTCGCTATAGTCTTTTTGTACAGTGTCTCTATACAATCAGCTATGTTTAGTGTGTAACCCAATGATCAATATAATCTATGCCAATTACCTGCAGAGTGCAGGGCACTGAGACATCACTGTGGGGAAAACGTTACGTCATTCACCACTGCAGAGTTTTAAAAGCTGAACTTTTTTCCCATTCCGACAAAAGCTGACGACTAAAATAAAACGCGTGCGTATAAATAGAATTTACATACAGTCTGGGGCTGAAACAAAGCGTTACTCGGTGCCAACATGCAGATATTCAGACGTTTCTAGCCGCCGACTAGCTGCCTAAAGGAAGGTTTGCGCCACACATCTTGTAATCTCACAGTCAGCGTGACTGAGGTGCAGCAGGACACAGATGCGCGTCAGTGTGAGGCCTGGTTGTGATTGTGAAATGAGATGAGGTGCAGCATTAGAGGCTTGTTGTCTGCTGCTCCAGCTTGTTACTGCTCAGACCACCTCTAACCCGATCACTGATCCAGCTGGAGGCAATCGTTGCTTCCCACACTGTCCAGTTAGAGCAATGGCTCCATTTTACTGCTAATGCTCCAGTTTAACCACTTCTACTTTTTACCTCCCCTTCTTAATTTTCCAGATTTACTATTAATCCTGACGTTGGTTTAATTTAAATTAAATTATAGCATCCAACAGGTCGTAAAGCCTAAAAATGACAGTTTGAGACCTTGACTTCGCTCTGAAATATTTCAATGATGTCACAGTGAACAGGAAACACAGCTCCCTTCAATCTTTATCTCACAATAATTCTACTTGAGGCAGCTCTAATCCCACCAGGCTCCGTGCGGGCTGTCTTGGATGACGACAGCAATTCATGGTTTCTACGGTAACCTTGGGATGCGATAATTGCTTCTGTGACCTCATTGTGCACTCAAGGCCTGCAGTAGCTCTCGGCGGTGTCACGCACGCTCTGCTGCAGCGATGGAAATCTAAAGAAATTAGGTGAAGAATGGCAGATGATACAGTCCAGTGTCTAAAGCGGGGCGTTGCTTCTGCTCTCCTGAATGCATCAACTTACAGACCGACACGGTCGTGATGATTATTCCTTGATAGACATGTCACCGAAATACCCTCTTGAGCTTTTTCCGACTTCCAGCGCCGCCTCATCCTGAGCCGAGCGAGGAACTCGATGTGGCACACGCGGCCCCCAGTGTGACAGTGAGCCCCCGGTGGTGTGAAAGCTCACAGACCAATGAGTCAGTGCTGCCACATGCTCAGTTGCATAGACGAGCTCCTGCCGTCCCCTCAGACGGACTAACAGCATCTGACCTGCATGCAGCGAGCCCATTAGCGCCCACAGATGAACTGTCATGCACCTGGCGACCGCTTTGCGAGGGGCTTGTCTTCTAAAAAGGGTTAGTGGGCCTCGCTTCGCTGACGTCATTGCAAAGCGGTCTGTGACATCATTTTAAAGATGCAGCGAACGCACAGCATTTCTAAATATGTCAGGCCCAGTGAAGAGACATGTTTTGTTTTTATCCTCAGTTATTCTGTTTAGATGGGATTAACTAATGCACAGGTAGTAAATGCCCAGCAGCCCCAGCACCTACAGGTCAGAGGTCACATCAGGGATCTTATTTAAATGAGAGGCTTTAGCTAAAACATCACTAATACGGACTAAAAACTGGGTTAACGACTGCATCTGTTGCTGTGTCTGCGTCCTCCAGTGTTTAGGAAACAACGGCAAGATTCAGCAGCGAGCCAGATGTTTTACCGGCCATGGTCATTTTGTTAACGAGGATTAAAACCCTTTCGTGCGCCCGGGCGACATTATTTGGAGTGGAAGCCAAGTGACGCGACCGACTCGGGCGAGGATGAGGAGACGGAGGAGGGTGAAGCTGAGGAGGAGGCCGATGCAAGGGAGGCAGCTCATAATTCACCCATTCACCTCAGAGGACTCTGTGGATTACCAGTGCGAGCTGACTAATGCACCAGAACAGTCAGGTATTAGAGGTTTGAGGGGCAGAACCCTTCTGGCGGTGGTGACGTCACAGCAAAGTCAAGAGAAAGCGAAAAGGATGAAAATGTACAGGGCGCCGTGCTCCTCCGAACGCCGCGCTGACAGAGGGGTTGAAGAGATGGGATCTGAACATTCCCAAACAGCGATCAGCGCAGAAGCCCGCGATGGAGAGTGACAGACCTCTGATGCGGGCCGAGCCAGTTTGCTCCAGGCGGCGTGGCCCGATCTGCGTCAGTACCGGGAAAAGCATCTGACAGGGAACGACTCCGGCGCTCTGACACCTCCCAGACCTTCAGCAGAGCATGTCCTCGTGTTTACAGGCACAGGAAGATCTTCAACCGACTAGTGGAGCCTTTAACTTTCAATGGGACACTTCCTTGTTTTGATTGTTGCAATGAGAATATTTCACATTTCTAATAGTAAACATGCGTTCAATGTGCAACAGACGTTCAGTGCTCAGTTCGCAGAGCCAGAGAGCTGGTTGGAAACTAAAACGCCTCAACATTATTTTGCATTAGTATCTTTAAGCTGACCCTGTCAAACAGCAGAAAATCCTGTGAGCTCTCTGGGTTCAAGATTCATTTGGAATCATTTTCTAAAGCTGCGGGATTAGAATTTGAGGACCCCCACATGAAAATCTCCCGCGCTACCAGTTGAGCTCACCCACACTAATGCGACTGCCTGCCAGACTGTAATAATCCGTCAACGTACGCGTCCTCCTGTGCATACGTCCACCATGCCGCCCCCCCCCCCCCCGACCACACTCTGCTTCAAGCGCCTCCTCTGAGACGAAGGTGTTGCGTGGAAAAGGTCTTAACGACCTTGTGGACGACGCGTGGCGTTGCCGATGACATTGGAGCAGGTGTCAGTGATGCGGATGACACCGTCGCACGCATTGTGTTAAGTGAAGCGGCTCCAAGTTCCTCCCGGGCCGTCTATTGATCTGATCTGCGACCGGCCTTGTGCTAAATTAAACCGCCTGTGAGGCCCAGGTTCCAGTCGGTCGGTGAACGGAGCTGAGGTGGAGCGCGCTGCATCTGCACACGTCACGGCTCCGCGTTCTCTCCACGGGGTGAACTGGGGCCTGTCTGACTAAGCCAGAAAACAGATCACCGTCACAATGTCACACTCGGCGCCAGCCACGAGGAAGTAGCCGTCATGAAATAACAGCGAGCTGTGCAGAGGTCCATAGACAACGCATTTCATTTAATATAGCCTGGTTTGGACCAATCAGCATTTTCTAACGCTAAGTATAATAAATGGCTTGTGTCCTGAAAAGCAGGGCCGTCACAAGCTTCCGCGGGCCAACAGCTTGCAGAGGAAAGCGGTGGGACGCGGCAGGTGGTCCTGGCTCTAATGGACGCCTCCCTGAAAGCATTTGTGGGACAGGTGGTTGCCAGCGCTGGCAGGGTCACGGCACATTTTCACCGGGTTCTTCCCGCGTTTTTGGTGCCATTCGAGCGTGTGATGGAGGGCGGACGGAGGCTTCGACTCGGCACCTTTAAACCCGAAAGGGCCGCGTGGGGTGCGTTTTTATATGTTTATCTGTCGGGCACCACATGACGTTGAAAAGAAAAAAGAACAGACTGTTACTGACTACATTAAAAATAATAATAATAATAATAATAAAACAAGCGAACGTTCATTTCAAATTAAAACAACATATTGTAATTATTGTTAATCCTAAACTACTGCTCAAACCTGCAGAATATTGACTTGCACGGTGCAGGTGACGACATGAACGAAGAGCTCCGTCGTTGCCGGATGCAGCACTTAGTGACGCCGACAGGCCGCGTCATCACTCGTAGCAGCGCTGCCAAAATAAGCCAATTAGGTTTATTGATCTGTTGTGAGCACCTTAAGCGGAGCCGGGGATCAGATTGAATCGCTGCACTGTAAATAACACAGAGAGGCTGCCAGCGCGTAAGTGCCGCGTGTTATTACGTCGCACCCACGACACTCGTGTTCGCACAGCGGATGGGGACAATAGGAGACGGAGCACGGAGTTCCCTGTGGATCGCTGCTCCGTCCGTCCCCCAGCTCCTATTTGTTCCTCTAGTAATCTCTAATAGAAACCGAGACAAAGACAGAGGCGCAGTAACATGTGTCCGTGCGTAAAGTGACGTCCCCCGTGGACGGGGTGGTTCACAACGTTTAAACCGAGCAGGTTTCTCCAGCAACCCTGTCTCCGCTCCGTCTCCATGGCAATGGACGGGCAGTTTACATCCTCTCGTTCTCGGGGGAAACGGGGCTTTTTTGTGCGCCATAGGGTCAAAAGCTCGGGCTACGTGCGCGAGGAGGCTTCACGCGTCACGGCTGTGACCAGGGTGTGCGGCTCAGTACTGTATGCGGACGAGACGCGGCCGAGAAACATAAAGGGACATTTCCACGGGTGCCAGTGACACGGCGTTGCGTTGCTAACGCTGAGTTCCAACGGCGTCGCGTCAACCCAGTCCTACTGATTGATCGTGCACGCGCCAGGTGACACTGTAGCCCACAGGTCCGCAACCTCGACGGCTCCGCTCGAGTCAACGCGAGCGGAGCGTGTGACGTGGAGGCGAGGCGTCGCGCGGCGTGCAGGCCTACAGTATCAGCTGCGTGGCTCTCAGGCAGCGGGGACCACATGCACCGAGCTGGGAATGGCTCACTACAGAGCGGCTGCTATGGCTTTGTGTCGAACCTCAGAGGGCGAATAAAGCACCATGCAGGGCATGAATGAGCGCCTGGAAACACACAAATAGACCCGCGATGCGGCAGGAGAGCAGTCTGTGCGAGGCAGTGCTCGCCTCTTACCCTTGGAAGCATCCTTGTCTTCTTTAGGCTTCGCCACTTTTCCGCTCATAGATCCCAGTTTGGATGTGTAATTCCCGATTTAGGCAAGAATCGTAATCCTTTTAATCGCAGACTGTCCTCAATGAAATCCTTCCCAGGGCGTCCAGGTGCTGAGATAAGGGCTCTGCGAAGAGAAAGGGTCTTCATCAAAATTACATTTCTCTTTCATAACGCGGCGGCGGCGGCGCTCGGTGTCAACGCGTGGCCGCGCGGCAGGACGATGGAGCGCGGCGTGGAAACGGCCAAGTGTTCGATTTCTCGAGCAGCGGCCACGCAACAAATATGTTTGAATAAGACACGAGAATGAGCGCGTGCCTGCGTGTGTGTGTGTGTGTGTGTGTGTGTGTGTGTGTGTGTGTGTGTGTGCGCAGCCTTTCCAGCGGTTTGTGACCTACCTTATCTCCTCCACGTTTTCTGCTACATCAATGCACATTGATGAAAGGAAACGTCCCCACCATGAATCCCGTTATGGTGAATATAAAAAAGCAACACAACGACCTGCGCGACTGTGACAAAGGAGAGGAACAAAGGGCGCAGGTTCTTATTTCCCCCCCAGAGGTCTTCAATCAACGCCGAGGAGGAGAGAATAGAAGTCAGTGGAGCGTCCTATGTACAAATGAAGCCCTGGTGAAACGCCATCCAGCGCAGCCTCTCTTCGTGTGAAGCGTCGCCTGCTCCTCCGAGCGCTCGACGGGCAGAATCAACAGGATACGTGAGCAACGTGCGAGCGCGCCCCCCGTGTTCCACAGGCGACTCTCACCGTGGGCATTCGCGTGTTCGGCTTCAGTGCGATCGCTGCGGTGTCGAAGGCGAGCCGCTCCGTCCATACATGCAGCCAGCTCGCGCGCTCGTGTGTGTGCGTGCGTGTGCGCGCGTGCAGGCTGCGTTGTCGATGGTGTGATGAATTAAAGCAGGCAGTGCTGCATGATGCTCACCATCTTGCTGTTGCTGTCATTCAGTTGCCTCTGCGGAGCATTGCGTTGCCCGTTCACACGCGACCTGCGTTACGTTTCAATGTGACGTTTCTTTAACTTTACAAAATGCACGAGATGCCGTTTACGAGCAATAACCCGCTGGAGAATAAAAATATCCACTGGTGTTTATTTTAATCATATTTGTGAGTTATCTTATTTTTTTTCAAAATAATAATAAAAACTATAGGCACGTAACAAACGAAATGCCCCATGGTCTCAGTATGTTCATCAACACTGATATTTCCCAGCAATGTACAACATAATTGCAGCATCCAGACCAATGTGTTATATAATACAGGATCACTTCAAGGAACACAGCTGCAAAAAAAATGATTTCTCAAAATTTCAGGCTTGGTTCCGTTCGGTTGTGATAATGGAGGTTTGGAGCCTGCAGCTAACATTATTCTGAGCCCAATTCTTCAAAAATAAATTGACATAAAGCATAAAATCGAGCCAAGATGGGTTTTTTATCATTCACATTCACGTCTGTTTCCAATGATGAAGATTATCATCCTAAACAGGAAGCAGCAGGATCCACGAGGCCTCGTTGTGGGGACAGTCAGTACCAATAAAACAGCAGCATTTAGAGTCATTTTAACTTCAATCACGTGGTTTTAAAGCTAAATTGTGAGATTCGTACCTGCGAAACCTTCAGAAGCAGGAAGTTACACCTGATCCTTCATGGACTCACATTCACATCCACCTCCAAATGGAACGTGAGCAACAGCCCGAGGTCCAAAGTGTTTTTCACCCTCCTGATCCACCTGTAGGGTCAGTGCTTCTGTTCCGGTTCTGGTCCAGGTCAGTCGGATCTTCCCGTCACATCTCGTGTCCCTGCAGGTCTGTGTCTCGGCTCTCAGTGGCAGCAGAAGGAAACGACCTGCAGGTTGAGGGTTACAAGATCTATACGGTTGCTATTTTTAGCAGACACCGGACTCCCTTCAAAATTTCTTGACGCGCTCAAGTTGTCCTGAGACGTTTAAGGCGCACAGGGCGACAGTGTCAATGAATTTACAGCCGAATGACAGACGTGAACCGCAGTTAATTTGTTATATCACTATATTAAATGCCACTGAAAAGTCACATCTTCATCTATTTTATTTGTATTCCTCCTCCTCCTAGTGCTCAGCTGATTTTTTTTGGAGGGAGAGTATTAACATTGATTATTTATTTTATTCAAATCATAAGCGCTCATTAGAATTCATAGGCAGCGTGGGGGCGTGTGCGGTTATTATTTATGATCGCAGCCATCTTAGCAGTGGACCAGAACAAAGAGGACTGTGAATCAATAGCAGCTGACCACTCAGCAGGTGAGGGGTCAAGGAGGTTCCGCAGGGAGCGGAGGGGGAAGGGAGTCACGTCCTAAATAACCCCACCATAAACCGGTAACATGAAAACCGTCACTAAACCTGAACACCGTTACGTTTGTGCACAGAGGTTGAATATAACAACACACATTTGCATATTTTGAAGGCTTTTCGATGACAGGGACGTTGTGAAGTGCTGTTTCATTAACAGGCGTGCGTGGAAATGAGCCCAGCTCTGATTCACCAGCCGGTGGGGAGCGTTGAGGGCGGCGGAAATGTCAGCGGCCCCGTGTTTAGGCTGTGTTCGCGGCCGGTGGCGACCTTTGACCTTTTCCACGGCGCGTTTAAAGCTGAGTCCCGATCCGCTGCCGCCGCCGATGGCAAGGTCGCAGGAAAAGCCCTGAATCGCTTCAATTAGACTGCTGATTGCAGGACTTCTGCTCAACACACACACACACACACACACACACACACACACACACACACACACACACACACACACGTTCAGCAAACTCAGTTGTTTTAATCGTCACATTTTGAAAATCACAGCATGTAACTCAAAGACCCATTAACCACCAACTGACCCTGCAGTTAAAGAGACATCACCACAGAACGCGTGCTCCTGTCATGTTCCCCTCCGGCTTCTACAGGTGCCGCTGTAAAGACCTTGTCACATTTGTCTGACGATATGTAGTTTAAAGCATGTGCTGCAGATACAGCTTCTGAGGCTTTTGAAGGCAGCGGCCCGGGGCTCTCGTATCCATCGTGGCTCAAAATCAATTTCTAATCACGCGGATAACGGCCCGCTCACCGCATCTGGACTCTCGTAAATCAGTCGCATGGGACGCGGCGGCTGCACGGGAGCAGCGGCGAAGGCGCTGGCAGATTTGTAGCCATGAATGGTGATATTTAGACGGCGCCGGAGTCCTAATCGGGCCCGTCAGTCCTGGAGCGCGAGTAGAGGCAGGGACTGAGCAGAAGGTGGTCAGACTGACCGCTCGTGTGAGTCTGTACGGCAGCGCATCCAAGCCACAGATCCGTATTAAGCTCCGGTTGTTGAACCGCTCCACCTGTTCAGTCAAAGCCGGAGCGCCGACACGGACCGGTGATTTAAACCTGGAGAGGTCGGGGGTCAGAAGGTGTGACGCACGGCCGTATTTCTGCCAGGTCTTCCTGCAGGAGGATCAGGATCTCTTCATCAGCTTCACGTCAGCTACTGTAGCTTATTAGCTCCGGGAAACGGGCTTTACTTTGGCTCTCACTGGTTCATTTGGATGAAACGTGAACTCGGGTCACGTGGGCAAAGGTAGAGAGACGGCTCTGAGGCATCAGGCTTTCAAACTACAGACCCCGCTGTACTAATTAGCGGAGGATTCTCTCAAATACCACATTAATGTCAATGGCTTCACTCAGAGGACGCGGCGGCGGAGGGAGCTGGCTTTGAGGCCTGCAGAGCGGCTTCTTACAGCCCACATCATAGAAGCTCCCTGTGGGAGTCACTGTACAACCTCCACCCTCTGAAGACGGCTGCAACGCGCACCGCGTTCAGACAGAAGCCACTCTGACTAGTGAGCAAACGTGCAGAATTTCCTAAATATTAAACGTGCACCGTGCTTGTTTTGCATATCCTCGTGCATTCGATCTCTAATGTGGCTGAACATAATTACACATTCCCATCGCAGTGTTTTCCTCGCGTCCCAGTAGGAGGCTGCGCTTTCGGCGTCTAAAGCCTCTTGTTCACGCTTCATTTCCTGTTCCTGAGCTGAATCGTAATCAAAAGCCGAGACAGCAAGTTTGCCTTACGCAAAACGAGGGTCAGAGAGCGGAGGTCATGCTGCTCTCGCTATGGTTGATTTTCACAAACGCTCAGATTTACTACAGGAGAACTTATTACCACAGCAGAATAATAAGCCCTCTGCAAATGACACGAAGCCCCTGGTGACGGCCTGAGGTCTGGGCCGTGTGACCTCCCCGCGGCCCGGGAGCCCGTGTACAGTAGCAATCAATAGCACTGAGCAGGGCCCAGAGTTTTTATTATCTGCAGGGCCGGGACTTGAGGCCCCGCTGTAGTGACTAATCTAATTGGAGCCGACACAAACTCCCAGGCTGCGCAGAGAAAACAGAGAGAAGACAGAGATGTCAGGAGGATCTTCATAAATAAATAGTCAAAGACAGTTTTACTGCCCTCCTTCCATCCGTGCATCTTAAGATCCAAATAAAGGCTAGTTGCTGTGCTCTTGTACTATGTTATGTACAAACAAGTCAGTTCAGGCATTGCTCTGTGTCCATGCAGGCGTCACACTAGGCTGAGAGAGAGTGTAGCTGCAGTGATGTCATCTCCTAAAGGTACTGCAGCACCAGACAAAGTATAACCTAGAAGAACCTCATGCCGATATTCACCCGGCTGGAAGAGATCAAGAAGCACTTGTATTGAGCAGACAGTGTTAATTACTCACGTATGAATTATTCAGCCTTTAAATGATTCGATGAAATAAAAAAGGCCTCCGGTCAATAGCTGCCAACACTCGAGAAGACTCCAGACTCCCGCTGGGGGGATTTCAGAACCAGTGATGGGATTGGATCTAATACGCCAGACCACAAAATGACACCAGACACCCTAAATCTTGGGCCGGCGTGCTGAAGCAGCACAGGCTGCACCTCACCGGACCAGCGCACCATCGACCTGAGGATCGATCCACCGCGCTGAACAATTATGAAAGCTTGTGTACACGCAGAATGTGAAAATGTCTTTGAAGTTCGCTGAAGTGACCTTAAATGAAGACTCCCTTCTGTTCACGCTGATCTTTGACTCTACAACACTGAATGTACCAGTAGACAATGAGATGATCATTTTAATGAAACCCGCCTAGAATCCCGCTTTCTGACACTGATGAAAAATGATGGAAGGATCCGCATCCAGCGATGACTGAAGTGTGAGCGCCATCTTGTGGCCAAACGTGTGATGTGCATTGGCGATGCCTTGTACTGTGATAATAATGGCTGAAAAGGAGAAATGGAGAAACTAACAAACTAGTATTTCAAAAAAAGTAAAATTTAGCAGTCTGGTTTATCCTTGCTCTGAAAAAATACACATTTTGCCACACAAAAACACAAAACAGGCACAAATAATTCCTCACTGTCTCTACAGTGTCACTGTGTGTCTGAACAAACACGTAACTAATGGTGGGAGAGCGAGTGTAAACAGAGTGTTGCACTTTGGAGCGATCCAGCGTCTGTTTGTCCGGCTGCGATGGCGCTGGCGCTGCCTCTCCTGCTTTTGGGCGTTCGGCTGAGCTCCGCAGGTCATGATATAAATATTTATCAAGAATTACTATTTTACGTTTACTGTAGTTTTACTGTGTTCACGCATGTTTGCTTACACTCTTTCTTCCCCTCATGGACTCGTTGCTCCGTCTCCGGCCTCAGGTCCAGTCTTTCTGTCCGGACCTGCAGCCGACACGGTTCTGCAGAGACACAAACGTCATAACAGCGGCCTGTTAATGGAGGAGCTGCTGAAAGGCAACTTGGAGAGAGAGTGCGTGGAAGAAATATGTGACTTTGAAGAGGCCAGAGAGATCTTTGAAAACAACGAGAAATCAGTAAGTATTAGTTCACTTTATTACTTTTGCTAAAGACTTATGTATTGTCTGTCTTCATCAGAGACTTTGCTCTTCGTTGTAGAGGGCGTTCTGGGCAGGATACGTTGGTAAAGAACTACTACCCACATTATCCAAAGGATGAACACCTGCTCCTGTCTCTGCTTAATTAATCAAATGAAAGTTTCTCTTTCTGCTGTTGTGTGTAGTTTTCTATGTCCGATGTCACTCAGTGTGTGAATGTCCTCAGACGGGAACCAGTGTGAACCGAATCCGTGTCTCAACCAGGGGACGTGTGAAGACCACATCGGCTCCTACGGCTGCAAGTGTCCGTCTGACGTCACCGGCAGAAACTGTGAAATCGGTGAGTGAAATCCTGTGGATGGATCTGAAAGCTGTGGATCAAAGGAAACTAGATTTCTGCGCGGCTGCCTCCAAATTTGTGGGCGAATGTGAGATGGGATCTCATTCGCCAAAGATGAACAGCCAGATGGGTTTCATTTCATCTCTTGATGCCTGGCTTCAGGTTCGCCCCAATGGGGATTCTACAAACAGCAGCCGAGCAGCTCTCGCTTTCAGCTGCGACTGCACTTTAAAGTCAGGTTTCATGTCATTGTTTTCTCAGTTGTGCCCAAACGCTGTGACGTGAATAACGGCGACTGTGAGCACTTCTGTGAACCCTCCGGGTCCAAGTGCTCCTGTGCGACTGGATACAGGCTGAAGGAGAACGGCTTTGACTGCGAGCCGGAAGGTACATGTTCTCTCTACCTGCTGAACCTCCACACACCTGATCTCCATTCAACACCGCGGCTCCTTCCACACAATGCCAGTTGCATTCCCGTGCGGCAGAACCGCCCCCGCGGCGCGGCCCGTGGCCCGGAGGTCCGTGCGTGGGCGCGAGACGTCGGGCCCGGACAACGCTACGACCCCGGACAGCGCCGCCGCTGCCATGACCCCTCCCCCTCCCCCGTGGGAGGAGCCCACGGAGGCCGAGGAGCAGCCTCGCCCCATCGCGCGCATAGTGGGAGGCACGAGGGTGACCACAGGAGAGATCCCCTGGCAGGTCTGTTTGACTTCACACCACCTTCGCGCTGACACAAGGACGCTCATCCCGTCTCCCGCTCGTCTCCAGGCGGCGCTGATGGCGCGTGCCGGCGGCCCGCCGTTCTGCGGCGCCTCCATTCTGGGCCAACGCTGGGTCGTCACCGCTGCTCACTGCCTGGCGGAGTCACGGGGCGCCTTCTTCATCAGAGTGGGTGAGGTCCACTGAGTGGCAGAAGCAGCGAGTCAGCTGATCTGCTTGATCCTATGTGATGCTTTGCAGGGGAGAACGAGCTCCACGTCAGGGAGGGCACAGAGCAGGACTACGACGTGCTGGAGCAGCACATACACCCACGGTACAACGCCACCCTCAGCTTGTACAACCATGACATTGCCCTGCTGCGCACGGAGGAGAACATCACCTTCTCCAGAACCGCCCGGCCCATCTGCGTAGGCCCGAAGGCTTTCACCGAGGCGCTGGTGAAGGAGGCCTCCCCGGCCACAGTGAGCGGCTGGGGCCGCCAGCGCTACCTGGGGGCCCCGGCCGACGCCCTGCTGAGGGTGGAGGTCCCGTTCGTGGACCGGATGGAGTGCAAGCGCAGCAGCGGCGCCGCCGTCACCAGCGCCATGTTCTGCGCCGGGTACCACAGCCGGGCCAGCGACGCCTGTCAGGGGGACAGCGGGGGGCCCCACGCCAACGCCCTTCACGACACGTGGTTCCTGACGGGCATCGTGAGCTGGGGGGAGGAGTGCGCGAGGCGGGGGAAGTACGGCGTCTACACCCGCGTGTCTCATTATTACCCCTGGATCAACCGCGTCATGGGAATAAGCTGACGCACGCCTGATGTGCAGGATCCTGAGCCTCACTGATGCTCCCACTGGTTTTAAACCCAATATAGAAATGCATAAATATGACAACAAATAGTAAAACTAGATTAAATGTTTGTTAAAAGAACGACTGCATGAAATACTTTTATTTTTACACAACTGAAGCTGTACAAAAAAAGCCATTTTGAAACCTGGTTATTGGGTTGCCATGCGTTTGCATCCTTTAGAGAAACATTCATCTGGGGCCCGGCTCGTTCACACGCAACATTTCAAGCAGGTTTATTTTGTTTTCCAGACCGGCGGAAACTGTGCAAAACTCTGCAGCATTGTGGATCAGAGTGTCCACGAAATCATGGGAATTCTGTCATACAAGCATGAATCAAAAGTAAACGTAGGGGGAGAGCGAGGGGGGGGGGGGGTCGGAACAGTCGAGCATAACTGCTGTAAGTACGTGAGGATGTAGTTTGATTCAGGGCTGCGCTGGTACCTCACGGTACCAAGGAGCAACATGACAGCGAAATAAATAAATTAACAACACAGGAAATGTGCAGCGCGCAGAGGCCCCTGCTGCTCACTCCACTTATTTCCATTTCAAACACCGCGTATCAAAGGCAGCCCTCCGACTGGGACCTCAATTTGATGTGATAAATTCATATAAGTCTGCAATCAATATTTAATTATGACACAGAGGGTACGTTTCGCGTCGGCTGCATAATCCCTTTTAATGGAGACCCCGAGATCAACTGGGCTGTAACAGGGAGGAGGAAACAATCTGCCTCCTTGAAAGCGCCTCTCTCTCACTGTTCCTCTGCCTCGCTCGGCCTTCTCGACGCCAGCGTGACTGACAGGCGGCTCCCGGAAGGCCCTGAGGTGAGCGACGGCGTTTGGGGCCCGGCGGCGCCTTCCCTTCGTTCACGGCGCCGCCACAGAGGAACACGCCGCCGACGCTCGCCGTGTCTGTTTTACAGCAGCGCCAGGGAGGGGTGGGCTCAGAATACACAACATAAATACAGCATCAGTAGGGGGAAGTGCATACAGTACAGCAGCAGAGAGGTGAAGCAAGGAGCACGTTCAGCAGAACATACGGTCGGTGGCTCTTCCACCGCATTAAAGTGCCTGTTGGATGTTTGTGAGGTCAGGTTAAAGCGACGAGAGCGTTTGATTTTGCAAACAGCACGAACACGAGGCTAAAAGGCATTATGGCATGGCACGTTTTGGCATTTTAACTCTAGTTCAGAAGGTTGGTGCCTCGAGGGATGACGTGTAGGAAAAATACAATGGGAAATGCCAGCGAAGTGCACAATGAACCACTGAGGTACAAAAAAGGTTAAAAACGATGCCGCACGGGTTCAAAAGTCTCTGCTTTAAAAAAAGCCCGTCGTTGAGCATGTAACCGAGACTAAAACATGAGAGGAGCTTGATGTGTGAATCCACAAAACGTCCCGCTGCTCCGCTGCTCGCGTTTACATCCGGAAAACACTGCAGCCCGAGATCTTCGGCCCAAAGCTGCGACAGAACCGGGTCTGTGGAGTTCTGCGTGTTTTCTCCTCATAGTGATGGAAACAAAAGAGCGTGGTTTTCACTTCACATTCACGTCCTGTGCTTTCGTCGCTACGGGGAGCTGAGCTTCCTCGCCTTCAGGGTCCCCGGGTCTGCGGGAGCAACAGACACACGCGTAAAAGGCAAAGCGACGTCTGTCATTCTGGAGGCGCGTGTGGTTTTACGCTACCCCTGAGTCCGGATGAGGGGCCTCGAGCGCTGTCTCCGAGGACGAGCAGCAGGCTGGCGGCTGCCACGAAGCCCTCCTGTCTCCGGCTCAGGTTCTTCACCAGCCTGGAGGACGGGGGGGGGGGGGGGGGGGGGGGGGGGGGGGGGGGTTAGCGAGCTGAAGCTAAGCTACGCTAAGCTACGCTCGGCGCCGCATTGAACCCACCAGCGGCCCTTCGGGTCCTGACACTGCAGCTGGATGACGTCCTCGCGTTTGATGGTGATGCTGTCAGGCCCGTTCTGCAGACAGTCGGCCAAAGCCCTGTATCTGCCTGAAGACTTCAGACAGGGGGATGTGCCTTTACAAAGGGCGCGCTTGGTGCTCTGGACCCGTGTATCTTACTGTACGATGTGCGCTCTCCTCTCACCAGTTGCAACAGAACCTCCTCCTCGGTGTCAGACGGGTGGAAGGCGTCCCGACCTCCAGGCCACTCCGGGTCCTCGCACGCGTCTACGGAGTGATGAGCGCCGGGCCAGCCTGACACACACACACACACACACACACACACACACACACACACACACACACACACACACACACACACACACACACACACACACACACGGCTGTTACAGGTGCCCAGTGCGTTTCCCTCAGCCCGACACATTAAAAGCACCGTGTAGATACTTAGTAACTGTGCTGGCAGGTTCACGACCCCTTTGTCACTTACTGGGAAATTAACAAGAAGGTAGATTCAAAAGCTAATCTCAGGAGCTGGACCTTTTCCCCCCAAACTCCTCGGTGTATTTGGTTCTTCAGGTCAAAGTACACCTGAACCGCTGAGGGGGGAGAAGTCAAACATCTACATCAGTTGGAGATTAGGAGATGATGATTTGCATCAGTCCCTGTAACGCTCTGTGATTTGGTTACTAAGTATCTACTGGACTGAGGCTGAGGTGTGTGTGGGTGGCTTCCACTCACTCCTGCGGTTGTGCCGGTGCTTTGGGGAGTGATGCTGGGGGTCTGGACTGCTCCTTCCCGACTCGGTCTCCTCCGAGCTCACAGACGCCCTCTGCTGCTTGCTGAGGACATGACACAAAGCAGCACGTCAGCGCTTCACGCAGTCCAGGAGGGAGGTCGTCCCCGGCAACGCGATCTACAGCCTGCTCTCACGTCCTGAGTCCGTTCCATAGACAGACAGAGCAGTGATGCTGGCCCCAGATCAGTGTCAGGGAGCTCTGTCCTCACACAGCCATGACCGTTCAGGCACCAGCCAGACAGCAGAGCACAACACAGAGCAGCAAAGTGGGAGCTTCTCTGTAAAAGGCGGGAGGTACGACTCGAAGACTGACACAATGTCCGTTTGGGGAAAGTGGATCTGGTTTCAATTCATTATACATTTATTTGAAGATCCAAATCCAGACTTTTGGTCAGTTACTGAGTTTAGGGTGTACGGTTCCAGAAGGAGCCCCATCTTCAAGCAACTGTCAAGAAAATGAACAAAAGAATAATGGAATGGAACCGAAATTATTTCTTTTGCTCTTTGCATTTCATGCAAAAGCAAATCTTAGATGCAGAACTCAGGTTGTTTTTAGTAATGCCCATGGAGTCACGGGATGCGGCAGGAGGTGGGGATCTGTTACATGAACCACAATGAGGCTGTAACAAAAGGTGACTTCCAGCCAACACAGCAGCCCCGGGGTCAGAGGTGGCTCATGCCAGGCTGAGTTTACCACTGAGCTTTAGGGCAGGTCAGTGGCGCTGGGGGCGGAGGCGGGGGCGCGGCCGGGGCCGATGCCGGGGGCTCCTGGGACAGGGGCTCCGGGAACGCAGGCACATAAACACGTCGGCCGCCAGCCCCGGCAGACAGCCCCTGGGGACCCCTCTGGACGGCCGCATGCCCCTGCAGGGGGGGGGGAGGCAACCACACAGTGGACAGAGTGGGGCCGAGGCCTCCTCACACACACACACACACACACACACACACACACACACACACACACACACACACTAACCTGTCTGCGAGTGGTTGGGAGAGCTGCATGTGTTCTGCTAAGTGTCCATGTTGGTGGACTTCATCTAGGAAGAAGAGCCAGACATTAAAGATGGAGAGTTTCAGATGGAGAACACGGCCAAGACAGGATCACTTCCACGCACCTCTGAGCAGCTTCTGCTGGTTTGTGAGGATTCTGCGAAGCTCGTTGAGCCAGGCCACCTTCACCTCCACTGTGGGAGCCTGACGGATGAGGGGGAAACACGGCCGCCAGGTGAATAAACAGCTCCTTTCTATCAACACCGCTGTCATAGAAGACTAGAAATGCTGCCGCGAGTCTCACCTGAACCACGTAGACCTCCTCCCTGCCACTGTACCAGATCTCAAACTTCTTCACATCTCCCTTGACGTTCTCCGTAATCCCCACAGCAGTCATCTGCCAAGAGACGAGCGCTGTTTACACCCACTCCAGAACATCAGCCTGACATCATGTAACACATCTGTCCTGACTGGAACCGAACGCTCGCAGTGACGCACACACACACACGCACGCACGCACACGCACGCACGCACACACACGCACGCACGCACGCACGCACGCACGCACGCACGCACGCACGCACGCGCGCACGCACCTCCGCCGTGTGACTCCTTCCTCCCCACATCCTCAATAATAAATCAAGACCAGCAGCAGCTCCACCAGCTGTGACGCTCTCCCCACATAAACATTACAGACGCCTGTCGGGACGATACCGCCTCCCGCTGCCAGGCGGCTTCTTACTTGTTTCAATACCAGTCGTGACATGAATTAGTGTGAGCGCGGAGCACGCTAGCGACGTTCTGAGCAGATGGACCTTGAGGCAGTGCTTGAAGCCGTACGACGGCGCCTTGTCGCCGCCGTCGCCGCCGTGCTCCTCGCGCCGCTTGCAGAAGAGCAGCGCGCGCTCGTACAGGAAGAGGTGTCGCTGCATGGGCTTGAAGCGCGCCAGCTCCTTCATGCGCGTGGGACCCCTTTTGTGGCTGAGCCACACGCTGAACGAGCCCTGCATCAGCACGCGGCCCAGCTCGCACAGGTCCCCCTGCACGTGAGAACGCAGGCGATGAGCCCGAAGCAGGAAAAGCGACGCTGTCGTTGCAGGAATCAGACTGTTTTCACCTCGTAGCCCGTGATGGCGATCTGGTGCATGGAGTCGTTGACGGATTTGAGCAGGTCCAGCATGGCTGTTAGAGCCCCCTGCAGCTCAGAGGTCCCCTCACCGTCTGTGCTGTATTTGAGCAACTCCTGTAAATATAGATACAAACACGTGAGCACAGGCGTAAATGCACACAGGCTCCTGTCCTATGAGGAAAGATGGGGTTCTGGGCCGAACCTTGAGCAGCAGCTGGTATTTGGTGAGTCGCTGGACTGGTTTCAGCAGGTAGGAGTCCAGACCCAGTTTGTGCTCCAGCTTTTTTTGACACTCCTTGGAAACAAGACGAATAAAGCACAATGTGTGAAACATTCACAGATCCGTCCTCGTGACGCGATCCAAATGTGTGGTGACGTGAGAGCAGG
The DNA here is from genome assembly GCF_900634795.4 of Betta splendens. Taxonomy (NCBI): domain Eukaryota; kingdom Metazoa; phylum Chordata; class Actinopteri; order Anabantiformes; family Osphronemidae; genus Betta; species Betta splendens. Next base: position 13,955,593 of record NC_040890.2, on the reverse strand, counting down.
GCTGCTGACCTGAAAGAACACACAGTCTGAGAACTGTCTCCACAGCGCCTCGGAGCGCGGCTTATTCTGACAGTAGCACTCATACATCTGGAAACTTTCTTTCTGGGGAGACAAAAAAAAATGTTTGAAACCGTGAAAACAGGTTAAAGATTAATGATGAAATACAAAGGAGCTGCACAGCTTAAATATTTAGCGTCTCACCCGCTGCAGAAAACAAGCTCCCACACCTTCGGGCGCCTCCAGGCATCCTTCCAGGGCTTGAAGGAAATCCCTGAGACGGTGAGAGGCCAAGCAGATCAAAACGCACTACATACACTTATACCACGCAACAGCAATACGAAGTCCACTGCACTTACACCATCGGGTGTATTGTCATGTATGTGATGTGAGTTCCCGTATAAATAACTCACCTGCTGTGAAAGTTGTAGATCTCGGGCATGTTTCCAAACAGGATGTCTCTCTTGCTGCGTAGGATCGGAGGCAGAAGCCCAGAGAGAGCTGGGTTGTCCATCTCAGCCCTATAACCCTGCAGTGATGACATGAGGCACACGGAGATATAGAGTTTATGAAGGAAAACGTTTTAAAAGCACAGAAGTTAAAAAAAGGGGGAAATGAAAGGAGCATTTCATTCTCTCACCAGCAGCACCGACAGCAGCTCCTCCACGTAGACCCTCTCTGTCTCTATGAGCTCCCTCATCACACGGCTGTGACGCACGCGCGGCGGCGGCGGCGGCGGCGGCGCCACGGGGCATCGTTAGCGGCGAACAAACAGAATCACAAAGCGCACAACATCAAGAGCAGCTCCGAGGACAGAGCGACAGATGGACGCAGGCGCCGCCTCACCGCTTCAGGAGGTCCGGGCTGTCCTCCCCCTCCAGAGCGTACGACACGCAGCTCCGGCTCTCCTGGTAGTCGTGGATCACCTCTATCTGGGCACAGCACGCGATAGCGGTGACTCTACTACTTGCATTTAGGAAGGAAGTGTTTGTTCTACTGAGCAGAGTGTTTTAGACATCTAGAAAAAAATGGCAGTCGTAATTGCGGATGGAAAATCTAGAACAAAGCGGTGAATTGTTTCTTACTTTTCGTGGGTTGGGGCTTTTTCGAGACGCTCTCTTTCCAGGCAGAGAGAGGTCGAACGTGAACTTCAAACCATCACCTGTGAACAGACGACAACCAGTAAGACACTGGTCCATGTATTCTCATGAGGAGACCCACGCGGAACGTGCAGTAGATCTTTTTTTTTTCCATTTAGAACAATCAGTCATGAAAGACTTTTAGTTTGCCCTGTATCATTTTAATCCTAGCCGTTAAATCCTTGGACTCTGAATCACACGCTGCCCGGTGTCATTACCGTGGGTTTCTACGCCAACGTACCAGACGACCTTTTCAACTTTACACTTTCACGCGCTCACGGGAAGAGATTAGAAGAAAAACAGCGCCGCTTCTCGCTCTGTATTAATTGGACGTTACTGTCTGTGCTTAGCTCAGTGTGACACGGGAGGATGAAAGGATCCTCGGTGTACTGTATGTGCAGAGCATATGGTCCTATAGCAGCTATCCCAACTAATAGAGCAGTCGGGTAAACCCCAGTGGACTTATTAAACCTGTGCCAGGTTGTTTGTAAAGGTGCCCCGTTGACCGCCGAGCCTAATCAGAAACACCTCAGGCCTGTTCAATAGGAGCCTGTGATGTGTTAATTTAAACACGGCTCCTAAAGGAAGGCTGCGGGGGGATGGGAACCAATGCCAAGCTAGAAAGGCTAGCACCAGACCCCATGCTGAGCCTGGGAAACGGGGGAGGGTGGGCAGGAAGCCAGTTGGGTTGGTAAAAGCCCACTGCTGGAAACTAGGGCAGGTATCTGAAGCTAAATGTTGAATTATCAGCCTTCATGTATGTGAGAATAATCTGTATTCCCACACCGACGGTCTGTGTTGTACCGTGTTTAGGGGAGAAGAGCGGGGACTTGGCACGCGGTGGGTTTTCGGGCCTCGGCGCCACCAACTGGACCGGCCGGACGTGTCTATCCGCCAGCTTCCTCAGACAAGCCTGGCGGTTCTGGATCATCCGCTGCACCGCCGCATGTTTCTCAAAGGATTTCACTATCTCGTCCTAGCAGGGAGGAAAAAAAACAACAACAACATGAATTAAACAGTTGTTCTCATCACGAGGAATAGATCAACCGCAGTTGACGTGAGTTCTGACCTGCAGCTGAGGCGTGATTACAGCCTCATACTCTATAGCCAAGACGTCGGGTCCTGAGCTCAGCATAGACGGCGCCTCCTCCAGGAACTTCTCAATGTCCCTCAGGGCCGCTTGGGCCCCGTCCTTGGACTGGAACTTATCCACCAGCTGATTGGCCAGCAGGTAAGCGCCGTCGTCGCACCACGTCTGGGCCTGGAGGTGGAACATGCGCATGTGAAGCCAGCGGTGCTGTTTGTGGACACACACCTCAGTACCTGTGCCAGGCAGAGCAGCAGCTGGTGCGCGTGCAGCAGCCGCGCGTGCTTGGTGTTGAGGGCGGCGTTGAGCGTGTCGCAGCGGTGGCGAAGCTCGTTGCAGCGCTGCATGATGAGGGCCACGGCGTAGTGGTGAGCGGCCGACAGCTGGTGGCCGTGAAGGATGATGATCTGGGCCCGAGCCATCACGTCCTGATGGGTGGCGAGGAGGAAAGCAAGGGGATTAATCTGTTGTCGCCGCTTAAGGGCGCTTTGACAGGGAAATCACCGACCTGTGCGTTCGATTCCAGGTCGTCCAGACTTTTTAGAGCCTGCTCCGTCTGGACCAGAGTGTCCACAGACGTGGAAAGCTGCTTCTCCTGAGCCATCAGGTGCTCCAGGCAAACCTCCATCTGAGAGGGGAACACACAGCAGGGTCAACTAGAGGCATCTACGGCGTGCGTTAACAATGGTGAACCAACAAAGTGGCCAAAACGGAGCTCCCGAATCGTTACCTCCTGAAAGCTCTGCTCATATTTGAGCAGCTGCAGGAACTGATGGAGTTTCAGGTGATGCTTCTCAAAGAAGCCATCAAAGGCCAACTCCATGTCTCTGAGCTGAGCAAGAAGCCTAAAAACACAGGAACCCTTCTAGATCTTGTTTATTTCAATTTATTATATGTTCTTTAAAATGATAATATTTTGTAGGAAGGCCTCACCTCTGCACAGTCTCCCAGTCCAGCTTCACGTCCCACTGCGAGTCCTCCTCGGCCTCAGACGTCTCCAGGCTGGACAGAAGGTGCCGACCCTCCTTTGATACTGATCTGATCGCATCCTGTCAAACAGAGGACGCGTATATCACACTGCGTTTAAATGCGGCCCGTATAATACTGAGCAAATACCGAAAATTACCTTGAGTTTTCTGTACTTATCAGTGTGAGACTCAAGGAGATACTCAATGGTTTTGCCATCGCTGGGCAGCTCTGTCTCTGCCAGCTCAGTGCCAAAGCTCTGCAGCATCTGTGCAATGTCTTTAACTGTTACAGCAAAACCTTCAATAGCCTGTAGGAGGAAAAGAAAGCAACACGGAAAATCTGAAATACCCCCACACTGGTGTCTGTGTGAGCTTCGTGCATGGATAGTTAGACGTTCTGTCCCGGTACCGTTCGTAGAACAATCCAGTCGCTGTGACAGTAGTCCAGCGTGCCCCCGAACTCTGACGTCAGCTGGTTTTCATCGATGTAGCGCAGCAGGTCTGTGACAGAGCTCAGCATCACCACCTGAAAGACACACACATACTCTGACGGCCAAGAGACTGGTGTGTTTAGATTTGAGATGCTTGGTCTAAAAATAAATCAAAATAATATTATTATTTACTGGATGTGTGCAAAGCAGATGGAAAAATATCCCCACAAATATTTAACCGGCCAGTATTTTAGCAGCCGACTTACTGGCATCTTAAGCATGAAGTCCTCTTGGCTGAAGCGAAAGCCAATATCTGTTACAGTACGATGGAAGAAGCTGGTGGGTCGGAGCACCAACACCAGGTGGAGGTTCCCAGGGAAGGAAGCCTTGAGGAAGAAGGATGAATCATCACCAGGAAACAAATACAGATCCACATTCACACAACAGGGAAACAAAGCTCCAGCATGAACACTGGCACCAACTGAGAGACAGTGGGGGGTCATCATGTGATTTCCATGTTATTATTATTACTAGTGATAGTAATGTGTAAATTTATTTACATTTAAAACATTTGTCCCGCAGGTGAACACACGTTTATAAGTGATATAAACAATGCAAACATAAACTATGAGCCACTTTGCCTCCTGCAGGATTTATCCACACAAACAGAGCAGTGCTGCCTCTGACATTCACCCGTCCTGACTCGAGCACCGGGTCGATACGTCGAGCTTCTGGTTTCCGGATAAACCCGTCTTAAAAGCCACATCAGGCTGATTAGATTTCGCGCAGCCACTCGCATGACTAAGCAGAAGCGCGCTGCGCACCGCAGTGCTGCGCTGCGCTGCGCTGCGCTGCGCTCCCCGCAGCAGCCGGTGCGCCACTGCCGCAGTCATTCAAGCCCGCCCGAGAAAAAAAAAAACTTCCCCCTAAACTCTTCAGACGGCGGGTAGAACTAATCGGCGGCTCGTTACCGGGCTCCTCCGGATCTTCGGGACCGCCCGCCGGTAAAAGCAATCAGCCATGGTGCTCGAAGCCATCTCGGTTCGACGCTACTTCCCGCCCGTGCGCTGGAAACCGGTGCCAAGCGGAGGAGCCTCCTCCCGCTGCCGGACCGCCGCAGCGCCGCTGCCGCTGCTGCTGCTGATGCTGCTGATGCTGCTCACAGACGGAGGGTGGCAGCGCTGACTGCATCGTCTCCCTTCCTCCCGCCTTCACCCCCCCCCCCCCCTACCCCGCGTCATCGTTCGGTTTTTGCTTACTCATACTTTGGCAGCAATATGCATTCAGAACAAGGAGCATGTTTAGTCTATGCGCCCTTTTGGAATATGACGCAGACCCCATGTAAATCATGCTGGAGACCGAAACAGTCGCTATTGTGTTGAATTAGACGGCGTGGTCCGAGTGCGCTCAGGTTTCCAGCACCATGGACAGCAACTCATAAATAAAACAGCGACCCATAGGTGCAGCGATCGATGTCTGTGTGTGCGTAATGCCTATACTGGCAATAGAAACATTGATTGGACGCAGAAATGGCCTCAATGACATCAACAGAAAACTCACTGAAATCCTGGCCAGTGCAGTTTTGATGGAGGCCCATGTGTCCAGTCTTCGGTCTAAGATGATGATAAATTTGACTCCAGGTTGCCTGGTTCTGCAAGAAAGATGAACAGTGCATGCTCTCATTCTGCTCATGCATTAACTCTGATTATTTAGAGATGAGAAACACTATGTGAGGCTTTTGCAGCTACACGCATTCATCATGTAGACTTCAGTGCTATGGCTCGTGAGGGGAAAAGTTGCTGGAGAGCGTGGTTCGGACACAGAGGACGTCAGTAGGACGAGCTGAGCAGCAGAGGAGGCAGCTGTGCTCAGAATACGAGCACCAGGCGCTTTTGGTGCACTGCAGGAAAGGGAAAACAGGGGAGACTCGGACAGGAATAAATGAAGGCGGACCCACCGTGGGATGAGAGTGAGGTACGTGAAGACTTTGGCCAAAGCTTCCTCCGGAATGTCACTGAAAGCCGAGCACTCGGGGAGGGTGATGATGACGCTGGAGTCCTCCCCGCGTCCGCCTGAGGGAAAACACGTCAAAAGCAGCTCCATTCGTAATGATGACTTCTCTAATGTATTAATTAGAGGGAAGGAGGAATGCATCACCTGATAGGTAGGCCACCTGCTTCTCTATGTAGCCACCCACCTCCTTCAGGCTCACAGGGACTGTGACCTCTGCGTGAAGACACACACATTTTAACACAAAGCTGGTGGAAACAGTCTCAAAGGTTCTGTGAATGCATTGAATTGTGTTCTGTTTTGGCCAGCGAGACCAGTACGGCGTGCGTCACCTCCGCTCCGGACGGGTTTGACGCCCAGGGTCCAACAACAAACATCTGCCCAGCCGTGTGCCACAGCTGGGCAGATGTTTCTCACACGGGATCTGAACTTTTTGCCGCGTTTGTCGAGAAAGTTTCCTGGCAGGGGTTTGTGTTTACACGTGGTTCCACAGAACCGACACTAATGCACGAGGCGGATGATGGACCATCGGGCCTTTAGGCAGCGACTCTGACTTTAAGAGGCCATTTTCAGAGAACTCAGATGACGGCGTCTGGGTGAACTTTCCATTACAAATGACTGGGTTTGAAGAAGGCTTATGAGACGCGCGCTGCGAACATCAAACGCACTTATATTAAACGAGGGAGACGCCAGTGTTACAAATCGTGCTTCCTGCGTCTGTGCCAAAGTATGATCTGCAGCAAAAAAAGAGCCTTGAAGAATTACACACAGCACCATTAACTTGTTAACCAGCCTGCGTTCAGCAGTTTATACAACAGATCAACAGGGAAGTGAACTGGCTCACAGCGCGTCCCCTCCGCATCCATAATGGCTTTATTAAAAAACAACTGGAGCCGGGGAGCATGAAAACACGGGGGTTCGGAAAAGAGGAGCGAAACAGGAAGCGGGTGTCATTTTTCACGTGTCGACAGCATCGGTAACAGTGTCCGTCGGCCCGTGAGGGAGGAAGCGACGCGCTCCACGAGCGGCTGCTGAATATTTGATGCTGCGTCTGTAACGGAGAGGAGCGGCGCCGGGTCGGGCCCGAGCAGCGCACGCACGGATGCAGAGTAAAGCTGCCGCCCCGGAGCGCTCCTAAAACCATTTACAACCTCCCTGGAAGTTAAGGCACCTTTCTAACACAGTCAGAACCAGACCCGTGCAGCGTGTTAATAAACCTGCTTGTCCATAAACGGATCCACTCTCATTCCATCACATGCAGGTCCTATAAAAAGCCTCCACCGCTCGACATTTTATGCATTTTACTGGTCTGAACAACAACAGATGGTTTTATTCTTCCAGTCGGGCCTTTTATGTCACAGTCAAAACAAGCGCTCAGAGAGCGCGGAGCGTCGGAGCAGCCAGAGGGGCGCGTCGAGGCTTTCTGGCCACCACACATGATTATTACAGGCTGGAAAATGACTTCACGCAAACACGACGCCTGTGCGGGGGGAACAACATCTGGCGCCTTCACACGGAACGAGGCGGAGGGCGACGGAGTCTTAAAAGCTGGCGGAGCGGCCGACGGCTCCGCGCCAGACTCCAGTCAATATCTGCGAATGACACAGTGGGAGACGCGAACGCGGCGTGCACGTCCAAAAGAGGAGACGCGTGTAATCGGTTCCAGGGCACGAAATATAAACATGTTCATGGTGCACAGACGCCCGGCCTCACGCTGCTTTGAGGTCACAAGGTATTTTGCTAAACAAAGCTTTGACTGCTAAGGGGATTAGACTGGTGGGCGGCTATAGTGCGTTCTGACAGGAAGGGGAAGAGGGAAATTGGAAACGCAAGCAGCTGGCGAACATGAAAACTCGACTGCGACGACAACGTCCTGATGGTAAAATCCTGAACAATAACCTCCCAAATCCTTGGCTCCGCGGGTCCAGATGAACAGCCATGATGTGTTTAGTCTAATCTGTGCGTTTGTTGCGGAGGCATTCGTCACACTCTGATTATGTGACATCCTGACACGCGTTTATTAAAAACAAGGGATGTTCTGTGCGCTGTTTACCATAACACCAGCTCACAGGGAGTCTGAATGTGTCTTTGAACTGTTAGCTGGAGTTCACGTGTCTGCGCATCAATGCCCCTGGAGTCTGAGGCAAACGCGTGGCCCCCGGTTCATACGCATGGGATTTATGCTTATGTTTGTGTACTTGGACGAACCCTGACGTCGCGGCTCGCGTTTCACAAAGAGGGAGGAGATGGCACCTTGTATTAATAGAAACCCAGCATGGCCTCTGCTCAGGAGTAAAGAGGCAGAGGACCATCAATTTAGCCTCAGCCCGTGGCTGCCAAGATCCCAAAGTGATCACATTAGCCTCTGGAGGAAGCTGCTTCAAGGAGCTGTCAGTCACATCAGGAGCTAATTCAGGCCATCGCCGCCTTTACATTATTTTTGTCCAAACAGTGAATTGAAGAGAATATACATTTTTATGTTGAAGGTATTATTCATAAAAGCCTTGTTGCCGTCAGATAAAAGTGTAATTCAGGACAGAACAGTGAACGCTGCATCACAGACTTTCTGAACACACTCATGGATCAACGGACTTTGGCTTCATGCACTTATCTTCCACTTGTGTCACAAATGCCCACAGTCTACACAGATTCAGGGTTAAAAATCATTGCAATGGATAAATATCTATCCATCTGCGGGGGCTTAAAATAGCTGACATAATCCCTGCACTGGCCCACTGTTGGAGCAAAGCTGCAGGACTGGCACATCAATAACGCCGACCAACCCAAGAACGAGTCCAGTCCATCACATTTACCTCCTGTACCGCTTCTCAGAAGCTAAAGATGGAGATCAATCAAGCTAAATGGACACCTGCTTCTTCTGCTTGTTTGTGCTGAAACCGTGTAAGAGGGAAACAAACATAGCAGCGCCTCAGGGGCCAGAGGGGGCAACTAGCCGTGCTGGGAGGACGGTGGGCATCAGGCATACTCACGCTGCAGCGTGCTCTCCAGCTGGGAGCCGGCCTGCAGAAGGCAGCGGTAGCTCTCCATCTCCGGCTCTCTCTCCTCCTGCAGCGAGGCCGGGCCCATTCCCCTCGACGGGATCCGGCTGAAAGAAGCGACACTGTGTTGGCAGCGCTGCCAGTAGTCCAGGCCTCACGTCCTCATCAGCTGCACAGAAGCGTCCATAGTGTCTGCACACGCACACACACACACACACACACACACACACACACAGGGCCCACCTAGCTCTGTAGGTCCCAGGATCCGGATGGGACGGTTCCCTGAGGCTGCTGGAGCTTCCTGACCTTGAGCGGCATAGGCTGCTCCACATGTGCAAAAGGACGGGACGTGGCGATCGTTCCCCCTCGTGTTCACTAGTAGTCTCAGCAAGTCAGCTACTCCAAAACAAACAGGGCTCCATCTGGCCACTGCTGCCTCGCTCTTTCGCCCCTCCCTCGCTCGCTCGCTCGCTCGCTCTCTCTCTCCCTGAGCTTTAGTGCGTCAGCTCTGCACAGAGCAGAGCTCAGGATTCTACTCCTGACTCAAAGCCAACTCCCGCCCAGCATTTCCTCTTACTTCACACTCGGCAATGTCCCCCTTAGTTTTTATACCGGCTATGAGGCCGTCTCGAGGTTCATCTGCCGTGTTCAAGCCCCTACGGTAGTTTCTCTACGCTCACTACTGTAGTTCGCAGTAAAGAATGGACCCATTGTAGAAAAGAAAGTGAAAATCTTGCACTCCCTCAGCCAAGAAGCTTGGCGCATGTGAAGTCTTTAATGCACAACAATCACATTCAGACAGAAGAACAAATATGAAAGGCTGTCATTATGTGCTCCCCACAGCTCTGCCCACAACAACACTGGACGGATGGGGACTCGGAGCTCAGAAGCATGACGCGCATACTGTACGCTGCATGTACAGTGTGTGAACCTCCAACTGTGTGACTCAGAGCTGGAGGCTTTGGATGCGTGGTCTCACATGAGGCAGCGAGGGAGCAGCGGCCCTCAGCTGATCCAGCTTAGCTTCTCCGGCATCTCATTACTGCACAGCATCTGCTTAGTGTGGAGAATGCATACAACACACACACACGCACACACACTCCTCACAAGACACAATCTCATGACATCAGCGCTGCAATAACAGAATACTAATAGACATTTATCTCCAAAATGTTCTGCTTTATTACAGAAAATTGAATATACTAGATCCAAAGAGGTACATTCATCAAAATGTTTAGGCTGGAGACTTCAGTGGCTGGAGGTGGGAAGGTGTTCCTGCAGCATTACACACGGCTGCTAAGGTGCATGAAGGCGTCCACCTTCACCTCTCACAGTTAGAACAGTGTCCACAGCCACACAGCCTCTCGTGCGTCGTTTTTGTTTTTTTGGCATTTTGTTTTCTTATAAAAGTGGCTGGAAAATGGTTGCATTAAAAATACAATCCAGTATTTGACATTTTCACTTAGACAGGCAAAACGTTAGATTCCGATATACTTTAAGCTCTGAAAATAGCATCTCTGATGTTTTTTTTTCTCATTTATGTTTTTTAACAAAGCAGGCAGCCCCTCAGTGCGTCCTCTTACATCCAGTACCTCCTGCACAGTGCAGTCTGGAGTCAACAAGTCAGAAAACAACTGCCTCTCATTGGTCTCTGCTTAAATAAAAAGACTTGCCTTTCGGTTTTATTTTCAAACATTTATCTTTTTAATCTTTAAAATTTATGTTTTTACTGAATCAATCAGATGTGTCAAGCTTTACTGGAGTATTAGACTACAAAATTGACCACACAGACGTTCTGATACTCGCCTGGAAAACAAAACTTAAAATGATTAGTGACCAGTCACTAGAAGAATGAATGAAATCACCTGGCAGCAGAAGTGGTTTCCTTGGTTGATCTGGGATGCAGAGAGCCGACGGGGCTGCCTATCGTTTATGACAGAATAACAACTGGCACAAAGCTGACCACCTTCCACAATTAACAAAAAAGATGAATGTAATAAAAATATAAGATCTGTGAATATAATTATACATAATAAATATACTAAAGATGATACATATGTGTGGAAAATCATAGCATGAATAAATGGAATGTATGAAGCAGCCACTCTACCTCTACATTTGACAAACAACAGAACAAAGATGATGTGCTCAGCCTCAACATGGCAATAACTACTCTAGCTCTGATGTGGCGTTGGTCCTGATAGATGATGGTGTTGCCAGTTGGTGCCACATGGTGATGATGAATGTAAATGCTTAATTTTGACTTTGGTGCATGTATGTGTTTGTGTGTAACATGCACAGTTGCTGTGTGTGCACTCAGGCAAATACTCGCGTGCTTTAGTGACCTTAGCAATGAAACATCACTTTTAGTACAGGACATAACTAGCTGAACTACATTGATTCAAGTAACCCTGGTTTTCATGAAACACAGGTCCTTTCTGGCCATTTTCCACTAGGAACATTTCACACAGACACACGCACAGAGTTTTCACTTTCAGCTCACTCTTGTGGACAGAATCGCATTACGTTTACCTTTTTGGTTTGAGCAGACACTATCATATACCTCAAAGTTATATATAGTGCACATATATTAATTATCTCATCTTAATTGCTTTCTCTTAAATTATCACTGAGGTTGAAAGAGTTAGGTCATGTTCCAAGCAGAGGCTCGTTGCCAGGATGTGTCTGACCCAACTCTTGGCTAGCTCTAAACACACACACACACAAATGTACACGCGTGCTCACACACTCTTTTTGGATTTAAAGATAATATGACACCTTTTATACTTTAGCATTCAATATATACTCTTGATTCATTTCTAGAAATAACCCTAAAATCAGATATAAACAAAAGACACAGTCAGACTGAAATCACATTCAGTAACATCTCATCAATAATGATCTGCAAAAGTGAAAATGTGTGGTTGCATTTAAAGAAAATCTAAAAATATTGACAAACTGGAATATGTGTTTGCACAAAAATATTGTAGAATATAGTAACTGAACAGTGAAGTGACCTTGGAAGCCTTCTTCTCATGCAGGTGAACCACCCTTGGGATAATTACTTCCACTGCTAGTTAAAACACAGCAGTTGGATCGAGCTACGGACAAGGCAGCCGTGTATGCATTCATTTGTAAGCTAGTAGAAAAAAGGGGTAAAAGAAAGACGACGCATGCCTGACATCTGAGTAGGTATATAAAACAATGCAGGGTGCTGCTCTGCAGGCATGCGTGGGGGCGACTGGCCAGAAAAGGAGACGGAGGGGCGATAAAACACCCCTTTTTCATCCCATCCTCCCAGTCTGCACATCTGTCATATTTCTTCTTCTTTTCCTCTCTTTTGACACCATTCATTGTGGCAGACAGCTCCGACCTGCTGGGAGCCTGAATGCAGCTGATGCCGGTGTTTCCTGCTCTTTCAAGTGCTTATAGGAGAGTGGTGTCACAGCTGCAGTCTAAAAAAGGAATATTACAAGCTTGTGTCAACACGAGAGGACAACACATGTTTAAATTACCCAAACAAGCAGTGATTGGTCAAATTACCACTATAAATCACTAAGGCTGAACCTTCCCCGCCACCAAAGACAAGCAGAAATAAGTGAAGGAAAAGCTCAAGATTGAACGAAAGTCTGATTGAAGAGACAGTTAGGTTTGTCTCCTAGTGCTTTACCTGGGTGTTGGTAGGAGACTGCACTCTGACAGCTACAGGGAGAACAGAAATGAAGGTTAAGCAGTGAAAGCTGACGCAAACAATTTGGTGGGGTTAAGCAACAGATATCAGTGACCCAGGTCGAGTGAAGTGACATTCAGACTGACCTACAGAGGTGGACAAAAAATAAGTAATAGTAATATTGTTTACAAGATCAATGATGAATGTAGTCCAATAAGTTTGTTTGATTATAATTTTTTTCTTTGGTGTTTTAAAATATTTGGCATTTAAACTTTTTTTGTCAACCTACTATAGGCAATGCTGCAGCTCCCAACCTCAATGAGAACGTCACATAGTAGTCAAACCTCAGCACTCGAACGCATCCAAGCAGACGACAACCACAATCACAGATTTGGACGTGCACACAAAACCAAAACAACCATGGCCAAGCCACCACGTTACAGAGCTGATAGTCCGACCAAGGAACTTAACGTTTCCCAGTCCAGACTGAAATTAAAAATGCTTTAGGTTATTTTAAAAGCACATGCAGAAGGTAAACCAGGCTTCCAAAGGGAGGCTGAAACGAGCATCAATAACAATGTTTACATTTGCTATAGTGGAACTTGACATGCATTTCCCCTATTGAATGCACAATTTAAACATTCCAATAAAATGTTTACAGGAAGTGCATCTCTTCAGCCACCCAATACCAGCCTACACAACACAAACACCCTGGGTCTTCCTGAACACAGCCTGTAACCCACTATGATTCACCAGTTAAATCTCAGATTTCTCCAGAACTGCTTAAGAGGTCGGCAGGGGAGTGAGTCTTTGATTGGCTAAGAATTCCTGAAGGTAGGCCGATACCTTTTTGTGAGCAAGTAATGGACTCATCTGTAAGTCATGAGCAGGGGCTTGGCTGAAGACGGGCTATACAGGACCCCAGTGTTCGACTGAACCAGCTTCTTCTAGAAGGGTGAGGCAAGAGACACCATTGACATCACTATGCTGACAGACACATGCACAGTTAGGCTTTCACTTCATCTCGTGTCCTCTTCTGAACACAGATACACACACTGGCATACATACTGGCATTTAAAATGAAGTGCCAGTCAGCTTTTAGAAGCTTTGACACGCTAGTCAGTCCAAATTAATACAAGGTAACTATTCCTGCACATTTCTCAAAATAACGTTCAGTAGAACCCGCACAGACACAATGCAGTGGCCTGCAGCTACTGTGGTGAGAATCCAGGATGAGGTTGTTGACTTCGGCCTCATGCACATAGGTTTGGGTGCTCTGATGTGCTGCATTCACCCAAACATGCGAAGGCAGTAGGCATTACAGCAGAACAGGCAGCTGGGAGGAGACACTGACTGATAACCTGCACGGGAAAGGAATGAAGACTGACTGCAGGTGTTCAGCATGATCGTCTGAACCTGTTCAAACACTGTTGTCTTTTTAAGTCAAAAGGTACTAGATATAGTATCTAAAGGAAGGCGTTTAGTTATAAGTCAAACATATGGTTAGCGTTTGTCATCTAAAATCTAGAGGAAAGCTAGAGCTAAAATTTAATGTAACAGAACACCGGTCCTAGTAGTTTAGAGGACAGGGACAGAGTGCAATAGAGGGGGGAAAGGACACAGCAGGTAGGAAACGAGCAAGACTGGCAGACAAACTCTGCAGGAAAAGTGTAAGAGTTCAGAAAGGAGAGAGAGACCTCAGTCACTCCATGAGAAGCTGTGAGTGCTAGCGGTCTGTGACAACATGAAGATGGTAGATGTCCCAGAGGAAGGAAGGCGATGTTTCATCTTTAGAGAGGCAGAGGGAAGAAGTTAGACACAGGGAGCAGTAAGTAAGGAAAATGGTAACATACTAAACCAAGAGAGCTAGTCAGGAAATTAATTGGAACGCTGAAAATTAGTACAAATAAAGGTTAAAGAGTGTGTTCTGAACTCATGGCCTAGTGTCATGACACTATAAACCAGTCCATAGAAAACTTTAACTCCCAAATATAAAGCAATGCATGAAAAATGCATTGTTATAAGTATATTGTACATTTTAACTTATAAGTTAAGATAATTTTTTACTGGATAACCGTTTGAAGCAGCTTCACCCAAATTGAAATGAAAGAACCAAATATATGTAGGACCATCAAATTGCCCATCTGAAAGCAAACACTGTGTAAAAACTGTAAAAACATAATGCAAAAGATAATAAAGTCAGAACTCTAATAAAGCAGTGAAATTGATAACAGAGAGGCTGAAGGAGAGAGCCTGTGAAGTAGAGTGTCTGTGTTTCAGATCTACCTGTCGGGCGTGATGGCTGCGGGGCTTGTGGAACACCACAAACAGAATCTCTGGCAGTAAGCTGAGAAGGATGAGCAAGATGATGACCAGCCAGGCTGACACTGAGCTCAGCATGTTGGCAAACACGAAGTACAAACGCTGCTGGCTCATGAAAGGCCTGCAGAAAAGGAAACGCACTCTGGCTTAACCTGGCTGCAAAATCTGCAAACGGGTGAATGAAAATCAATGATAAATGCGGTTTTATCCTGAGCGGTTGTGCTCACCATATGATTCCTCCCCAGAAAAAGCTGAAGAACACGTAGAAAGCCAGAGATCCCCAGATCACAAAGTGGTTGATCCACGTCCAGTGGCGTGTGTCCAGAGCGAGCTGGAATGATGGAGAAAAGTCACATCAAACCACATTCATCTTCTGCAGCTTAAACTCTATATGGCAAAAAACACACAAATGAGCTTTACCTTTAGCGTGACAGTGAAGACAAGGACAGTGAAGACAATGGTTCCATAGGACCAGTTACCAAAAACCTGTCAGATCATCAGAAATACTCAGCCTTAATAAAGTTTTTTACCATGACATCTATTTGGAAAGTGAACTGAATGAAGGGACAAACCTGGCCATTATCCTGCAATGCTGGGTTACTGAATAAAAGTCGAACACCAAAGAAGAAGACCACTCCATGGAAAATACCAAGTAGCGTCCAATAGAGGAATGGTCCCCATCGTAACATGGCATTCTTTCCAATCTCTCTAAAGAAGGTCGTGAAATAGAGTGATCTCATTTTTTGTGTCTGGTTGCATGTGCTCACAGTTATATATTATGTATAATGTACCAAGCACATCTATTGTACATGTTAATGTATATAGTGAAGAAACATAGGTTCCTATAGTTACCTGTAGAGTGTAGCCTTATCCAGCAGTGCATCAATGCTGATATGTTGCTCCAAGAGGCTGTAAGCCAGGATGGGCATAGAGGTGAAGCAGATGTTGTACATCGTCAGATAGGCCGCATCATACAGGGGCTGGGGAGCAGGAGAGCAGCCGGGGACAGTGAAGCAGGAGGGGCAGAAGTAGGTTGGAGGGAGGAGGAAGGATGGGGCAACTGGAGGTTAATATCACTGAGCTGACAAACCCCATACCCACCATCACACATCATATAGGACAGCTTATGACATCTTTCATGTAGTAATGAAAGATCTAAGTCTGGACCATGTGTGATGAGGGAAAATAATCATTTATCAACAGACATAGCCTAACCAAGCATAGTAAATGTTAAAACTAATTAAGAGTTTTTATATGAACACAGTAAAACAAAACATTGCTGTCTAAGCCAGTATCTAAACATCTTTCATCATCAGAGCTCAAACATCCGAGCAGCAGTGAGGGAGGTGCAATCCGAAGGAAAGAATGTGGCATTCGGGAGAACGAGGACATGTGGATTCCAGGAAATCTGCCTCCTTTCATGTTCAGAACATCTTTAAACCTCAAAGGGCCTCAGGACATACTTACTTGCTGGGAGTAGCCGCAAAAGAACTGGTACAAAAACTGAGGTAAGATGAAGCAAAGGTTCTGCAGAAACAGAGAGAGAAAATGAGTTCACACTAATCAGATCAAACACATCCTAAAGCAAACTGAGCTCTTTATTAATATTTCAATAGGACAAATTATTTCAAATGTGTCTCTTTAATGTGTAGAGTGAAGCCCAACATGTTTTACTCTATGTTTTCGTACCTTGTAAAAGAAATATTGCACTAGGTGTGCAATGCGAACGTAGTAGAGGTGACCGTGCGCCAACAAAAGTTTCTTGAGGTGCTTGAGTTTGGGGATAGCATAATCACTGTTCCTCACTGCCTGCCGACCCTCTTTACCCTTAATACCTGAACAACCACAAACAATTCATTAAACATGACCATCCAAAAATGTATTTGACCTATTAAGCACTTTGTCAGTTAGAGCATGAGATTCCTACCGATGCCAACATGAGCTTCCAAAATCATGCTGACATCATTGGCACCATCTCCAATGGAAAGGGTGATAGGACTCCCTTTAGAGTTCTTCACCATTTTAACAATCTATACACGGGGAAGAAAGATACTTTTACAGTTTACCAATCCTCAAGTTATGAAATCATCCAATATCTCATACAATTAACAGATTCCTCTGACCTGTGCCTTTTGTAAAGGGGCCATACGACAGCAAAGCACAGCTGTGCAGTTCTGACAGATCTGCAGAAACAGGTTCTTGTAGTTACTTGAACTGGAGTCAGAGGAAGAGTTGAAGACCATCGACAAACTGGCTCCATCTATGATGAAACCATAGTCCTGGTTGGTTGAAGCCCAGCTCCTACAATACAGACGAAAAGTTAGTCAGGAGTCAAATTATTGAAGCCAGTTCTGTTACAAGAGAGCGTAAATGTATCTACCTACCTCCGGACGCCTGCCTTAACCGGTGGCGCATCCTGCACAGCTTTCTTGTGATATTCTATCAAGAGTTCGTGCAGCCGTTCTTCACGCCTCCTCCCTCCATCCTCCAGAGTACGCACTGTGAGCTCCAACAGTTCGGTGCTTCTCTGGAACAATCTGCAAGCATAGCAGGTAGACTTTGCCGTCTCCATCTTGTCCCCCGTTAGGACCCAGACCTTAATGCCTGCGCCCTGCAAAGCCTCCATGGTCTCCGCTGCCTCCTCTTGAAGCCTATAATATTAACACACATATTTATTATTTACATACATATTGTAATCAATGTCCAAATCGTGACTCATAAATTGAACAGTGATAATATTATCTTGTAGTACCCTGTGTCAGACACAAGATGGCAGTATGTTCTTACCAAACAAGAACTGACCAAATACTTGTTAGCGGCTCTTTTACTGTGAGGTTACAGAACATTTTGTGAGCACCCACCGATCTTCTACAGCAGTTGCTCCTATAAGGCTCATGCCAGTCTCCACTTGGTTGTACACAGCCATGAGCTTCTCATCTCTATCCTGCAGAGCGAGCCTAGCTTCCCTCAGTTCTGCATCTACCTGGGCATACTCGTCTTCACAGAGATATTTGTAGGCTACGCACAGTGTCCGGTAGCCCTCCTGAATAAAGACATCATCGTCAATAATCAGCACTGACAAGAAACACACACAAGTAATCTTTTCTCACATAATTGCGATCTGAGAATTAAACCTGTACTTATGACACCCACTGTTGCATTACGCTCCACATGCATGCGTATCCTTTCAACCTCCTCCTTCTTAACTCTGGGAAAAATGGAAGAGTCGGCTCCTTTACAGAACAGCAGTGTGTCACCTGGACACAAAAACACAAACACATGGACATTTATAGACAGAGCGTGGTGAGGGCTAGATGCAATAAATGAGGGTCGGCAGGCTCACCTGATCCAGATCTGACTATAACACTCATTCGCCTTCTCACTGGGTCAAAGTTCAACACGTGAAGCAAATCATACCTTTGAGAATTAACAAAATAAGAAATTTAAATAATAATAATTAAAAAAAAGTGTGGGTTAAATGCACGTAAGCAGAAAACGATCTCTATGACCACTGACTTACATTTCAACATCATTGTTCCTGTTGAGAATTTTCATGGTTTTACTTTCAAGACCCAGAAATCTGAAGCCATACCTGCAAATAGAGACACACACACGTGCCATGTAAGTACTTTACTGTTTCATATTTATATGTATGAATAAACAAAGCAAGGACAAATGTATGTGTGTATATTTTCAGTTTCATTCGCTCACAGAAGGCCAGCGCTCACCTCATTGCACCCTTAACCAGAGCAACCTCATCAGGTGAGGAGGCTATGAAGCCTATCTGCTCCTGTGACTCGTCCAGCACCTCATCAACCCCTAAGCCGTCCACCTGGTCCACGTGTCCATCCACTTGGTCCTGATCCTGCCCAGTGGACTCCTTCACTTGGACCGTGTGGCAGAGACAGAGGGCACGTAGAAAGAGCTCTTCCATCTCCTACACAACAGATTTCAGAACAAAATGAATAACTTCCTATCAGCATAACTGAAGCACAGCAGTGTGTAGTGCCATCAGGTATTCATGTCAAATGCACACGGCCCCTTCATGTTGACATGTCAAGACGACCATATGTGTGTGACCTATGAAGGGTCTTTCTGAGCAGTGAACTATGTAATGGCCATATGTTGCAGCCTGTGTGCCTTGTACAACAGATGGAGGGACACCACAACACCCACCCTGCCAGCTCTCTGCTGCAGTTTGCTCACAGGTCCGTCTGTGACATCCATCTCTATGCTTCTGTCTCGGGGGCTGTACTGGATGCCATCAATACAGCACTCTATGAACTCCATGTTATTCTGAGTAAGGGTGCCGGTCTTGTCCGTGAAAACGTACTCCACCTGCAGGTAACATTATAAAAACACACAAGATACTTAGGAATCTATAAAGAGGTTTCAACGAAAGGTCTAGACAATTACTCGAAGAATTAAGAGCATATTAATCAGTTAATCATGTCTGACCTGTCCTAGCTCTTCGTTGAGGTCTGATGTGTT
Source organism: Betta splendens (assembly GCF_900634795.4). Taxonomy (NCBI): domain Eukaryota; kingdom Metazoa; phylum Chordata; class Actinopteri; order Anabantiformes; family Osphronemidae; genus Betta; species Betta splendens. The sequence continues at coordinate 13,936,479 of NC_040890.2, read as the reverse complement.
GACCAGAGCCCCCTCCTTAATTTCAGGATCATAGAAGTCCTTGTCCCATGCGATGAAAAAGGACCCCAAAAACTTTTGCATCTCAACTGTCACGTACATGGACACGGGAATGATGAAATTGAAGAGCACCATGAAGGACAGGAAATCAGTGAACATCTTCAGGTACTGTTGTACAAAAGGTAGAAAACAGGCCCATGTTAGACTGTGTGCAGCATCATTAGATATAGCACCAATAGTAGTAGTACAAAACATTGTTGCTTCATAATGTTCTATAAGATATAGACATATAAAATCTTACGTTTAGTGACCAGCTAAATGGGCCACGTCATAACATGGGTTTTCAGGGACCATTTTTAGTGTTTTACTTATGCAATTCAAGGAATGAAATGTGGTGTAAAACGCAGTAAACATGATGAATGAGGCTGCACCTTCAGAGAAAACACCTACAGGCTTCCACAGGGTACGTATTTATCATGCATGTAATATGGTAATGTGCTTTTCCTGTTCCAGCAAAATGCATTAGCTATTCTTCTCCCAGCAGGGGTTTTACCTGTACAGCTTTCTGCAGGTTAACATTTTATGACTATGTTGTCTGTACCAGTTATTGCTTTGGGCTGCTCTGTCGCTTATATCTCCATGTGTCGATAACAAGCACAGGCACATGCCGTGTGAACTCACCTGATTGGTGTCTTTCTCTCTCTGGGTTTTCTCGTTGTACCAAGGCTCATCCTGTCCAGGCTTGCTCTGCCACACATACTTGAGTGTAGTGCACACCAGAGCCTTGCTCACTAATATGCAAAGGTAAACCAGAAGGAAGGCATTGATAGACCTAATAACACAAACAAAAACGTCCAGTGAGTGACAACTTAAGGTGGGTCACACATTTTGATCCCCCTCTCCTCCCCATACTTCTCCACAGCAGAACGTTTCTGAGACTTTCCCTGGTAGTTCAGAGCCATCTTTGTCTCCATACCAGTGTAAACGGCAACACCTTAATGAAAAGAAAAGGACGAATTTACTTTTTAGTTAGTGAACCATCTTTGTAAAAAACAATTATGTGTATTAAATCAATATAATATGACTCACCATGGATTTTTTGGGTGTTTTTCAAAGTTGCCCCTTTGAGCAAAAGGTTTTCTGGCCCCAAAGACCTGCACAATCACATCCGTACATTAGACAGTTTAGTCACATACAGGCTGTGCACCCACACGATCTTATTATCTCTAAATGAAAACCTGACAGGGAAGCTGGAAGCCACTCTAATATACACGCTCAACACAGAATGACTGCAGTCTGGGCTTACACGAGCCCCAGTGTTCTTGAGAAGGACACTGGCATTTGTTTATAAGGCCATTAGAAAGCAGTCAATGATAAATGCCTGTGGGAGCGATTTGGAAGCAGTGGCTGAAGTCATGCCAACCTGTTTTCATTTTTAATGCTTGTCTGAAATGGAGGATCAATGGAATAATGATTTGTTTGCGATACAAAGCAAAACAAATGAGTGCTTAAACAATTATCTTTTGGTTTTTTCCGTCACTTAATGTAGGCTGGGAAGCACTCACCTCACTGTGGGATCCTGATTGTTTTTGTGAATTTGCATTCGGCCAACAAACCTAGAAACAAAACATTGTGTCTATATAATGCAGTTTGTAAAAAGTGGACATGATAGTTGATCTGCATAGTAGATCTGAACCAGAGGCATCTAATTCCCTGCAGAGTCTCTCTACTCTACCAAGCTGTAAGTACTCATTCACATAAAATCGGTTGCAGAGGTTTGGAAGCCAGCTCACTAGCAGTTAGCCAGCAGCACAGTCAGGTCACTCACTCTGAACAGTAAGCATTTGGTGCCACGATATACTTGGCACATCTCAAACACTATTCTGATGTCTAGCTATATACAAAGATAACTCCTTGCCCCAAGGGGGAGCCAAAGGCTGCCTGTTGACTGAGAAGAGGCCCATAAGTGAGTAAGAAGCAACAGTGCTGGATAGACTGCAACTAAAAAGACCCACTCTAGCAACACAAGTTTACAATGTGTTCCTCAACCTCACCACTTCACAATGTACACATTTAATATTAGAGTCATTTAAAACAGCACCAGGTTTATCCAGTGCCACAGAGAGCACATGTCTATAGAGTTAATCTGTGGGGGCACACGATGAGTGCATACTTGTAAAGGTCAGGTTGTGGCTGTTCACACTCGATGGTGGCACTGAGAGCTTCCAGATCCGTCTCTATGTCTGGCACAGTGTAGTGTGTCTGGACAAGTGGAAGAGGCAGAGACAGACAGAGCGTGAGCTGAGACTGAATTAAGTCAAGTGATCATTTTATCTTTGTCTTTCATCTCACACCTAAACAGTACAGGAAAATGGGACACTAGCAAAAAAAGAAAAACCATCAAGAGACACAGTGCTTTGGTCTAGAGCTCAGAAGGCATATTTTGAAGCACTCGTCAAAATGTGATTCATTTCTTTAATTAAAAGAAAAAAGGAAAATCATTGGGACAGCGTCTTACTTTATGGTTTGATTCTCCATCCAGACTTGCTGTGGTAACAAAACATGTGCCGTCGTCTCGAGTGGACTGGAGCAGTATTAAATCACAGGGAAAGGTCTCATCTTCCTCCACCTCCACAACATCTCCAACCTAATCAAGGAAACAAAACCAAGCACCACTTTTAAAATCTTATATTGGTTCTCCCACTTCTAAGGCACCAAGCTTATTATCACTAATCTCCTGGAAAGACATTATGTCTTATACTTAACTGTCCTCATGAAGATATAGCATAAACACAGCAATGTGAGCATCCATGCAGTCTGTTTTAACTCACCTTTGAGCTCTTTGTTGGTCTTCCACTACTAACAAAAATACTGCTCTGTTTGACATGTTAAATGTTCATCTAAGCCTGGTTCGTTTAGCAACAGGGAGCCAACAGCAGCAGCTGCAGTTTTGACAGCTGGACGCTGAATTTCAGGGATGTCAGCAGGACTAACAGCTCCCCAAATAACAAGCAGCTCACTTTCTGTCAAATGCTGTTAAAGCGTCTTTTTAACCACATCTCTAAGTAAATACTTTTATACTAGGTTACAAAGTGGTGGAAGAAAGGTACCTTTATCTTTTCACTCTCCTTCCGTATCCTTCGACCATCCTCTAGCACTGTGACTGGGTACTTATTCACCTCATTGTCAGCCTTGTGCCGAAGCCAGTCCTCGTATCCCTGTGACAACATAGAACAATCTTAACTATTATTAGGCAAGAACAAAAATGTCCAAAAGTCATAATATGAAAATACACAATATCTATAATATAATACAACAATCATGATTGTTACTAAATATACCCATTAAACAGAATAAACACAAGGTGTAAAAGGTACAGTTTGCAATCTTTAAAACTGCAGAGTGTTTATTTAAATCTGAAACCACAAATTGGTATGATGAATGGTCGGGATGAAAAAAAAAAAACCCTGGGGCTGTAGCAACATACTGTAAGGCAAAAATCATATTGTACCACACAAAGACAGTGAGTGGACAGAACAACTGGTGAGAACTTAAATCAAGATAACCAGGAAACGCAACAGGACACAAACTCATGAAGGGAAGTTATGCCAGGTCGATGAAAGGAAGGAAAACACAAGAGGCAGTCTACAAATGGTCACTGGAAGTAAACAGTTCACCTCAGCCTGACTAACAGTGTCAGGCAGAGCGCTTTGGTGTCCCACTTCAAAGCCTGGCTGAAGGCAGCCTAGTGCTATCAGTGCATGCCATATATTTTCAAAAGGAAGTCTACTCCTATTGTGAATTTCAAAGCCCTCGCAGTAGATCGACTAAAAAGCCAAGTCTAAAACAATACATCTAAAACTGGGACATGGCAGCAAGAGAGTCAGAGAAACACACACTCCCCTTGATAATTTGTATCTCTATAATAGACTTGCTCTCACTCCTATTTCCTCATAATCCCAAAGAGACAATTTTGTCTCTTCACCAATCAGAACTCACCAGTGGCACACATTACAAGACCCAGGAGAAAATTAGTCACAATACTGAATAACACAATAAGAAAAAACACGACTATTATTACTCTTACCTGCTTGATAGCGGTTACTGTAATAACAAAAAATAAGGGTAGGCCACTGGTGACTGGGCTGGTGGGGGTGTCCACTATCACCTATAGAGAGAATAAATGGAAAAAACGCTGTGTTAACACACAAGCATGACCTTTAAACTGAAACGCTGTGCATTAAAGGCCGTGTATCTGTGGTTCTTTAAACGTGGGTGTAGCGCGTTTGTGCGAGCTTTACAAATTTGTTCAACACAGCAGACTGTTTAGATTTATACTACAAGGGTTCTGGTCCACATTACTCTTAAGCAAGTGAGGCAGTGCCTAATCTGCACATGCCAACTCCTCTATTTTCTGCCAGGACAGAGAGTCGACCACCTTCCCTGCCTGAGCTCTGTGTATATAAACCGCAGGTGTGCGTGTATTGTATTTTTTTTTTTATGTGCAATACAAGAGAAAAATCGCATGACCAGTGATTAGGTAATCCCAAACAAGCAGTTTAGAAGCTGCACCTGATCAAGGCTCACAGCTAAACCCCTGCTACACAGCTGCCTTTGTGTTTTTCCTTGTAAAACCTTAAAACCATTATTAGATGGATTTACCCTGGTGCAGGTTGTTCTAACCTTGAGTTAAAGTACAGCTTACACATATGTGACACATCCTGTTTGTTGATATTCTGACCTGAAGCATTACAGGCTGTCGGATACATCAATTCAAGAACAGGAAATGCATCTTGAGGCAGTCTGAAGGTTTGCTTGCTCAGTAATCATGGACAGACAGACACCATCCGTACCGATACAAACACCTACTTACACACAAAGCACCGGGGCAGAGAGCTACTGATCTCACTAGTTATTAGGGGAATCTGGAGGATTAATCGGTTACAGAGCGGAGGTGGACTAGGGCACTTGAGAAGGGCAGATTTAGACCATCTGCATTATATTTGCAGATTTTGGTGATTCCAGTGAGACTAAGCCGTTGTGCGGCTGTAGCCTCAGGTGTACCTAATGCTTCAAAGCACAGTGTGCGCACACCAGAATGATTACGACTCTGCTCAACACATGTTGCACCAAAACAACAATATAGGATATATTTGGCTGGCTTGGTTTAGACAGTATGCTATCCCATATCTTACTTGTATAAAAAACAAAAAACAGCACGTCCCTCTAATGCAGCAGCTAGATGACAAAGGTGACTGTAGCAAAGAAAAGCTTTATACAGTGTTGTTTGATTTAGATATGTCTGTGGTGCTACTATGACAACATGGATCACTACAATAATGAAGGAATATAAGAGAGAAGGATAGCTGAGCCTTTTTTGGCATTTGTTCACCAGTGATGTACTTTGTGTGTATGCAAATCCACGAGTACACACACACACACAAACACACACACACACACACACACACACACACACACACACACACACAGACAAACAAAACCTAGAGCCAACGCATTTTCCTTAAAACACACACATCCCACACAGCTTGTCTTTCACAGTTTCTCTGCTGCTATACAGCAATTCCCACCAAACGTCCACGGGCCCAAATACCTATCCTCCTCTGCACCAAAAGTAAAATTTAAAAAAAAGCAAGCGTAGATTAAAATGCATGCGGTGGCAGATGTGCGATACCAAAGTAGCGAAGCGGAGCAGCACAGAAACCTTCATGTGTGCCGGGAAGTGTGTCAGAGTGAGCTCACAGACATCAGGTCCCCAGGGTCCCAGGGCAGCGCTGTGGGCATCCTTCTATCCCCATCACCCTCCTCCTCTGCCCTTTTCTCTCCTGCTCCCTCATCACTGTTTCTCTTACTCTCTCGTAGCGCTCTATTCCCATTTGATCAAATTCAAGCAAAGACATGCAGGGCTATTTATAGGAGAGTGGGGCTTTTTTATCTGCTTGTGTCTATTTGTGGCGCTCAGAAGTACAGAGGGCTTCCTGGCTGCTGACGTCAGCAGTGCAGCGCTGCAGAGAGATGGAGGGAGGCTGGGAGACCAAAGGAGAAAGAATGCAAGAAAGAATGACGCTAAATGACAAAGGAGAGGGACAAAAGGAGGCTAGAGGGAGCATGAAATTTGGTTGTTGCTAGAGCATTTGCATGAAGCCTCTCAGGGGAAGTGAGACGGTTTATTTCGGAGCACGAGGCTAATGCAAAACAAGTGCACAGAGTCTATATACCTGTTCCTCTCTCATCCTCTCTCCCTGACATAATAGTAGGCAGGCTGCACGGGAAAACCGAGCGGCTGGGATAAGAAGGCCCTCGAGAGACGCGGGATTAGTGGAGAAACGCCAACCACGCTGCAGCTTGGGTAAACACCGTCAGCAAACCCAGAACACCCACTGAGTCACACAGTGCATGCACAAGCACATCCACATAGGTACACACAAACACTGTACACAGCACACAACACAATATATTAGAATAATCCTTGTATGTCGTGAACCTTGTACGACAACTGGCTGTGGGAGTGATGCAGCCTTGGTTTTTAACTCTTAACTTTGTACTGCATTAGGTTTGTATAATATTAACCGGTCGTTTATTAAGTGCACCGAGCTAAAACTATTGAGGTGTGATGCAACGGACCTGAAATCCTCATTTATGGAGATGAGTCTTTCATCAAACCGCCCGTGGAGACGCATTCAACTGCCGGTCATTTTGGAGGGTGCAGGTTTGTGCTAATGCTTCTAAAGTTGAGCCCAGCGTCACAGACAGAGAGACAGGAAAAGCTAAATCTCTTATCAGTAAGATACGCTTTAGTTAAAGCACAGCGCAAAAAGCGTCTAATGAAATGCATAGTGAGCATAGTGAAACAAGACAGACCGGAAAAAAGGCCAGAGGGCCTAACAGAAGAAACATGTGAAGGCAAGAAAGCTTGCAGTAAACACCGGGACTGATGTTCTGTACGTCTGAAATAAATACTTTGTGATGGCAGCACACACATATTTGAGTTTAATACAGTGCTGTGCTCGTGGGAGCTCTCCCGCTCCCCTTCAGATGAATACGAGACTAAAAAGCACAGACCTCCTGAGAAGGTGCAACACCAGCTTCTGTTTATACTAAAGGGCTGTTTACCACTAGGGTTTCATTTGTTGCTATGATGATCTTCATGAATCTGAAAAATAATCAAAAACACTGCTGTACAGTGTGATCCACTGCTCTGGTTGTTAGCTTTTGTATTGTGTTTTTAATTCACTACACTTTGCTTAGACCATGTTGTTATGTCCTACTTTAATGCTTCATTTATTAAACAGTTATGTAATACAGAAGAACTGCACAATGATGACAACCCCTGGGACTTGAGGCAAGGACTACGTCTGCCTCTCAAGAACTCTCCAAACGAGTTTAACTGAAAAAGCCATTTTCCTAATGAAGGTGGTTAAAAAGATGTCGGGACCTATGATGTGGGCGATATACACACAAACCCAGTTCAAGCCCTAGTGGAAGCTAAAGCTGTTGCTTTGATTGCACACACTTCTAACAAACTTATACATTTGCATCAGTCATTGTTATATGGAAATACATACATAAATATGGAAATACAAACTCTCACACTCTTTACCCAGATGTCATCAGGTGCATGTTGGTTTAGACCATTTGTGAAGCCAGTTTAAGACATATTTATCTATTAACACAAATCAATAAGAGACCCAATGCTGTCTCAGCATGTCAATACAATTGCTGACAGGCTACTGTCATGTTTCTAGACAGGAAAAAAAATGGCAAAACAAAAAATATTTAATTATTTATGTTGTTTCAGCCCACTGACAAAACATGTTCTTACCTGAACCAGGAAGATGATAAGAAAGTAGAAATTGGCAATTCTCCTAAACTGTTCAAACAGGTTCTTTGGTAGAAAGTTCCAAACGGTATACTGTGGGTGAAAAGAGGAACAAAGCATGTAAATTCTCAAAAAGACAATAGGTACTGCAATTTGTAGACAGTGTTTTTTGGGAATTTCCCGCTATTCATATGTGCAACCAAATGTAGAAAGGTTCAAGAAAGGCTTGGCAACGAGAAAGAGACGAGATTAGAGGCATTCGTTGTTCACAGGCTCTGTCATACAGTATGTGTATTCTCTCTGAGCTGGGGAAGGAAAGACGAAAGGCAGCCTCAATAGTTGGAGGTTTTTTTTCCTCTAGAGCCAAGGGAAAAGTCCTTTGGGGGACTTTAGGTATCTCATCAAATTTAATTCAGCAAATTATCTCCTTAATTTGGCTACATTTGAATGCTGCACCAGTGAATTTATCAGGCTGGTGTCTGTTTGGGTGTTTTGTTCTTTTGTGCCAATACCATCAGGGTTAAAGCTGCACGTTTATCTGTTTAAATCCCCGCAAGTCGGTTCAACAAGACCCTGCTGGTAGCACAAAGTGCCAGGGTGAAAAACACATACGCGCACTTCAAAAAACACTTGCACTGAAACAGCAATAAGCCAATGTTTATGAAGGGGGGATTTCTGCATGGAGAGAGTGTTGAAATGCAGCGACAGCAGAACGGCCCATCTCATTTTGCCAGAGAGAAAAGAGTGAAAGTAATGAGAAAAGGAGGGTGGCAGCGGTGGGTGGGTGGACACAGTGGTGCTGCAGCAAGGAGAGCAGAGAGGAGAGGCGGGCATTGGTCATTGCAGAGTGCAAAAGCAACAGGATGATGGAGAGCAGAGGTAGGGGGAAGCATAAACACTACAGCTGGGGTAATTAAAGACTGTTTACCCCAACATGCTGGCAAGAGCCAATTGATTAGCCCATCCTCACAGGGACTCTCTGCACCACTATAAATCTGACTGCTGTCTTACTCTCACACCGCTTCCTTCCTCTCATAGCATTCACCTTTCATATCCATATTCCAGCCAGGGCCTGCTTGAGAGGGTAGCTTATGCTGGATTGAGGGCTAAGATTTAGGTAAGGGAGGGGTCAATCAGAGCCCAGGGGGGGAAATGTCCGCATTGCCCCACCTGCCAGTACATTAATAACGTCCATGTATTACCCCAGCCGGCGCTTTCCTGACAGACAAATAATCACCTTCTGTTGGGAGCGAACACAAGCATGTGGAGAAGCAGCGCAGTGGGAGGAGGAACACAGAAAGGAAGGAATGGGAATGCTTAGGCCTGCTGTACAGTCTGCATTCCAAGTGTTAGATAAGAGTCTAGAAATGCCTAAAAGGCAATTGAAACGCAGAGAAGCTGAGAAAGAAAGAGGTATATAAAATTGAATTTTAGTTCACGACCAGACTCAAGCAGTGGCACGTGGATGTAAGTGTGCTGCTTACCTTGGAGGACACAATCCTGTTATCACAGAACTTGGGTGGTATGAACGCCTCATTGGTGGGACCTGACTGATGCCCAACATAGATAGTCCTACTGTCCACTCTTCTCTCATCACCGCTCAGCTATAGGAGGCAATAATGGGTGGGTGGGGGGCAAAAGATAAACAGAAGAAGCAAAGGCTATATTATACGTATATATAATTATACATTATCTTAAATAATAAAAAAAGGGTCATTCGAACAATACTTACTCAAAAACTAAATATAAACCATTTAAATACGGATATTGTGGCTATCAATGAAAACAAAGGATTTTCTTATGAAACACAATCATTTGCCATAAAAAAACAGAGATCACAATGGATTTGTTGGCAACATAACAAAATGTCCAGTCTTATGCGCTCAAATTCCACCCAGAGATTAGGATTTAAAAGATTAGAATTTCTACTGTAGTGCAAAAAATTAACAGGACTTTTGAAACTCACTCAACTGGAAAAGTGTTGCACAAGCCAATAATTCACAGAGGGGACGTGGAAAAGGTATGACAAGGGTCAGCGGGCCAAAATGGTGTTGACGATAACTTAATTTCATCTCTCCCAGATGGTCATTCATCGATAATAAATAAGTAATGAATGGAGGCAGGCAGGAGAAAAATGCTGTGCTCAGATTTATAGGTAGAACTACTCTGTCATAATGCAGTTGGCTGTGTGTACACACACACACACACACACACACACACACACACACACACACACACACACACACACACACACACACACACACACACACACACACACACACACACACACACACACACACACACACACACACACACACACACACACACACACACACACACACACACACACACACACACACACACACACACACACACACACACACCAGGGTCAGAAGTCAAAGACACATTGGACACCTCTCAGGTGAGATGAGGTGGCTGAGGATATAAAAAGGCAGTGTGGGTTAAATACAAAGTAAGTCAGGGGAGTCTCTCTCATAAATTTACAGGAGCTCTCTGAGGAACAGGAGGCAATAACTTGAATGAACATTTCCTTTTTTTTTTCACTTTAGATTTCCATATGGTGGAAATCCTCAGGGCTGTATTATGAAGTAAGTTGAGGCTACGAACACATTACTTCTGAACTACTGGTATTATTCAGATAACATGCATGCATATCTTTTAATTGTAAAGCAAATAAGATTAAATGTGACAAAGCTGATTGTTACACCTTTATGTCAACAAAGGTTGAAATAGCATTAATGTAATACCTAGCTATTATAAAAAGGTCAGTGTGACTGATTGACACGGATCCAGTAACACTAACAACATCTTAATGACTTAGTCTTATATATAAATAGCTAAGTCATAGCTGAGTTTAGATCTGCACATCCACACCTTAAACTGTTTCAGTTTAAGGTGTGGCTGCTCAGGCTCCATTATATTCTGTGTATCAGCTTGAATGTTGTAACTTACTCAATTTAATTTAATTCACCATCGACAATATTAATACTCCTTCTGTCTTAATGTTTAAAGTTAGGGGTTAATATAATGGATTTGTTTTATCTTGTATAGAGCTAAGTAGCATGTGTAGGGGACAGATTACCAAGATCAGATACTGATCAAGCACCGGGAAACGTGTTAATTACAGCCACCTGGTCCAATGCTGATGAGGTGAGATGAAAGAATAGCCCCAAACAACATGTGGGTAAAGAACCACAGCCTTCATTACTTCACACGTTTATATGCTTCAAATTAATTAAAAACATAAAATTTGTCATTAACATTTTTATTCTCTGGTCTTTGGTTCCAGACTAGAGGAGATCAAACATCCAGCAGGCTTACATAATGCTCCCTCATGCCATGTTCACACCTCAGTATGACTGTCAAATGTAGCATCCCCTATCCGCTCGCTCACACACACACACACACACCAACACACACACACACAGTTTCAGCAGGACCGGATGAACCTGCCTGCCAGAGGATGAAGGGAGAGTGAGAAAAACAAAGAAAGGAAGAGAAGGGAAGTACAACAGGATCCAAGGACACAACAACGTCCAGGTTTCTTTTTAAATATCAAACAACAACCAACCCCCAGGAGAAGCAGTAAGGCAGGAACACCCCCATAAACCATCCTTGAGCATTTTTTTAATTTTATTTCACATTCCAGGTTTATAACAGGCATGTTTAACAACACTGGTTTGTAACAGTATTGGTTGGGTGGAAGGAGCCATTTTTAACCTATCATTGCTGTAGTATGCCGATGCAAATAGAGACTGACTAAAGCAAAAAGGGTCAGACCACTTCATTTCTGTTATGTGACAATAGAGCTTTTCAGCAACAGTGAATTAAAGGCTCCATAAGAAATCAGAAAAATAGATCTGATTCCATTATCTTTGCTAATTATCAGAGGTCAAAGCTATTCAATGCCAACTTTGTTAGCAAGTAAAGCACAAGTGTCTTCATCTCAAGTGCCAGTATGTCGATACTAAACAGTAAATTCATCCTTGATGAAAAAAGCATCGGCCACAAAATGTGGGTGAGATCAATAAAGCAAAACTCCATGCTGAAGTGAACTGGGATGTAATTGCTCACTCAGAAATAAATGGTGCATTAGAGAATTGACTGATCCTGAAACTTTAGATTATGCTCTAAATTAAATTACGCACATGAGCTGGGGGAACTGAGGGGAAAGGTGCTTCGCTGGGAACAAGGGAATACAAGACAGCATTCAGGCACAGCCGAATTTCTAATGATGAATAGGGTGACACTGTGTCCTGTCGCAACATCTCACTATTCAGTGACTATCCCACTTTGTCACAATCTGCATAGTGTAAGATAATCTGACACACAGGAAGCGACAAATGAAAAGCGCCACGTACTGCAGAAACACATATCTAACATTTGGTGGTGAAGCATAATAAATTATGTTTTATTACCTTTTTATATACCTTCTTATATTTTTAAATGAAACTGACACTGCAGAGATCAGAGATGTTAACTCTTCATTTCTGTCATTTCTGGTGCGGTGGTCTATGAACTGTATTAACTTGAAATGCAGTTGCTCCATATGAAGAAAACCAACATGCACTGTAAAAAGCGATGACATTTAGTGATGCATTACTAATTGTTGCAGCGCTAATGCACCCAAGTGTGTGCATAATCTCTAGCCAACACAGTATGTTTCACCATCAGTTAGGCCGCTCTGAAGGCACTTCCTCAAATAAGCAAGTGCGTACATCACTTCAAAATAAGCAAGTGCGTACATTACACATTTAACAAATATGTAACAGTATACACTTGGAGAGGAAGAAATTGCACATATTTGAGAAAATGCAGCATATTAAAAATACTAAAAAAAACAAACTATTTAAAACAATGATCTAGTGCTAAAAAGCACTAGCGTGTCTTCTAATGCTTCCATGTTTAGGTTTCTTGAACACATATGTCCGGATGAGAAGTGGTTCAATACAAGGTCACCTGACAATCATCTCTACACAAAAGAAATCATCCTACGGAAAGGAAATAAAAAGCAACAGCAGGTGTGACAGTGACACAGTGAGTATTATTTACCCTGACATAAATAGATTTTGTGGTCAGACAGAATCGATGCTGTAAGTTGTACTTGCAAAAGTGCGGAAGCAAATTGAAAAGAGTGAATCCAAACTAACAGGTTAAGCTTTCCTTTGACCTGTCTGCTTTTGTGGTTAATAATAGTGGACAAATACATCACACGCTTTAGAATGCAGGTGCTATAGAAACAAACTTGTGAAAGAAATCCACTTAAAGCATAATTAATGGAGGTGTAAGGCAACTGTGCAAAGAAAAGTGAGCTCTGGGGACCCATGCTTGTGCGCCTTTATGTACTGGACACGTAATAAAAATGCTTTGCACTAAACTGAGAATGTCAGATCCGCTCTTAAGGCTATTCCACTTTGACCTTTGTCTCCAGTTCATCGAAATCTTGAAGCAAAAATGTACCAATATTTCTTCCAGTTGTAATAATGCACCACATAGCTGGGCCGTGCGTGTGTGTGTGGGGGCGTTTCAGTCCTACAACTACTTAACATCGTCTACAGCTGCATCTTATCTATGCTATTAGGTTTTATGATGTGGCTCTCACTTTAAGTGGATTGATCACAGGTCACCTTATCTGCCATTTAGAGCAGTATCTACTGGCACTATCTGTCCTCAGCACAGAGCAGAGAAGTCAGTGCACTAAGAAAGGATATATGAAATTAAGATAAAGACAAGCCTTAACATAAAGAATTCTTAGAGTAACAGACTGAATAAACATCAGAATAAAAGCCCAACCCCCAGCTAACCATTTCACAAAGTACAACATCAAGCATCAAGTTGCTGTTATGACACAGTGAACGGAGCTGAATGATGAACATTTGAATGCATGCATTGAGTCTATGCTCTTAGTGACTGCAGCACTCTATTTGGCACCCACCTCTATTTCATTATCCCTTCTCCATTTCTTGTCAGCCAACCTGCCTTTCCTCCTACAGCGCATTCACTTCGTCTCACTAATTGTGACGCTCACTTTTGATTACACATCCAAGCGCTTGTTGTCGTGGTTGCAGAGAATTTACACAGCTGCGTTACCTTTTGAAGAAAATATAGTACAAAGACGCAGAAACATCAAAACAAAATAAAACCATCTCCACAATAGCCCTGGAACATTTGCCTGTGTACTCAAAACGTTTGCCTGTGTACAAGTACTTTAAAAAGCCATTACAAACAGGCTAATTTGTCTAATTTCAGCACAAAGATGCTTTGTTATATTTAAGTGTAATGAATCCTTTCATATCACAAACTGGGTTAAGCATAATTTAAGATGAAACAAAATGATAATATTGTTCTTGTAATTTCATAAATATACCAGTTAAAAAGTTCTATTCCAACCTGAGCTCTTGTTTATTATCTTTAAAACAGCTTCCATTTAAATAGCCAGAAAGCTACGTTTTAGTGTGATGATAAAAGAAAGCTGCCTCAGATGGGGCTCAGTAATAAAATCAAGCTAAGAGTAACTCAATTATTTTCCTTGAGGATAAACATCCAAAGCGTACGACGCATGTAAACACCACTGAAAAATTCTGAAAGGAATTACAACACGCACCGCTTAAAGAACATGTTGACAGTTAAGCAGATGTTTGTATAACATCAAGCAACTGAGTTAACAACTAGAGCATCTGCATTTAACTTAATTAACAGCCACGTTAACAAATCGCCATGAGAATAATAAAACAGTAGCGCCAATGCCTCACAAAACTAGAACACGCATTACCTCCATCATGCATTCCCCAACATTTGACATATGGCGCAGACTACTCTCTCCTCTCGCTCTGATGTTGGCACACAGTAAGGAAAAGCCCCAGAGTAATAATAGTTCAACTTGAACTGAGGGCTGATCCTAAGGAGCTGTCGTTGATGGGCAAAGGCTCATTGTTCTACTAGCATCCCCACAGCTGTACAAGACACAGAGTGTACTGTACCATAGGCTGGTACTGGCCTACATTATACTGGGTCCCTCGACGGTGGGGAGGAGGGGAAACTCATCTAGACCTCGCGTCTAGGGGGAGCTGCTTCCTCAATCGTTGTGTCACCAAAGGAACTGCAGACAATGTGCTAACTACACACTGCAACACCGGCTGTCAACTCACCACAAGGCCTAAAAAAGACATTTTGTGGCTAGTTAAAAGTGGCTACAGGTTTCTGAAGAATGTAAACTACGCAAGTATGTAGTTGAAAGTGTCAAACTCAGCAATAGTTCCAACACCAGAGACGGAAACCTCTAAGTAGGTCCCAAAACGCTGACAGAGGTCTTCAGCTACCCATGTATTTTAGACACGCTGCTCCTCTAAACAACCCGACGACGACTAAATAGAAGACAGGAGCAGAATAAACCCTGGGAACATTCACTAGGAAAGTTATATTTTAACTGGTTTATAGCCTCAAAGCATTCATTTGCCAAGGCTTTGGTTTTAAGATTACATGTTAGTCCTCCTGTCGCAGCTTGGCCCCCAAAACGGTCATCTTAGTCAGCCTAGCAGGTCCTGGAGAGAATAACAAAAGTGCATTACTTCCCAGGGTCCTTACGACGAAAAGCTCCACGAAAAGTGAGGACATTTTAAGCTGCAGCTTTGTCACACTGATCTATAATTAAAGAGCATTTAAAGTACTGTAGCCATAAATGGACTATAGTTTTCCAGCTCAGTCCACACAGACTTATTTTCCCTTGGTTTGCGTGTGTGTGTGTGTGCGCGCGTGACAAAACACCAGATTCAACTTCTTAAATGGAGGCGCCTGATCCAGCTGCTTTTTCCGCTTGCTGTATGGGTTGTAACTTAGCTAAACTGCACCACATTGCTTTCATTCTCCCACCTACAGTGTTTGGCAGGACGCCATGCAATACTAACAAAAAAAGCATTTACACTGCATCCTAACGCTGACAAGCTTTAAAAAATCTCCATCTCAGCAACAACCATACTGATGACATTATCTTTAATAATGTACCAGGCTACATTGGCTGTAATTGCTATTCAATTAATTATCCCTAGACAGTGCATTGGAGGGCAACAAGACTAATGACAAAAATCAATGTGGCTCTATCCTTCCTGTTCACAGAGGGCACGGTAATTTGGGTCTGGTTTTTCTCACCAAGCGTTTCCTCCCACTGATCTGTGACCACATTAAAAAGAACCATTTTTCTCCTGCCTAGCTGGGAGTTTACTGTGGAGATAATTATTGTAGGCCGTTGCTTGACTGAAGGTGTTCACGCAGGTGTGGGAGGGCCCCCCCCGTACTTAAATCGTCACATCATGAATTCCGCTGTACGTCTTCCCCGTGTCGGTAAGAACCCCATCATTCCAGGTGACAAGAAAAAGGGAAACATCACAGATGCAGGCAGCTCCTCCTCCCCCTGCGCTCACACACAGAGTTAAACATAAACACAGGCAAAAAAAAAATCTTCCCTCCGCAGATCTTAGCATTCTCTACACATCTCACTGCGAATGCTCTCGGAGTAACGCTGGAGCTGTAGCACGCCACAGAAAATCTCAGGATGAGCCTTTATACATATATGGATGACAGGGGTGCATTTTGAGCGAGCTAGCCTGGCGAGGATAGAAGGGTCAGGAGAGGAGGAGCAATATGAGGGGAATTCAAAATATATGAGATAACCTAAATTATTTAGAGGTACAAACTGAGAAGTCAACCAAGCTTTTAAAAAGGCCACAAAAAGCCATCCATGGTCCTCTTGAACACAACCTAACCCACTCACTTCAATATCAACCACTGCAGGAAGCGGGGCACTGTCTGTTATTATATGGAAAAGGAAATGAAGAGGGGCAAAGAGGCTGCAGGTCCACCCCTGCTTCCACTCCAGTTTGTGGGGGTTGAGTCACACAGGACTCCCCCACTATATTTCATCACCCTGCTATCTAACAGCCAGCCATTTATTCCCTCCCACCACCACCCTACCAACACTAACTATATTTATTATCCTGCTGTCTGTTGCAGATGAGTTCCCTTGGCTAGGTATCCATTACTAGGCAGAGTGCAGGAGACCAGATGGAGAGAAAGAAATCAGAGTAAGCAGTTCTGTTGGCCGGCCCGTTCACGGTGGAAGACTAATGGTGGCAAATTTGAGGCCAGCGCCAATCAATACACATCTCTTCTAATCAAACAGGGCTGATAAATCAAACGGCCCAACATGACTTTCGCGGTATGTGGCCTTCGGACGCATTCTTGCCTGAACTGCGCATCCTTGAGTGACGACTCTATCAAAGGACTCTTCAGTATCTCATTAGTTAAGTAAAGCTCCTGATATGTTTCCAACAGGTGCCATTGGCAGCTCTAACTAAGCATAGGAAAGAAAGAGTAATCTGAAAACGTTAAACAGAACAAGGAGCAATGGGCTCAAAAAAAAACAATAGCTAAAACATATTTAATATGGTAATATGTTAACGTGCAACAGCACAACCATCTCAGCCAGACAGTAGTAGAAGAGCTCACTACACAAGCCTTGAAAGCACAGAATTACCCTGGCGGTTACACTGGCAACGTCCACCATAGGAAGATACAGAAAAATGTGTACAGATATGGATGATATGGAAATAAAAATGTCATGACATCAGTGAAGAGTTTATAAAGAAAACAGATTTAATGTTACTTAACCATCATTTGACTAGATGACATTTGTAAGATTTTAATCTCCTGCTTGGTCTAAAGACATAGGGACATTATATTTTATTGATTGTGTCAAAAATTATGTCAAAACATCAATTACTTTAACAGATTTACACAATACTTTTTCAGTTATTGAAGAATTTCCAGTATCTGTTTATAGATGACTCAAACAACTAATAGTTTAACATCAAGTTCTATTGTTCTAAATCCCAGAATCAAAGCCATTATGTTTGTTTCATTTCCTGCCTTTTTGCACAGGATGAAGCCACCTGTGGTGCTTCCCTCCTCCCTCCACCTGGGGTTTACAGCACCGCTGACCAGAAATATTTGCTAAACCATAAAATATAAAAGGCGGGCAACTTTCCAAGTGAGCTGCAGGGTGGGAGGAGTCATACTGGTCACTGTGGTGCATGAAAAAAAAAATAAAAATACTGGGTGAGGGTGTTTTCATGTGTCAGTGCTGTTCTCCTTGCAGTCAAGGCGGGGGCTCCCACAATGAATACTATCACAGTTCTGCCAGACCCCACCTCTCACAGATCACACTGCTGCCTTCAAGGGCTTGAACCAACATCAAAGGCAGCTGTGTGATTTTGCATTCCTCTCAAGAGCATTACAACCTTTGGAGCTTCCCCTCTGACGAGAGGCCTGGCTCGTTCCCACGGCCATCTTTAATGATTTTCCAAACACACACTTTTTGGAGTGTGCTACCCCAGTGTATCGTAGCGGCAAAATCGAGTGAGACGTGTGGCGCTTCCTCCGTGGCTTTTGATATGAGCATCTACTCTCTCTTTATCCTTCTTCTCCAGCACATTTACCTCCCATGGGCAGGACGAGGGTGGTGTGAATCAAGAGGCAAACTGCCAAAGTCTGAGATAACGGCAAAGTGTGCATCAATGGCTGTGTGGCGGCTGCTTCTGCTGCTGCACACAAAATATTATTTACAGCTCACAGTGAAGAAAAATTACAGCAGCAATCCTCTCCAGAAGCAGCAAAATCAGCTGACCTGGCAACACTTAAAGTGAGGCCAGGAAGAGGGTCGGGCACTATAATTATTATATTGCTTCTCTTTATTCACTGTCGGTATCTATACGGCTCACGGGGGATTCAAACCACTGGTGACAACAGGTTACTGGTGCATGAGAAGCGGCAGTAAAGGCAGTTTAGCGTTTATGAACCTGGGATAGTGGGTGCCCCGCTTCCAACCAGCCCACTTACGGCTGATTAAAGAATAAGAAGGGCAGTAAAACCAGTGGGTGAACTTTAAAAGAGCAGGCATTAAATTTTAACCAATCCTGAAAGATGATGTCAAGGAGGTCCAGGTTGGCAAAAAAGAAAAGTAACGTCTTGCAGGACAAATATAATGACTTGATGCTTAGTAACAGAGTAAAGTTAATTTAAAGTGACTATTTTACTCCTCCTGGTTTATTTCGCCTGAGCAACAGTTCTCAGCATGGACACACTCACGCAGGGGGCTTTGAAGCGCACTGTTGACATTTAAGACACACGTGCTCACTGAGAAGGTGGGAGTTGGTGTGTTGGCGTTCACCTAGCTAACGCGCTAACCAGCTAACCAGCGTCGGTGACTTCCTGGCCACTAGCACTCAGCTAATTGACTAGAGCTGGGCGCGTGAGCCGAGCCAGCGGCCGCTTCGTGTTGTTTGACAGTGGGAAGTAAGAGTTTGGTGACTTTCTATTTCCCATTTCCACTGTCGACGGCGAAAGCAACCGGCCGTTTACACACAGGGCAGAGCAGTTGAAACGCTAGCAGTCAACTGGCTGCGTGTCAAACGCGCGTGTGTGTGCGTGTGCGTGTGTGTGTGTGTGTGGACACACATACCCAGCGGTTCAGCCGTCGTAGCATCTTCTCGTTCGTCTTCTTTGATTGTGCAATGCCGCTGAACTCTTCCGACTCCACAGACGCCTGCGGGCTCCGCTTCGGCTCCTCCGGGGAATAACTTTACATGTATGTTAGTTCGGCCGCTAGCTCCCTAGCTATCTGCTCTCTACTCTAACGTTAGTTCTAGCTACGTGAAATGCCGCAGCGGCGCTACATCGTCCCCATGTTGCTTGCTTTCGGTACCTCCGCACCATTCGCATGCTCGCCCCGCTGTAATATTTTCCGCGTTGCGGTGCACTAGTCGCGCTCCCCGCCGCTCAGCGCCGAAGCAGCCGCTGACATGTCGCTCCGCGCCCTGTTGCTGAGACTCGGACCAACCATTTGTCGCTCTCGCGCCCGCCTCGCCGCCGACGCGCCGAAAACTTACTTCTGTTTTTCCGCCGCCGCCGCTCACGGACTCGCCGCCCTCTCAATTCTCGCTCCACGAACCACGGGCGATCCACAAACGTTCCCACGTTCGCAAGCTCCACCCGGCGAAGGTGCGGCGAGGTTTTTTGTTTTTTTTTTTGCTCCCACTGCCTTGTGGGTAATGTAGTCGCGCTGCGCTGCCCCCCAGCCCTCACCTCCACCTCCCCCCGCATGTTGAATGCGGGAACACAGGTGGTGGATTCACTTTACACATCAATGATTATTGAGCAGCGATTTGAAACTTCATTTTATTTTAATTTTGCTCGATGGTGCGTTAAAGGTTTTCCCTTTAGCGTGGAATAATGAATAATAATCCCAAAGGTGAAGGAATAAGACAAAGCCTTTACTAGACTTTATTGACAGCTAATTTAATAGATATCTCACAAGCAACACGCTAATAGAACATTCAACCTGACTGCTGCATATCAAACAGTGGAATAGGACATAATGTTCCAGACTAATTCAATTCAGTAGTGCTATTTCACAACAATGTCATCTCAAGCACAATGCAAGGTACAGAATACAGAGTTTGAACTAGAAGAGTTCAATTCAAAGCCAAACAAATCCCACCGCAGCGAACACTAGGGAAGAGGTTGGAGGAAACGTGGAACCAGGCTCAAGGATCTGCCCCGACCAGTTTCATCTGCCTCGCCTGTTTTTCAGTTTCCTCCTAAACGTGACTACATATTAACTTTGCCCTGTTCGTTTTCAAACGGCTGTAGTACAGATGTTAATGAGTTCCCTAAACAGGTGCTACTTTAGTAGAAATAGGGAAGTGTTCGGTTTCAGACCTAACCGCTGCACAGCTTGTAACCCCTGGGTCCCTACGAGTTTACGAGGCCCACGTGCAAACGTTAGTTTAAGGTAAAAAAGTGATCATGTCAAAATGTAAAGAGGAATTAAACCGGGGGTGATTGGTTGCGCAACAATGGTGAAAACTGAAGTGTAGCTTTATTTTAGATGAGAATATAATCTTCGCCCGACAGCCTTGAAAGCTGTAATTGTGGTAATTTGGTTGAAAAATACTCATCTTATAACGGATGTAATGCTAAAATAAAAGTGGTGAATCATTTTTATGGCGAAGTACAAGTGCTGAACAAACTTAAGTCTTGTGAAACAGGAACTGCGAAGGTCAGTGAACCCAGACAAGCAGTAAGTTGGAGGCCAAGTATTTAATGAACTCAAATGTAAGTGTGTTTGTGGATCCTACTGTAAGATAATCTGAATTATTGTATACATGTGACACCTGCTTTTTACTTCAGTGACTCGCTGAACTTTCATCTGGCCGTTGCAAAAGACAAGGACAAGAATAGTCAGTGTGCAGTTTAAACAGATATACAACTACAACATGTTATTGCTACTATCAAGGACACCCAGCCTTTGGTTGTGTGTGTGTGTGTGTGTGTGTGTGTGTGTGTGTGTGTGTGTGTGTGTGTGTGTGTGTGTGTGTGTGTGTGTGTGTGTGTGTGTGTGTGTGTGTGACTTATTTTAAACTGTAATGGCCCTGACTGGATGTTGTCATAGCGATTTGTGTTTTACGTTCTGCTCAACACTCACGAAAACAGTTCACCAGCACATTTACTACAAACAATGAGGCAAATATAAGTTAAAACAACCTTGTGCTAAAGTAAATATAGTACATGTGTTGCTTATGCAACTTATTTAAGTCTTACATAGACAGTGAGGTAGAGTCATCAGTTCAAATACACATGTCTTGTTTGTGTGTACTTCTACCACTAAAAGTCCTGTTCAACCTGTTTTATCTACGCATCCTCAGTGTCACTGCACTTGAAGGACAGAATGTTTTGTGCCATGTGATGCCATCCTGTTGTTTGTTGTGAATCACACAAAAATAGGAATTAACTATCTAACCACATTTTGGTGCATTAAAATCCTTACTGACTTACAGTATTGTGCCTTTACGTCCAGTATGGTCAGGTAGTTCGTTTTCACAATGTTCACCTGAAAGCGACTGGTATTATTATGTATAAATATTTACATTCAAATATAGCCAATAATTAAACCCTCGCCACCACATTATAATAAATCCAGATAGACTGTATTTACCCAAGACTGTTTTTGCAAAACCCCAATCTTTTTTCCTGTAAAATCATAAACTCAATGAACCAGTGGCTGAAAAAGGGAAAAGGAGTGGAGCCTTAGACTTTTATCACCCTTTACCATTAACAGATGTTGATTGTTTACGTGACTGTTTCCATTTAGCTGAAGTGTAGCTCTGTTACAAATCTTCCTCTGCTGTTACATTTCCAGGCTATAGTCAGTCAAAGATTTTACTCTAAATAAAATTTCAGATTAAGTCAAGTTATAATGTAGATATTCTATTAGTTGACTAAAGCCAATCCGAGTAACCAGATGTCTCGTTTTATCCGAATAGTAAAACGAGACATCTGTAGCGTCGCATCATTACCACAGGCACGCGCACAGCTGTAAGTTGGACTCTGACGCCACCATGCGGCGTTGCGAGGAAACGCTAATTATTTTCTCAATTTGCTTTTCTTGACAAAGACGTTAGATTTCCCCATTGTCCTTGTCGATCTCAGCACTGTATGTAAATAAAACAAGGTATAGCTAACTTTATCATGAACAAATATGACGTAATGATTAAAGTTATAGTATGTACATTAAACTAGAGTCAACAAATTACTCAAATTACTGAACTTATTTTACCGAGACAATTTTAATGCCTGTTCTGAAGTTTGACTTCATCTTCACCTTCAGCCTAAGATTGTGTATAGAGCATATACTTCAAATACTTTAAAGCCAACATTGAGCCAGCTTTAAGTGCTAAATAGAGATTTGCTTCTCTCAGTGAACTTATAAAGTAGTCTAAAATTGTGACTTTAAATCGTCTCGAAAGTGTTAACAATTCAAAAACATTTTGAAGGTATTATTCAGGTGTTATTTAAATAAGGATAAAATTACTATTATACTATTATAATAAATTAATCGGTTAAATAAAAAAGTGGTCAAATTAATTGGACGTGTTTTTTTTGTAGAACAAATCAATTAATGAAATCCTGTGTTATATACATTTTTGACTCTTCCATTCGCTGTAATATTTTCCCAGCGCTTACTTTTTCCCCAACTGTTCAACCTTTTCCCAACTTTTAGCCCAACATTGCTGTAATTCAACGCATCTCCACATGATGTCAGCATAGTATCATCAAGGGCTCGCAAACTTGTTGCATCAAGAAAACTAAAATTATTGCTGCAGAGTTTATTTCGGCTTGTCTTTATTCGTTCTCTGCTGCCAGAAATGGCTGGATTCATATTCAGTTTAAAAACGAATTCAAAGCACGTGAGCAGCTGTAATGTTAAAAAGTTACAATTTCTCAGTTTTAGATTGAATCTGACAAATAGGTCATAATACAAAGAGATCAACATATATTATATAAGTATATATAGATGTATATATAAGATAATGTTTGGGCAAATAATGTGCAGATGTTTTTTTAGTCTGAATGAAGGATGCACTTCTCTGTCACTGTATCGCATATGTTTATTTATATTTCAATAGTTTTGAATTGTTGAACAGTGATGCAGCCTGGCTCTCTTAAAAGCTGTGTTTAAGATCTTAACCTGTAGATTCTTACTTGCAGAATGAAACCACAACCATGCAAGTCGTTGCAGGTCAGTGCAGGTTAAAAATGAAGGACCCGACACGCTAAAGCACTAGGTGTTCATATTTTAGTAAAGAATTTAAATTGGGTAACTCAAAATTAAATGATTTCCTTTTTTCGTGAGTTTGTAATTCCCTTTGCCAATTTATTTGTACGGTGAGACGGAATTTGGCCAAAAGATTTTCAATATTTTGGCAGAAATCAGAGGCTTTATACTTCTTAAATATTGAACATTTTTCATTAAATGTAATAGATTGATAGAACAGATGTCCAGCTGAGATCCAGAAGGAGCTGCTGGTGTGGTGCCTGCTCCTGTCTGCAGTGTACAGTAACTGCTAGACTTCGTGGGCATTCCTTCAGTGGCTCCTTCCCTGTGCATTTCATTCGTAGTTCTGAATTTAAACTGACAGCCCCTGTGGAGGAGTTGGGAGACTTCCCCAGCCATCTGTCTTAGAGCAGCCCCCCCCCCCACCCCCCCTCCACGCATCCCTCATTCCCACACTGGGCCTTTGTCAGCAGTTCCTGTCCCTGGACTAGGCGTGGCGTGCGCAGAGGCTGGGGCGACCGTGGGTGCTTTCAGAGGCACCTGCAGATGGGACAAAGGGCCAAGGGTGCTGGGGCTGAAGACAGATTGATGCTTTGTGCGCCGGGGCCGGAGCGAGCGAGAGAGGCAGGGAACGCAGGGGAGAGAGAGGGTGGTGGGGGATAGTTAGCTGAGAAGTTTTCAGGGTGAGGATTTTAGGGAAGAGGGGTGGGCAGGGGGTAAAGAGGGAGGTCTGTCACTCCAGTCTGTGTGAGTCCAAGCTTTGGAGGACCTGGAGAGATTGACAGCTTTTGTGGACGGCATCTCCGCACAATGGTCATGCTTTAATGGGCGGTAAAGCTAGAGTAGAGCTTTGGGGACGGTTCGGAGGGGAGGTGGTGCTCGGTGGTGGTTGCGATGGTGGCAGTGCAGGGAGGCTGAGGGGTGGGGGGTGGAGGGGGGGGGGGCAAAGGCTTTACTGCTTTGCTTGGTGGGGACCAATTCATGGGTATTCAGTCCAAGGCTCGTTATTCACTGAATGCATCCAGTGGAGGAATGCAGCAGCATCAATTAGAATGTGTTAGCAGATAGCAACGCAGGGAAGAAAAACCTTTCTCTCCCTTTTGCTCACAGGACAACACAGTCCCACTATAGGAGGTGTCAGAGCCACAAAGCCTTTTTTGTGGGTCTCTCTCCATTACATTACTAGTGCAATATGTAAGGTGGGGACTCTTTTGATTTAAATTAAGTGGAAAAAACACTAAATCCTATTTTTATTCAGCAGGGATAATGGTGTTATACTCTATAAAGGTCTTTAACTACTTATCTGTGGCTTAAAATCTTCCCCAACTCCCTTTTCACTCCACCTCAGTGTCTTACTCTCATTGGGGGCATTATATTTATTCAGTGGTGGAGGGCCAAAGACAGACTGTTAAACAGAGTCGCTTGTAGCCTTAACTGCCGCATCACTTCTAATTGTGTATCAGTGGGTCAGTGGTTTGTTGTGTTGTCCCCAGCAAGAAAGAAGGAGCGGATATGAATTTAAACAGTATCTGCCCGCGCATTGTTTGGAGTGGGCTCAGGCCATCACTTCAGACTCAGAGGGCCTTTTGGGGAAAAAAGAGCTTCTTTCTATAACTTTGGGGACAGTGATATAAAAGAAGAGGAAGGAGAGGAAAACACCGATGGTGATCGCATGTCAGGGCTGACACACCATTCTGCTGGCTGAATGTGGAGAGGCCAGGCGTACATGCCCTTCGAACTAATTAGGCTGCACTTAATTGAATGCTTTTACAAGTTGCACACAGCAAGTCCATTCTGTATTTGAAAACAATGAAATAGCTTTAATTTCAATCACCCGTGCTCTTTAGTTGTTGCTTTTTTTTTTTTAACTAAAACATTCCCGCTAAATTCCCAAATCATTCTGCTTGTGAGAATTTTGGAAAACAGGCTTCGAGGGGGAAAAAGGTTATTCTGCCCCGAACAAACTGATTTTAAGTTTTCCATCCATGCACTCAGCATTCATTTTGTCTCCAATTTCCTTGCTTTTACCACAAGATGATACAGATGGCGTGTGTGCTGAAATGAAATTGGGAATTTTGTTCTCCTTAGGTTTAATGAGAACTAACTGGCAGGAACCTCTTGTAGAAAGGTGTAGATTTCAATATGAGCAATTATGCTTCATTTGAAGCCAAATGAGCCAAATTTGCATCCTCTGAAAAGGCAACCAGAGTTAAACTGTATGAAAAGTGCAGTAAATTGGGGCAAACATCGCAACGTGCAGAAATGCATCTCCGCTGTAATTGTGTAATTGTAGAAGAGCTCTAAATGCACAGCCCCACTTAAACTAGCTTCTTCTACAAGGCGAAGAATTGGCAGGTTATTATGCAGGAAAGTATCAGCACAGTTAAATAGCTGCCTCCTTCGTGGGTGGGGATGGAGGGTGGGATCATTTGCAGCAAAATGGAATATCTGATCAAATATGGACAGATGTCTTCATACATGTGGAGCGGCTGTGAATTGGATTGGAAGAGGCAAGATGGATGGATGGCCTCCTCTAAGAGATAGAGCTTCCTGCCCTGAGTGCTGAGGGGGCACAAGAGGAAGAGGGCGAGAGAGGGGGAAGTTGAGACTCTGTGTGGGGGGAGACGTTTCCCTGAAACACCAGTTGATGGGCTTCTCCCACAAAGGGTGGAGTGACGCAGTCTGCGCTGCTGCAAAACAGCCTGGCCTCTGTCTGGATCAGGCCCTGCAGCGCACAAAGGGGAGCTCAAGTAAACGATTCATGAATGTTGATTAATTGATGCCATTTTTTGCAGCGTGCCATGGAGACTTGGAGGGTCGGGGTACGTGAGGGAGGTTATGCGCAAGCAGAGGCAACCGTGATGCGAGGCTTTTTTTGGGGGGGGGGGGCAGATCTTCAGTGGGTGCTGTGGATCGTACACTGGCACAGGTTTGATTTATAGCATCGAGAGAGATTCCTTCATCTCTCGACCCCCGGGGCTCAACGCTGAGAGCTCCATCTAGCTGGCACGCTGCGGTCCGTGTGCGCTGACCCCCGATGGCGCTGTCAGATGTCCCCAGCTGGCACAGCACGCCGCTCAGATGGCGGCGGCCGCGACGAGGTTCCCACGAAGGGGTTTTGGGGGTACAGGTGTCCTGGGAGAATGAGGGTGGCCCATGGCAAGGAGGGGTGAAGCACTGGCCCATAGCTCACCTCAATGGAGGGATCCCAGGGGCCAACTCAATAGCCTGGGTTCCACTTGATGGAGAGAGAAAGGAGCATTTCAGCCGCTGCCCAGCAGGAAAGATCTGGTTGTGGGAGACCTCTTTCAGGACTCACTGTTTGTCTGAAGGCTGTCACAGCAGATGAGTACTCAGCAAACAGCGTGAACAAGGATTTGAACCAGAAAACCAACAGAGCCTTGACAATATTGTGATTGGGCCTTGTCTCCTTAGAGGAGGCTGAAAGCCGAATTGAGAGCAGTAACAAGTGCGCATTCAGAGCAGGACGGGGATGCCTTTGGGTTGTGTTTTATGGTTTTGAGGCTTGTATGTGGCGGATAAAGCAGAATCATGTTAATCTCCCCTTTCTCTCACTTTAAGGCAGAATGAGATTGAACCTGTGGCACTAATGGTCTCGCCAAAGTCATTGTTGAGCCTTGTAAAGTCAAACGTGAATGGGCTCTGTGCAGTCACTTGACCAAATCAGCCTTTAAAGACGCAAATAGAAGCAAAATCTGGCTTAAACCTTTACTTTTTGCAGTTTTAGGGAGGATCGTTGCAGATGCACCTGGTTCCACCATGACAGACTCCAAACTACCTGTAAACCTATAAAAAGAATCTGACTGCTCATATATGTATATATATATTAAAGGCAGTATGCACATGTATGCAGGTATGCGTGCTTCAGACATAAATACACCTGTGCTTACAGCTCTCATGACTCACACAGATGTAAACACACCTTTTCCTTTTGTGTCGCCTCGGTTCCTGCCCAGAAAAGGGATTAGGAGCAAAGCCGCTGCTCATTCCTGTGGAGGACAGAGAAACCTGGCCAATGCTGCACACATCCTGCTGCACCTAAACACGCGTCTGCCAGGACGTATGCTCCCATAGTAACGCACACATGCGCCTTTCCTGTTTGCCGCGCGACTCGACATCGGCTCTCGGAGCTGTTTCAGCCGGATTTAATATTGTCCATCCATCATCCGCTGACAACAAACAGAAAGAGGAGTGTGAATCAGGCAAATTAGATTACAGCTAAAAACAAACCGATTATATGCTTGAGTTTTGTTTCCCTTTCTGACTTTGTATACATTTATCGACCCATTTATCCATTCGATGGTGAGTGAGAGGCGCTATAAAAAGCGCAATGTTGTCTTTTAGAGGAGTTGGGCTAACTTTGAAGGTTTCTGAAGAGAGAGGCTTGTGATGGAATGGGCCGGGAAGGACTGTGACTTCTCCATTGAGAGTGGAGGGGCACGCTGGATTAGCTTGATTTGCCTGTGAATGGGAGCTTTCCATTATTCTTGTTAGGGAGCTGTCACATCGAATTGAGAAAGTGAAAACCTCCTTTTATCAACCTTTTCCAAGTGAAACTGAACGGGCAATCAATAACTGAATTCAGGCTCAGGGGAAAGTCAAGCAGAATGATATGGGTCTGTTATAAAGGGGGTGTTTGTCAAAGTGCTAATGGGAAATAGCGGATAACTGATGTAATTTTAACTCCTGTTGAATCTAGTAACAGCAAATTGAAAATAAAGAAATGAGCACAGCAGCACAAATAAAATTACAATCTTAGATTTAGTCTAGTACAAGTAATAAAACGATTATTATTAAAGTGTTATGATCATACTAATACAACAGAAAGTGATAATACATTTAAAACTTTTTTTTAAGAAGTGATAAAGAACATTATAACATTTGGTTTAATATTTTAAAAGACATAGACATAGACTTAATTAAAAAGGCCTTTTCTAAAAACATTTTAAGTTGATGTGTGTATATAAATCTAAGCATAGATAGAACATAAGATTTTACATTTGACCATGTATTTGAATGTTGTTTATTATACGATTATGATATTATGATAATGTTGCAACAAGTGCATAATATAACCCACGATTTCAAGGCCAAACAATCTGGGAGTGGTTTACTTTTTATTGTACGAATGGCTCCATATTGTTTTGGAGTTTCATTATATTGACCTTATTGTGCCATTGTGCTTGTTCTGACACCATGATAATGCATGAATACAGAGAGAATTATGCTCTGTATAAATAGATCCCATAGTCAAGGATCACTTCAATTATCCCTCCACACATTGACAACAAGAACAGAATAAAAACTAATGCCTCAGTCCAAGCTGGTCTCAAGGCACTCTCCAGACATTGTTTTGGCCATTGTCATAGGGGCAGAGCAACATCATCAACATCAATGGCAACAGAGAAAAGAGATACATTCATTTGAAAATTTAACATCTTTTATACAATCAAAGTATTAAGTGGAAATATAAATAAAAATTTGGTCTTTTAAAATGCTGGCTATTTAACTGTTAAAAATGTATGTACACTTTAAGGCAAATAGTATAAACTCTGTTATGTCTCTTCGTTAAATAGTCGCTTTGTTGTGCTCACGCTTTGTAAAATGTTTTAAATATTTATATATAATATTTAGGGCAATTTTGTATAAATTCAGCAATTTTCAGACGTTAACGACGAAGGGCTTCCTGCACACTGAAACCATTAATCAACAAATTTTCTCATACTGCTGCTTCCAGTTTTCACGCTGGATTGGAGAAAATGAATCGGATCATTTGGCCTCATCAATCAATTCGGTAATTGATGTCTTAATCGTTATACACTTAATTGAGCACCTTGATTGTTGCCTGTCATTGTTCAAAGCAATCAGAAATATTTCACCCAGTTCATTTAAATTTCAGAAACAGGAAGAAAATGCACAACTTTGTTATTTTGTTGTGAATGTTTTCGTTTCCACATTCCACTGATCCAAGTCTTTAAATATTAGAAAACAAAATCTGCTTGTAATTTGTTTACACAAATTATAAATGAATGTTTTTTTGAAAATATAAAACCGAAAGTATAATAATTTAGTTGAATGCTTTATAGCTGCCAATGGAGATATTTGAGCTTCTCATGAGTGTAATTGTCACCCATCCATCTTCTGTGCACAGTGCACTGATAACAGCTCATGAAAAATGACTCATGGTTATAATGAGTGCTTCACCAAAAGAGGAACCAAGTTCATACTCCTCTGTGGAACAGCGATTCCCAATTTATTCCGCTTCACTGTCTTTTCCTCACCTCATATATCCTTATCCTTTCACATTTTCTCAGTAGCGGCAGCTCTAATATTAGCTAAACACTAAAGGCCCGCGATCAGGTGACAAATGCTGCCGAGGCCACAGCCTCTCACACAAACAGGCAGTAGGTGTAGGATGGCAGCTAGGGCTGCAAGGGACTGTGAGGGAAGAGTCCTTAATTGAGTTACAGAATACTTTAATTGCACTGTTTCCCGCGTTCCACATCACACACAACATAAGCTGCCATATAAAGACGAAACACTCAGTTCCATCCCCAGAGTGCAGCTGCGAGGCAATTTTCATCAAGCACCCCTGCATCTGTGTACAAACAATCCCACAGCTGCTGGCATTGACACTGTATATGCAGAGAAGTGCACAGAAAGCCCAGGATGACCCCAGGGATCGCATGAATAGGTCCTGATCCAAGACCAGGACCATTCATCTGGGAGGTATTTGTCACACCTACGAACACTCGGCCTGTTTACAATTTGAAATGAGGTGTCCCATCCTCCTTGAACTGGAGACTTCATACATGTTTTGTCGTTATGCAAAATAAGACAAATAGGAATAATTAGGCGTTGAATGTAGCACAAGTGTAAATTCCTGTTAAATATTTAATTTACACACGTGTAATTTGACACCTATTAATAAAATAAGTTTATGAAGTGAATAAATCATTCCTATTTTTATTTTTTTAAGTGTGGGAACACATCACATGTTACATCACAACATTTGTGGATGAGTGGGTAGCTTCACTAATGCTATAGTATGGGTTGTTTACACAAAATTAAAGATTATAAATGGAGAACATCTGTAATATGCATGATGAACCAGGATGGTTACTATGGAAACTCCAAATCAAAACTCAATTCATTTGTGGATAAACAATGTTTCCAAAATGAGCCAGTCAGACAGATGTAAGTGCTTCAAGCAACGCCGAGCGTATTAAAGTCTGCAATCATTCCGATATGTCCCCTTCTTTCTTGTTTTATCTCTCTCTCTAGGTGGGTGTGTGTCCGGGCGAGAAGAATGCGAAGGACCCCGCATGCGAGTGGGCTGGTGAGAGCGAGTGGGCCTGTGGGTGAGCGCGAGGGCCACTGTGGGAGGAAGCAGCCCTGGACGATGACTTTATGACACCGAGGGGACGGGAGCGGGAGCGGGAAGACAGAGGGCCCGGCGGAGGTGGCGGTGGTGTGGCGAAAGGGGGCAGCCCTAGCTGTCAGCTCTGAGGGGCCGCTGCAAGACTCAGCGGGAGCCCGGCTTGGCCCCTGGGATGCCTCGTCGCCACGGCGAGGCCCTGGAATGCACCGGCGCACAATGGGCTCCCGGGGCTCAGAGGGCACTCGGATTTGATAACCACATTAAAGTCCTAGCAACATCTGTTGGGGTGTAGGAGAAAAGCCTACTGGCAGGCCTTAACCCCCCGAAACCGGGATCATTAACCCTCAGCCCTGTGAGAGAAGGGGGACAACAGCCCTCTATTTGTCAGCCGCCCTGCACTGGGCTGCAGGGGCTAATATTTTACCAAAAACAGCGTGAGAAGAGAAGCGGCCCAGGGCGCTTCTTCACACGCTGCACACACATCGGGGGGAAATACTGTCTGTTTTACTCTCACTAAATAACATTTGCACAAGTTGGAGGGCGTCCGACTGTGTCCCCTGTTTCTAACACCTGCACCTGCCTCGGCTATTTTGTTGTACATTTAGCGAACGTTAGATTAAGGACTGGCTTAACAACGTAACTTCAAACAACATTTTAACGTCCCGCGTTTCATATTAATGCGCACAAATTTGTGCGGATATTCCGTCGCCCTCTGTTATGTTAATGCGTGGCTCGGCGCGAGGGATTCAGAATGGAGGAATAACAGGTGTCCTGTCACAAAGACATATCTCAGGCTCCAGGATGCTCTGGTGCTTCGTGGGTCAGTGCCAAACCTCATCCACCTCCACAGGTTTCAAAGCGAAGGCCACCTCTCAGTAATGAATAATTAAGGAAACAAAAGCCCTTGGGGGGGGTGAGAGGGTGGAGGAGGAAGGGGAGAGCTTTAGAGGGCCTAATGCAACTGGGCCAGATGCAAGAGGGGAAAGCTGAGGTTTTTGCCCCCGCGATTCATGGAAGACATCATCCTAAATGTATTCCCTGGAGATGAGGGCCTGCAGGAGGTGCCCCCAATGCACAGGGTCCTCAAGTGCCGCCACACAAGTAATCCCATTCACTGCAGCTCATTACATGGGCAATTAAGTGCTGGGGTGGAGGAGCGGGGTGGGGCGGGGAGGACGATGGCGAGGCGAAGAAGTGTGTACGTGCGTGTGCGTGTAAGTGAATTGGGGCGGCATCGCGGGGTTCCAAGGATCCAGACCCCCACCAATCCAATTCCCCTCATCCTGCTTCGCCCTTGCTCGGAGCCGCCCCCTCCCCAGTCCTTCACCTGGGCTGGGTCTCTGTGGACACCTGCCTCTCCTAATGAAGATCCATGGCTTCATTTCCATTTCTGGAGTCATATCAGAGACTGCCAAGCACAAAACAGGCCTGTTTCCTCGGAGGCCTGGAGAGCCGGATAGAATGACACGGCTAAGTGCTCTGGCAGAGCGGGGCAGCTGCGGAGCCTGAAAATGGGATTTGGTTGGGGGTTCTGAAGTGGGGGGCTCGGATGGAGAGGACCTGATGTTTGGATTGGCCACAATGGCGGCCGTGTGCTACCTCAGCAGCTCCTTGGCACTAATGAGGCTTTCTGTGGAGATGGGAGAGGAGAGGGCCCGAGGAGGTGGAGAGGAGGGGGACAGAGGAGCAGTGTGGCACTGCACACCTACTTCACACACCACTTTCACCTCCTTCGCTACCAACGGCTACGCTAAGCTCTCTGAGAGAGACACCGAAAACACACATATCCTCTCCCAGACGCCCGCGGAGCTGCCGAATCTCCCACTATAATCGCTGGGTAACTCGCTATTTCCCCAGAGCCCCCACAGCCCGGCCCGTTGCCCTCTGTGCGGCCGGCGTGTGCTTGTTAACACGTTCTAGCTCAACGACTCCTCTCAGCACCCGGGGGACAGGGCCTCCGCGGTGAACCAGGTGAGGAGGAGGAAGGGAGAAGGAAAAACAAACAAAGCGACACCTCAGCCGCATCAGCCGCATCCCGGCTGCCTGCTCCGGTGACACACCTGAAGGAAGCGGTGCTCGGGTACAGCAGCTAGCGATCCCGCTAGGACCTAAGCTAGGTCCGCGATCCGGCTAGGACCTATGCTAGGTCCACGATCCTGCTAGACTAGGACCTATGCTAGGTCCTAGCACTATATGTTCAATGAAGATTATGTTTTATGTAGCAAGCAAGAGGTCAGCACATGAGGCTTGACGGTAACCTGTGTAGGGGGTTGAGGTGAGGGCTGTGTGCGGTGTCATTTTGCAGGCCCCTCAGCACTCACCTGGAACAGAGCATTTCCCCTCCTCGAGTCTTATCTGTTCCCAAAGGAAATGCCTGCCGCAGGTAAACATGACCCTTTGACCCCCCTCCACCATCCACTCTGCCACCACCTCAGCGCCTGTCACTGTCCCGAGACTGTCTCGGTCTAAATCCAGGGATTAGGTCTGCATCCAGCTCCGCGTCTACCCCTATGCACACACACCTCGGTCTGACCAGGTCCTCCGACCCCCCCCTCATCCCCCCAACCACCTTAGATGTTGCTTTTCATGCACCGCTGAGGGAACCCTCCAGCCTCCACCGTGCCCTCATCCCTCTGTCTCAAATTTAATCTTATCTACATATCACCAGGTGTAACCAAATATCCTGCTTATCAGCCAAGGTGTCTCCAGCTCTGTTTTGCATTGTGACAGCAGTGATTTATTCAGGGGAAACTGAATATAAATATGTCATATGTCACTGGGATGCCGTGGTATTTGCAATGGTTATCTTCATTAGGGTACGAGAAACATGATGAATTCTCAAAGTGGTCATATTAAAGAATGATTGTAATTAAAATGGAGAAGTAGTCGACTTTTAATGACTTTGGAGTGTAATTAATTCTTCTACAGTATCTATAACAAAGTTTCTAATAAATGTGAGGCTGGTGATTTATTTTTAATTACTTCCTTAAGAGTTTTGAAATAAGAGTTTTTCTATGAAATATGACCGACGATCACTGTGGAGCAAAAGCCACGCCCTGTTCATTCTGCATGCAGCTACTCACTTGGTGTTTCAGACATAGCTTGGACTAAAATCCTAATAAATACGTCAAGACCTGAGGGAAATTTTATCCTTTTCAGTAAAATCAATAGAAATGTCTCAGCGAATAGAAGTATAGCATTGCAATTTATACTTTATTTGAACTTCTTATTTAATTTTATATTCAAGACTTTATTTCCAGCTTAATTAAAATGCCAAAATGATTTAACAAAGAGGAAGATCTTGAACTTGTTCCCCTAGCCCTTCAATGCAATGATGGGAAGGAGGGGAAGAGGGAGGAGGTGGAGGCACCGCTGAGACACCCGGAAAGGCGACCGTCTCCCAAGGGACAGCTGGCAACATTATAAAGAGGAGAAATTCCCACAGTCCCCGGTCTGGAGGTCCGGAGGACCGAGCCGCAGGGCGCTGCCAGTCCACCACGGCTGCCGGTGCCGGGGTCAGGGTTACTCTATCGCCCCTGGGCCACCTAGCGCCCTCCCCCGCCCCTCCTCCGCCGTCACCTGAGCCACTCAGGTAAATGCTTGACTTTATTTGATGAATGTGGTTTCCCACGGCGACAGTGATGTACGCAGGCCCACAGAAGTCTTTCTCCCCTCCTCCTCCTCCTCCTCCTCCTCCGCCTCCTCCCCCCCTCTAGCGGAGTCTGGAGCTGGAGATGTGATTTTGCACTGATAACCTGGCGCAGCCTCGCTCGGCCGGGACGGTGGAAACTGGAGAGGGAGAGACATCCTGTGTGACGCACCTGAGTGTACGCCTCATCAGGCTGAAACAAAGAAAGCCTGAGACCAGGAAACCAGCACAGTGGACAAAATGACATGTTCAGTGTGTAATGACTAGGTTCTTTGGGACTTAATACCTTTTTGTGAATGTAAAGATAAATTTATCTGTATGATCAAATTGCCAACTCATTATTTGAACAACTATTAAGGACAAAGAAATGTATTTTACTGTTTTCACACATTGCAGGGGTTAGACCAAGGTGTTTCCAAATCACAGTTTAATTAATTAATTAAAAAATGATGTTTTGTTCTTTATCAGTGACGCCCCCTCCCTCCGTCTCCTCCTCTTTCCTCCCCATTATTAGTAGATAGAGCTACATCACAGATAAGCAGGACAATGGCTGGGGTGAAGGCCTGGATCACAGTTGTTTCTTATCTCTCACCTCATCTGAGTCCTGTGGTGTCTCTGTCAGAGGATGTTGTTAAACCAAGTCAAACACTCAAACATCCTGTGGCATCACCCTGCCTCTATAACCCCCCCCCCCCACACACACACACACACACACACCACACGCGCACACTTTTCCTTTAGAGCAGTTCACACTCTCCTGGCGTCTGATCACTGTGGATGGTTCACAGGCTCCGAGACACTGTTTGCTCCTGGGAGAAGATCTTGGATTTTCTTATAATACAAAATATTGAGTTAAACAACATCCAGAGAGCAAATACTGGAAAAGTTGTGTTTTTTTATAATTAATTAGAGGCAAAAACAAAAATGTTAAACAGATCACATAAAAATAATTATTTAGCCTGTAAAAAAAACCATGACTTCATAATAAAGTGTCAAAAAACACCTACAGAATCTAGGGAATAGCTCTTCTTGATTACCTTAGCTCAGCACTAGCCTCAAAATGCTTACAGAATGTACTCACGCAGACACACACGCACGCACACACACACACGCACACATCCTCTGTGTAGGGAGGAAGCCCTGGTGCAGGCAGGTTAATATCAGGAGCACTTGACAACAATGGTGTGTTATGAGGTGCTGCAGTGGTAATAAGGTCTTTGTTGGGACTTTAGAGCACAGCCACATCACATCATTACTCATCCTGGGAGACCAGTTGCCAGTCGGCATGGCAACCGGGACTTGGCTGAAGCCAGGAGCAAGACCAGAATCTAAATGCCCGGAGAGGGAACACACACACAAAGAATGTTCCAGTGCAAGGAAAAAAGTTCAGAAGTGGCCACGGTGACCGCGGACCGCAG
Source organism: Betta splendens (assembly GCF_900634795.4). Lineage (NCBI taxonomy): Eukaryota > Metazoa > Chordata > Actinopteri > Anabantiformes > Osphronemidae > Betta > Betta splendens. The sequence continues at coordinate 13,900,488 of NC_040890.2, read as the reverse complement.
CCCGAGCGGTGAGACGGAGTTGATCTAAAACCCGGCAGGTTGAGAGAAAACGTCTTTGTGCCATTATCATACGAGACGGGCCGCGGGAATGGGTCGCCGGGCTGAAACGCAGTCTAATCATTTGTGCAGATATGTTCACATGACACCGTTCGACACGTAGCCCTTCAAAATAAACTCCCTATTGACTGGGATAAACGAGAGGTGAATGGATTAAAGTGTTAAACAGGAAACGGATTCAGTTGTGGCCCCCGTTCGTTTTCTGCGGCCGTTTCTGCGCGAGTGAAAGGACAGATTAGGAGTGGGCAGTGCAGTCGGTGTAGGTATGCAGCGGTGAGAGCCTCATGCTGCAGGTTGTTGGGTGTTAGGCCGGTGTGGAGCGGTCAGCAGCTGCTGCCTGGCCTAGGTCCCATAGTTCCCAGGCTGGGGGGATTGACAGGCCAGTAATAAAATCAGGCGCCCTGGTTGGGCTGTGTGCGGCCCATTGTTCCCCCAGCAAGGCCCACGGCTGCTGTTTACTTTCTCCCATATGCATTATTCAACGGCACAGGAGCTCGCGGAGAAAGGGGCCCCATTCAGGGATCCTCTTGCCCTTGTTTTGTTTTGCTAATTTTGAATTAAAATAAACCATCTCTCGCCGGTGCCATGGCTGAGTGGGGAAAGAGAGAGGGACACTGTCAGGGACACATTTGGGCCATCTGAGGAGATTAAACCCAATGTATAAGTGAGAATAAAGTGGGATGTATCATTTAAACTCTCAGCGATATGTGTTCAATAGTGGGATTTAAATAGAGACAATGAGAGAGGTTGCTGGTGCAGTTGAGAGCATACGCTGGCCTCTTGTTATGTTATTGTTGTCGGACATGTCCCCCAACATGACCTGATTTTTTTTCAAAAGCTGATTAGATATGCAAGCAAAAAAATCGAATATCTTGAGATGAGTTTCCACTCGGTGCTTTCGCTCTGCAGGACAACATGGACATACGAATTTCGGCCTTGAGGCTTCAACAGCAGGATTCCCATATGGTCGGGGGGAAAGTGTGAACTAATCAGAAAGACAATAACTTTTCAATAATGACTCCCAGAGGTCATTAAATGAAGCCAGCCAGGGCAGCGTGGACTAATCAATAAGTCCAGTGATAGCTCTCCTTTTTAGAGGGACCTTTCACACAGGAGGGGGCTGAGCCAGCGCCGTGGATGCAGGGACAGATGCAGGGACAGTGGGGAACTAGCGGAGTTAAAGATTCACCACACATCTGTCACTTCAGCCCATGGTCTGCCCCCGCTGACAGCCTGCCTGCCTGTCTGTCTGTATATCTGTCTGTCCGTCTGTCTGTACATCTGTCTGTCTGTCTGTCTGCCTGCCTGTCTGTCTGTATATCTGTCTGTCTGTCTGTCTGTACATCTGTCTGTCTTTCTGCTTGCCTGTCTTTCTGTCTGTCTGTCTGCCTGCCTGCCTGCCTGTCTGTCTGTCTGTCTGTCTGTCTGTCTGTCTGTCTGTCTGTCTGTCTGTCTGTCTGTCTGTCTGTCTGCCTGCCTGTCTTTCTGTCTGTCTGCCTGTCTTTCTGTCTGTCTGCCTGTCTTTCTGTCTGCCTGCCTGTCTTTCTGCCTGCCCGTCTTTCTGCCTGTCTGTCTGTCTGTCTGCCTACCTGTGTCTGGGGTCTGCCTGTTGCTAAGCCGTGCCACCTGCCCCTCTCCCCTCATGAAGGCGAGCAAAGTTCCGTACCTGAACTTTCTGCAGCCTTGTTTAAAGACGTCTGTGACAGCGACAGAGCACCTGACACCTGACATCATCTAAAATTACCATTACCCGTCCTGGAAAGCGACACCAACTGGCCGGCGCCCAACGCCCTCCCTCTCGCTACCTGTCAAACGCCGATAATTGCGGAGTTTAGCGGCAACCTGTCGCGGCCTGTTTCGGGTCCAGCGCCGGCCGACGCTAACGGCGCTGCACCGTCCGCTCCAGCGCGCGCGGCGCTCGGCGATGGGCCGGGGGTCGGCTTCTGTCTGCGGAGATAAATGGCTGCTTTCTGGTGGCGGATCCGCGCTGGGCTGTTAGTGCCTGGTAAGTGGGGACGTGAATGTGGAGGGCCTCTTGGCTCGGCTGGACACAGCCTGTTCCCCCGCTGGGTGCAGGTGAGCTCTCAATGCAGCCCTCAGCACCTGCCCCCTTTGTTCCCCTGTTGATAGCTTTGTGGTGTGAAGGGGATCCGTCTGTCTGGCTCTCATAAAGCCAGCGGCGCGAGGTCTAGTAAAAGCCACGCGGCTGCCAGGGCATTGTGTGGGGCCACCCTGGCTCCCAGACTGACCCCGCCAGGCCCGCTTTAGCACCCATGCACTCACAGCACGCATTCACGTGCAAGAACAAGAAGCAGCGCAGCGCCGACGCTCGCCTCAGTGCTTTCTGAGGTTTCTGTTCTATACTTCGCTGCTCTGCGATACTTTACCGAAGCTGCTTCAGTAAAGATTGAACACGCTTCGCTTTTCTATTAAAGTAGGTTCAAATGGTACAATCAAATAAACCTGCAAAAATATAAATGTGAAATTGGACATAATTAAGCAACATTCATTGTTTAAACTTTGGTTCGAAAAGCTGTGATTGTGAAAATGGTTAACCAAGGTATTAAATAAATATTAAGGCCTTCTCATCGTCACAGGTTTTTGAGGGCTTGTGTTACAGAATTTCTCCAAAGATATTTTAGTGAGCACTTAAGTGTAAGGCTGTAATCTGCCTCTAAGAGGGTTTGTTGAAGCCTTCGCTTCCCTTTGACAAGCGCCGAGACCCGGGTCTGATAAAGGTGCTCAGTGGCCATGGGAGGTCAATGATTGCACTGAAATAAGCCTGACGTTAATGTTTAATTTATATGATTTTGCCGGATATGAAATCTTACTGATAAGCTGGAGCAAATTAAGTGGCTGAAAGGACGGCCGTAAGCAGCTTGGTATTGGAGATCGGGTCTTTGAGTGGGAGCATCTTAGAAACCAATTACCAGACAAGAAATAGATCATTATTTTTTTTCTTAGAGGATTGGGCTGTGAGGATGTGGGGGGGTGCAAAGGTGCTTGCTAAAAGGAAGGGAGGGTTCTTTAGATTGAGGAGGGAGGGCACAATAAAGACATAATCATCTGCCCTCAACTTTTTCTATCCAACTTTCAGATTTTAATTTGCTGTCTGTGAAGTGGTACCTAATTTACTTTCGCCTCATCCCTTCAATGCGCCATTGTTGCCGCCGCTGAGATTCAGAGCTTCCTCTCTTAGCTCACCTCGGCGTGAAATTGGTTTAATGAAGCTGAAAGGTATGGGGCTCTCACAACACTGTGGATTCCAGTGACACTGCTTGATCTACCCACCCCTCCTGTCAGGCCCTCCCCCCCTCCTCCCCCACAGCCCAGCTCCCCGCGCACTCGCATTACGGCGACAATTTATAACGCAGCGCACAAAAGATCCCTATCTCACACATTACATCAGTGCATATTACTGTTCCTTTCAGAGCACCAACTCTCGGGCAAACACAGGAGGGGTGGAGTGTGTGTGTGTGTGTGTGTGTGTGGGGGGGGGGGTCGGATGATCAGCTCGGGCGAAATGCATGAGGCATTTCGAATTATCGGCCAACGCTGGTATTAAAATTAGTCGGCTCCTTGAGAGAAAGTAAGACAGCGTTTTAAAGCGAAAGAGAAAGAAAAGAGGTGGCGCTGATCGGAGAGCAGCTCTGCCCGCGTTTCCCACCTCGTCCAATCTGACCCCGTGAAAGGTGTTCTCCTGTTACCTGCCCTGCTGGGTGTGGTTTCTGATGGGAAAGGAAGTCCGCTGGCACCAGTGTGTGTGTGTTTGTGTGTGTGTTACATTAATATGATCCCCTCAAGTCATATCGCTTACTTCTTCTCGTCCCCTTTAAGAACAATCGGATGGAAACGTATCCGTAACCAAATATTCCAGCCTTTTAGTTCAAGGCCCAGTTTGGAGCAGGAAGTCTGAAAAAATAAAACGAACAACTGCTTTATTAAAGTGTTCAAAAAGTAGATGAGTGTCTATATGAAAAGAGGTTGGGCTCCCTCTCCCTATTTAAATATCTGCTGGTCATCGCGGGTCAACGTTTGCGTCTTAAAAACTTTAAATGGAGCTTCATCATCTTTAATCTGGACTCCGGACTCCCCTGACTTTAACAACTGTGAACCTTCTTCAGTGCAGAGAGAGAGAGAAAGATTGACACTGCGAACTTGCAGGAACGAAGCCGGGCCCGAGCGGACCTGGAGAGGGACAAGGCTGATTTACAAAGGTTCCTTTGCTCAGTAATGACACGGACATTATGCTGGACTTTAGTTGCTGTTACTAAAGAGAACGGCCACTTTCTCTGCCGCCGAGCTCCAGTCGGCAGCGTGCACCGCTGTTTGTCTTTCAAGTGCCATTGTGCATGAGGCCACTAGTGTAAGCACAAAGTGCCTGTTACAACTTTCCATTCACTGTGGGATTGTTAAACCCACAAAAGAATGTCAAATTACCGTCCCACAATTCTCTGCAATTTTGACTATTCAACTATCATTTTGTCAGATCTGCAAATGAGTTCCGAAACACCGGTGATTTCGCAGTGTTTCAGCGAGCGGCGGCGCATGCACGCGCAGCTTTCTGACACATTTGGTGCCGAAGTGTTGTTTTTAGCTTTTTCCCAAGCTAGAACCTGATCCGCGCAGGCTGAAACGCTGAACAGAACCACGGGAGTGCTATCTCTTACAGGTAATTACTCAATTATCAGTAAACACTGTCGCTGGAGACACAATGCCGAGGAGGAGATCACACAAACCGCTGAATGATTCGCTTCAACACTATAACAACATGCGTTCACAAAGAGGACGGCCATGAGAGGAAAAGGAAAAAGCCATTACACAAACTTTTCATAAACGCAGTATGATGAGAAAGTGTTTTAGATTCACTCATTTCCTTTCACCCTCTAGTTGTAGAACTATAAACTACTCTCTATATTAATCATTTCTAAGTAGGAAATGAATTAAACAGCTTGAACATTTAATCACAGCAGGTCAGTGTCAGTTCCTGTGTTGGCCACTAGTGGGAGCTAGTGTGATCCCCTGCAGCTCCCACCTCTGAGGCTGTTTGAACAGTGTTGAGAACCAACACTGATTTTATAGGTTTGTTTAAAGACGCAGGTTGAGACACAAATAGTCGGGCAGATGAATAGACAGATGAGTCGGTGTTAGGTTACACTGATGTAGGCTGAAAGCATGAGCAAACCCAGAGGCCCTTTATTTGTCTCTAAACATTTAGACAGAATTAGCCTATTGTGATGGGACAGAAGCGAGCGGGAGGAGAAGCGCCGTCACGTTCTGAGCTTTGGACTCGGTTTTATTTTTTCCTAATTTAGGCTGTGGTTGTTAGTCAGTGTGCAGCATTTATTTTCCCCCGGAGTGTGAAACCACACACACTTCAGCACGTAACCGAAGGTGGTAACCCCATATGGTGTTGCTGCCTGTGGTCAGCGGTCATGCACCTTGCCTAAGGCCGTGACCCACGGTCCCCCCCTGCGGTCCCACACACTCACCACATAGGTTAACACACCGGCAGGAAAACAGTGGCATCCACTGAAGCAGCCCTGCAGGCCTCCTGAAGCTCCCCTGAGAAAACCTCGCATGAGTAATTAGAGGGGAGGAAGGAGGCGTCCTGGAGATTTACAGGTTTTAACTCCTGTTAATGTCGCCTAGTGTGGTTATCAGTGACAACAGCAACCACCTCCCGACAAACACAACAGCATCGCGCTACAACTCGGCACGTTTGTAAAGGGAGCGGAGCGGCCGCTCGCGCTCGAGTCTTAACTTTTAATGGTTCGTTTGCAAGTCATACACGGGCAAAGGTCTATTTAAAGCTCACGTGTGAAATATGTCTGCGCTACTTGTCACCACGTCATATTTCACGCTTGACACTAATGCACTGAGAAAACTTCAGCCTGTAGATTGATGTTGTCTCTGAGTCAGGCAGCAAATCAACAACAATCTGCATCTTAACTAAAATGTTAGAGTTCTAGTGTTTCTTGGTCCGGGTGCTGAAATGTAGAAACACTTTTGCACAAAAATCCCAATCCTAGAAAGCAACCAACAATACTATAAAATCATACTACACAAATACTATAAATAAAATAAATGCATGTTTTGCACGTTGACATTGACATGTTGTGATTGGTGTTTCGCATTTTCATGTCATGTCAGAGACAATGCATGTGCAGGTTTGCATTCAGACGGAGCTCGTGTGACAAAGTTCTGTGGCCGCTCCTCATTCCAGTTCACGTGTCTCAGGAATGAACCAATAAATACTCTGAAATTACATTGACCTCAGTGAGCCCTGATTTACTCCTGTTGTCTGTCAACACTAATGTGTTCACTCAGAAAAGCTTGAACTTGGTAATAATGGCAAATTATCAAACCCACTGTGTTTACATGTGCACAAATGGATCCACTGATGATAAGAAGTGAAGGTACAGATTCATATTGGCCAAATCAAACTCCCAAAGTAAATACAAAACAACCCGATATGATATCTGCAATCTGCGGTTACAGTCTAAATATTGCACTACCCAGGACGTCACCGTGACCCAAACACATGCACGGAGCCTGAGTCACTGCAATGTCATAAAAATAACTACAGGTTTGAGTCTTGTGCACTGATTCACATGCTGGAAACCATCATGACTTAACTGATGCAGGGTAAATCCCCCGCGCTACGCGTCAGCACGAGCGTCTGAGGGCACTCGTTCTTATGAAACCGCCTAAAGCGCCCAGTGGGAATGTGTCTGTTCCATTAAATGGTTTTTAATGGAAACTGTGGCGCACCTGCATCGCAGGCTGCACAGCGACAGACGTGAGGTCCCCTGAACGGCCCCATCTGACGCAGGGGCCCATTCAGACCTGAGCAAGCATGCACCGTGCAATTACCCGCCTCGCTCGGAGCATGCGATGATCAGCGCGCCGGGTGCCGTGCAATTAAGTACGGGGGCGGCGGCAAACGGCTTTAAGGAGAGTCCACTAGTGTCAGGTGTCGAGGTTGACTTCAGCTGACAGGTTCCCCCGACTGTGCGGCGGGGACGAGGACTGTCTCCCAGCGCCACGCGGGCCGCGGCGGGTGTGACCGAGCCCTGGGAGAATGTGTGTAGGTGTGCGCGCCGTTTTAAAAATAGGGCATGCCTGCGCTACAACCGACAAACCCAACGCGTTTGTTTACGTCGCGCGGGAGGCCGCGCGACCGCGGTTCCGCCGCGCCCGGGTCCCGCCGCGGACCGGAGCAGGCGGCGGTACGCGCTGAGAGTGAGGCATGCGTCCATGCTGGAAAACACGCCGAGGAGCCGTGCTTTTTCTCCTTCGTCTTCTGTGTGTGCGTGTCTGTGTTTACGCGTGTGTATTTAGCCATGTCTGCAGGGTGAGGTGGAGGCTGATGCTTTGGCAGCAGGTCTGGCACGTCTTTCAGGCCCCAACCTGCAGAGGAGAGAGGCAGAAAGTAAATAGGTGTGAGAGCCTGGCTGGCTCCATGCGAAACGCCTCCGCTCCATCCGACCAACAGCCCCCCTCGTCTCCATCCGTCTACCTCCACCTGTGCGGGTTCCACCCGTTCCACCCGCTTTCACGGCTTCGTCCGCGCCGCGTTTTCCTGCCCAGATTCGTATCCGCAGACGCGAGCGTGTGCGGCACCTCTGTTTTCGCTTCGCCGTCTCAGCCGAGCGCGTCCCTGTTGATGAGCGCATTGTGTTCTAGTGGTCACGCGTTACAGGAATGCGTACAAAATGTCTATTTGCCGCGTTGTTCCTGCCGCGTGAGGCGGCCTTCAACTGTCAACACGCTCCGGCTTTTATTGCGGATTAAGCCTTCAAAGGCTGCGCTTCATGCCGCCGAATCAAACGCGCTGCCGAGGCCGCTCGTTTTCACGTAGCGCGATCGGGATCATGAGGACGTTTTTTAAATTAAATCTAAGCTCCGCTGCTGATATCATTGTAGAAGGATTTCCTGAACAACATCCAGATAATACCTACAAGGGAGCACTTCTAAAGAGAGGATGTGTCCCCTTAGGCAGAAAATCACTCCACATTGTGACCTCGGCACAAAAGTGACGTCGTCGAGCGCATCAACTCCACAACCTCAAAGGAAATCTCTATTCAGCGGCCATAAAGGGCTGCCTCAGCCCAGTATCGCTGTGGGGCCGCTTATAGAAAGAGAGAATGGATTAAGAGAGAAAACACAGAGGAGAAAAGTGGAGCGTGCACAGGTGAAGTCCTACGGCGGCCGGCGTTTGCTCAGCTGTGCCGCGTTCTTTTCGGAGCCCCACCCAGTAACCAAAGGCCTGGATATCGCTCTAATTCACTCCTTGCGTCTCCCTCTCGCTCATATTTGCACAGGTGAGAGGACAGGCGTCCAATAGGTGTGGGCGGGAGACTTGAAAGTCAGGTTTGCCGAGCCGGCCGGCGGGAGAGCTTCACCTGCAGACGGATGGAGGTTTGATGGCGAGGCCCCAGCCGGCCTTTTGTCTGCAGAGACAGACAGCAAACAAGCAGCGCAGGTGGAAGAGCGGCTGCGTCGGCCTGTAACGCCGCGGAGCAGGGGGCCGACGCAGCGTTATGTAAAAGCGAGTGCAATCGTGAGGTGAGGCGTGAAGGACACAAACCTGTTGGGCGCACAGGGATTGAGAAAGATGCACGAGAGCATGCGAGACAAAGGGAGGGGCCGAGTAAAGCGAGGACAGGGAGCGAGGAGGCAGGTGGGGCAGGACAAGTCATAAGGGTGGGGAGGCTCCGCTCCCGGGGCCAAAAGTTCAGAGCGGAGCGCAGCGAGCAGGAAACCCAAGCCGCCGAGTGCCCGGGTCTCACGTGTTCCCCTCATTGTCTCCGCGGCCCGGAGCTCGGGTTTCTGCAGCACCGCCGCCAGCTTCCTGGGGGCTGAGGTCCAAGCGCCGGCCCCCGCCCACCCCCGCGCCCCTTCACCCCCTCGGACCTCGCTGCCGGGTAAACACGCGCAGCGATAGGCCAGCGCACACATGCGAGCATTGGGCAAAAACACCGGCGCCGACACGCCGCAGCCTGAGGAACCCGTCCTTATCGCGCACGGAACACGGACCCGCACGACAGCGCTCGAGCCAAGCCGAATAAAAAAAACATCTCACCCGAATCAAAGCGGGGCCTTTCCTACTACAGATAATTATTATGAACCACTCCACTCCTTTCCTTGACAACACGCACACACATACACACACACGCACACACACACGCCTTGTGATATAATGGCAGCAACTGGAGGAACTAGTCGTAAATCATCATAATTACCATTACGCCCATGTCAGAGTCTCGTTCAGACACATGGGGCGGGATTATCAGACATGAGAATATGTACACACCAGCAGAAAGCAATTCCCTCTCTATTATACATATATATAAAAATAGAGAGAGAGCGAGAGAGAGAGAGAGAGAGAGAGCGAGAGAGAGAGAGAGAGAGAGAGAGAGCGAGAGAGAGAGAGAGAGAGAGAGAGAGAGAGAGAGAGAGAGAGAGAGAGAGAGAGAGAGAGAAATTTCATACATAGATTTAAACTAGATGTTTGATATTTGGTTTAGTTTTTTTTGTTTTTTTGTAATATTCTTGTTGTTTCTTTCTTTTTGTTTCTTAGCTGAACTAAATTCGAGGTTTTAAGTAATTATTTGCTGACAAACTTAAGTTGGATTTTTTTTGTGTGTGTATGAAGAGTGGACCCAGAACTGACACAGGAGTCTCGCCTCTCTGACGACGGCATCAGACACAGACAGCTGGAGTCCTGCAGTGTTCATAGTGAGCAGGCTACAAGAATATCCACAATTTTGATAGAACATTTAGAAGAAAGTTGAAAACCAAGCACGTTAGAACATGTTATAAGAAATTAAAAACAAAAAAATAGAAATTTGTAGGTACTGCCACACAAAAAAATAATGTGCCACTTTCTGTCACATGACTACATGACTACATATTCAAAATACATCACACCTGAAAGTGACAACTGACCTTCATCTATTTACCTGACTCTTTATAGCAGCTCTCCTTCCCATGCGTTGCAGGGACCCAGACCCGAGGCCTGTGATCCTCATGATCACACACGGCCTGGAATCACTGTGATGTCATCAGGATTCCATGAGGCCTTCACAAAGGCCGTCACCACGACAGCACAACTCAACCAGCCACTGGTTAGAGTGTGTGTGTGTGTGTGTGTGTGTGTGTGTGTGTGTGTGTGTGTGTGTGTGTGTGTGTGTGTGTGTGTGTGTGTGTGTGTGTGTAACCGCAGAGCTCCTAATAATCACTGGAGTTAGTTTGCAGGACATTAAAACATGGTGATTTTGAGCCTAATCATAATCATAACCTGCGTCTCTGAAATCAGCTGACAGCATCATACCAGAAACCAGCCATACACATCAATACTGCATAGATATGGCTTGATAAGAGGGGGGGCGGGGGTCCATGGCCACTCCCTGATTGGCTTCAGGCTAATGATCCCCCACTGGGAGAGGACTTAGAACCACAGAAGCTGCAGTAGAACCCATGCAGGTACAAGAAATCTCAACTGATTAGCCGATAGACATATTAAAACTATACTATACTGCATAAAACTATATATAACTAGATTTTCAGCTCTTCTAAAAGTTAGCACTGCGTGAGCTTTGACTGGGTCTGGTTTTCTTCTGCATTTTGGAGCCTCTACGCCGTGCCGCTGCACCGTGTGGAGTTGTGAATGCTAACGTGGCTCAATCTGTATGCCAGGGGGAAAAACAATCCATGCTAATCTGCCACCACAGACAGGAGTCCAGTTAGGCCAATCAGGAGGGGAATCATCTGGAGTGGAGAGGTATATGAGAAGTCTAGATCGGGGCTCTGATTGCGGCTGGGTGATTTACAGCCTGAGAACAATGATGGCTGCCTGGGTCAGCACTGATGGAGAGGGTGCACAAGCACAGACAGCACCGACTCACCTGACATCCATGCGCTGATGTGCATACATGCATGAGCACGCACACACACACACACACACACACACACACACACGCACACACACGCACACACACACACAGTCATCAACACAGTTGCACTTTGTTAAAATCGCAAAGCCACTGTGCTGGGCTTTGCCAGGTTTACTCCGTGACCCGAACGCGCCCCCCAGGCTCGCATTTGACCCTCCACATCCCACTAACAACACACAAAGCAAAAACAACTCAGCAAGCTACTT